>NW_022170403.1:21696969-21743546 GCF_008802855.1 Photinus pyralis
TAGTTATTTGTTTCATTAGTACAAAAAATGTCAGTTTTCGGGACGAGGAAGATAGTTGCTGGACGACGCTTTAGCGGAGTCCAGCAACCTTCCGAGTCCCGAAAACGCATTTTTTGTACGAATAAAACATAAAATTTTTTCTCCAACCCCCTTTACTTCAAATTATATTCCAATTTAGATTCAGTTACAGTTTCACTACTATAGTATAAGAACTTCTCTGCTTTCTTGTCCTCACGTGTCATGCCACTCTAGTTTTTAGGTTAACTTATAACCTATTCGTTTTTACCTCTTACTTCTCACCTCTCGCGACTTTGTAGGGAGCAAATCTTGAGGTAGCATGTTCTGCCGTTTCTATAATCTCTGGCGGAGTGCAATCCATGTCGCTATCAGTTTCAGTCATTTTATTGTATACACAATTAATATTGTTATATTTTGTATTGAAATAAAAAACTTACCATACAGTTTTTTAATTAAAATTAAATGCAATTAACTTTTTCAAATTTTGAATTCAAAATGACAGATAATAGTGCAATGGGTCTGAAGTAGATGGCGTTACGCGCGACGGCGGGTTGTCTACGTATTAAAATTACGTTCAGGGAATATGTAAATTACGTTACACATGGTTTAAATAAAAATAGCGAGCGTAAATCATTTTCAATACATGTACATACGTATAGGTAACATCATTATTTGCATTGAAACTGCAAAAATATTTGATTTGTATGTATAGAAATATCTTACACTGCAATGTAAAACGATCTCAATGTGACATATCTCCGTGATTGTAATTTTTTAATTGGCCAACTTTCAAGGTCAATTTCTTTTTGGTACTAGGACCAAAAGTATCCGCACTTTTTGTACAGTTGTCATGGTGAAAGCGATTAATCCGCAAAACGTCAATTTTAGGTACCGAACACTGTCACAAAATAGCGTCTTATTCAGGTGGTTGGAGAAAAAAGTATTTGAATACTGAATAGTAAATACTTTACACAAATCAAAGGTATTTGAATACTAAATACTTTTACGTCCAGCACAAGCGAATACTAGATACAGATACATTGAAAAGTATTCAAATACTTTAGAATGTATTCGAATACTTTCAAAAGTATTTTAATACTATCAAAGGTATTCGAATACTATAAAAAGTATTCAAATACTTGTCACTCAAATACGCACCAAAATTAATAAGAAAAAGTGTTTTCCTGAGAAATTTTTGTGTAGTCGATTTTTGGTAAAAAAGGAAGGTTATGCCTTTTTTGAGGCCCGAAAAAAAATTGGCTCAGATCGACCCGGAAAAAAAATTTTCTTATAGAATGTGGCCTGTAGAATCCATAATTTCAAACAGTTCCAAGATTGGGCTACTAGTTCAAAAGTTACAGCCCTTTGAATTTTCTTTCGAAATTGGCTTCTAGTCTATAACTTTTGATTGAGAAGTCTGATCGAAAAAGTACGAATTGTTTTGGATTCTACGCACCAAAATTAATAAGAAAAAGTGTTTTCCCGAGAAATTTTTGTGTAGTCGATTTTTGGTAAAAAAGGAAGGTTATGCCTTTTTTGAGGCCCGAAAAAAAAATTGGCTCAGATCGACCCGGAAAAAAAATTTTCTTATAGAATGTGGCCTGTAGAATCCATAATTTCAAACAGTTCTAAGATTGGGCTAATAGTTCAAAAGTTACAGCCCTTTGAATTTTCTTTCGAAATTGGTTTCTAGTCTATAACTTTTGATTGAGAAGTCTGATTGAAAAAGTACGAATTGTTTGGGATTCTACGCACCAAAATTAATAAGAAAAAGTGTTTTCCCGAGAAATTTTGGAGTAGTCGATTTTTGGTAAAAAGCGAAGTATTCGAATACTAAATATTTGTGAAAGTATTTGTGTTACAAATACAAATACTGCTTCCATAAAAGTATTTAATTACAAAGTATTTGAATACTAAAAAGTATTTACAAAATCGAATACTGCCCAGCTCTGATCACAGGTAATGGTTGGTAGAATTGAAGTAGAATTTTCCAGCCGGTAATGTAGAAATTCATCTATGATGTCGTTCTTGACTCATTAAAATGGCGGTGGACCTTCACAAATGAATTTTCCATGCGCAATATTGAGACAATCTAAAATTCTGGGGTTTCCATTCAGGAATATCGATGTAGAAAACACAATCAGGAAGATAATGAAGAATAAACCAGAAGTAAGAAGTAAGAGGCCCAAAAATTATTAATCAAAGTCAAAGGGTAAATGCGTAATTTTTGTTTATATACCGAAAACGGCCTTAAAACTTGTAAAATATATCCGCAAATGCGTCAGTGAAGCGTTGAACGTAAAGGAATAAGAGAAAAACTTCACTAAACTTATACAGCACCAATAGATCCCAAAAAGGCAAACAAAAATTGTGGAGTAACTATATGGCGAGTATGTTCTTCTACAAGTAGTTTTGTACAAAGTATAAATGCGTGCGCCGAGAGGAATTAAAGATAAAGAAACATATGCACGACCTCAGACGGCGACACAAATGACTATTGTAATAAAAAATCTATAACAGCGAAAAATAAAGAAATACAGAAATTAACTTGCATCTAAAACTAGTGAATTACAAGGGAGACGCCTAGATGGCGTAAGGGTACCAAATATACACTACGAACGAACGAATTTAAATAAGCATACGAATCGAAGATTACTATCAGTAATATCAACTGGCACAAAAATAACGTTACAGTATCACGTAACATAGATTTTTACAAACCATTGTTTCATTCCTGAGGGCTTGAATGAGTGTCATCAAACCGTTTTCCGGAAAAAGGTATGATAATTATGGCTAATAATTCAGTTTCTTTATGAAATGGCCCAATTAAATCGTACAAGAACATGTAATAATTCTGGTTTTATGGAGTGCGTGTAAATCCATAACATATTGTAGAAGTAAGAAATGAATAGAGAGTAGTAATTTCAGTAGGTATTATTGCTCTACTTTCACATTCCCAGCATAATACAAAAGAATTCAAAGTGTTTGATTTATTTTCGTTTTATAGGGCAGCCTAACTTTCGTCGTTGTACTTTCATATCATTTGACGGGCCATATTGCGGATGGTTAAACAAACAGTTGAATAAGGTTTTACATAAAATATGCCTTGGATGCTCAAGCGATGATTCACGAAACGTACCTTCCGAAGTGCCCTTTCACATACATTTTAAATATCTACCTAGGGTTTTATTCTAAATTTTCTAAGCATCCTCTTTGAAATATGTATATTTAGATTTAAGTAATCTGTTTCACCATATTTTGGAATAAATTTGACTACCTTGAGGAAAATTTCAGTTTTCAGCTGTTGTTGTTCGTAATGTTTTTGTTAACGAAGAGTAGGATATAACCTATGCTTTCACTTTCCTTTGCAACCAACTTCAACTTGTGAATCGGTATTTTCTAGTCCGACGATTAAGGTACTTCTCTTGTAAAGCGCACTCACACGAAAGTTGGGGCGCTTATGGTCTCTATCTGCCTCTGACCGTACACGCTATAACTTATTCCCAGGACTAAGGTGTTTGACATCTTTCATGTTCTAGTGCACGATGTAAATCCGATATTTCCCTTCTGCTCTCTGTGATGGAATTTTTGGTGGCCTAGTTCTCAAAGAGAAAACCCATTGTTTATAAAAAAGAGATGATTATTTTGGTTCGCCATTTTTACCCCGTTTTGAAGCACTAGGAATCAGATTTAAACAACATTTTTTACATACATACATCTACACAGATTTTAGATAGAATGCTGTACGCACAATAATTTATAATGTTGCATATGAACTTAAATTCATTCTGCATTTTATTATTGTTTAACATCGCCCTTCCGTTTAATATTCATAGCCGGGTTAGGTTTATTATGTTCGCCTGAACGTATCCCTTGCCTTCTATCATAATAAAATGTGCAGAGCTTTGTTTGACCAACAGCCGTTACTGTATTTCTAATTAGAAGTTATACCCACATGAAGGGCCGCATGTAATGGATAACACCGAAATTTTACGCTGGCCGTATTACCATAACGCTTCATTTAACAATCCCCGTCTCTAAACTGCCGCACAAAAATATGATTCGTATTTATCTCATTCAATTACGCATCCCTTCATTTATACGTCGGTATCCAAATCACGTTATTAATGCCGTTGAATCACAAGTGATGAGGAGTGAAGGAAAAGGCTGAAATATCCACTTTGGGTTTTAATTACAAATTCTATTGGATAGCGTTACAATTAAAGAGCCATCCTCGACGGGGTGACCTCAGAGCATACGCGTATCCCATTGTTTACTACAATTCGGTTCCCCACCGAACGTTAAAATCGCAATGCAATAAAAATACGTTAAATTTAAAATTTATATTGGCACGTTAAACAGGGCCGTAGCAAAGCATTGGCAATGAAGGGAGAGGAAGTGTCAAAAATGCCAACTTAGGTACCTACTGACTAATTGTGATTGCGAGTGTGATTGACTTGGCTATTATTGGATCATTTCATTTCATCTTCAAGTAACTGAAATCGTAGAGTAAAAACAAGCAATAAAACAAAATACTTACAAGAACTAGTTATCACAAAGAGGTTAAATTTAACAAGGAATTTAAAGAGGAAGGATAGTTTAAAAACAAGTATAAATTGTGCACAACTTTTGTGTAGATAAATCACATTTTTTAAACCAAAATTAAGGTAGTGGCATGTTTACCTTTACACATAAACATTTAAAAATCGTCTAGAATACATTCAAAGTCTATGCCCTTTGTCAGTACCCTCCTCCGACAATTCGCTCTAGAGATAGGAATTATAACCCATTACGATAAGGGATCGAAGAGGAAGACTATGGTTGGTAGAAATGGATTCCTTTCGTTGAGACCTTTCATTAGAGTACGGATAAAATGAGTCCCTCTCTTTTCCGAACTCACTAATTTGATAAGGGGTAAGAATGAAGGGGGAGGGGGTTTAATAAAATAAAAGTGATGGTCACCTGGCACATCTTCAAGCTAGAGTCTACTTATTGCAAACAAATTCCAAGACTCTATACGAGTATTCCCCTAAAAGTAGTTTATAACTTCAGAAGTGGGGACGGACAAAACCGAGGACAAAACGAGGGACAAAACGCAAACAATTACACTTTTTTTAATTCTTAAAAAATGCGCTAAAAATAAATAGATAGTACAGAACTTACCGCTTTCTGTTGCCACCTAGTAATGGAAATATAAAAAATTCGCTAAGTTGATGTGAAAATTGCGGGACTCCTTCACAAGGTATAGGTATTCAAACGGAAAAAGTAAATAGTCCGAATTTGTTAAAAGTGCCAGAATTTTTTATATTTGCCTCTTATTACCGGAAAAACCGAAAAATTTTGTCGCTTTTTTGATACGGATATTCATTTTCATGGTCTCGCTTGACATAAACTTTAGTTTTTAATTTATGCTGGATATAAGACTACATATAGAATTGCTGTATTGTGCTTTCCCTTTGTGTCGGGGTCATATGTTTGTCTTGCCCTATTACATTTTTTTAATGTTTTTATGTACATAGTTAAGCACTTTCGTAGTGCAAAATGTTAAAAAAATTAAAACGGAGCCACATTTTTACACCACAACTAATTTTTGACAAGAAGCCATCAAATTACTGGTATAGTCGCCAATATGTATGTAAAACACATAAGTGGTCGTACTCCGGCTAGGGGTTTAGCTAAAAAATGGAGCTACTATTTGATACCTTCCTAAACAAACCTCTTGAAGAATCTAGATAGAATGAAACATGTTTTACAAATAAAAAATTATTTCCAATGCACCTACTAACAGATATACTGCACTTTCTGCCTTGGAGGATATCTACTGCTCATTATTGTGACTTGTCTTAAGGGAAATAGTATCTTTAGGTATAGATATAATAGTCATTTCCCCAAATTGGTGCTGTACGTTTTTGTACTCTCATTGCAACGGCTGTTATTTACGAAAAAAAGATTTTTCTATTCATCGATCTAACTAAACAAATAAGACCGATACTCAACTTTTTTAAGTAACGACGTTCTTTTCATCATTGAAAAGAGTATCTACTATCGAGAATTTGTTAAACTTCAACTACTAAAGCAGTATTTCATAAGAACGTTTGACTGTGTTTTCAAACATGGCGGATAGACTAACAGAGGAGCGTTACGTTCTGCTGGTAAATCTCCCCCCTCCCCTCCATTTACAATTTGGTACTAATTTCGTTATTGAGGATTTGTTTGGAAATTTTACACGTGATCCGCCATTTGCTAACGCTTTCGTTATCTAGTTCCTCATATGTTTTAAAATAAAAATGCCTTTATTAATAAAATTTTCCGTTTTTGATCAAGAATTAATTTGATTTGTTTCCTTTAGCGAATTACAAGAGGGTCATAACTCAAAATCCCACACTCAAATGTGCAATCTTACTCATCCCAGAACTTTCAGTAAAATCTTTTTAAGAAACACTCGCACATGACCTATGTATTAATTTTTGCAATTTTCCATATCGCAGTCATTGGCACTGTTATCGCCTCGTCTCTCCTAAGACGCCAATTTTCTTCGGAGTTCGCAACTTTTTGTGAAGAGGAAGTTTGGAAAAGTATTCAGGCGGTGGGCGTTTGCGTCAAAAAATGATAGTGGGGAATTTTGACGTGGAGCCCAAGAAAAGTTCGAAGCCCGACGTTTCCTTTCAGCGAACCTAAATTTTGTACTTCGAATTTCCTACGATTAATTTAAGAAAGTAATTAAAATATGCGGTACAGAAAATGGTGTATAACTTGAAATAAAGTAGGTCTGGATGCCCTGAAACTGACTTACGAAAGTGTACATTGTCAAAAGTACCTAAAGGAAAAGAAAATTGTTGCGGAAATGAATTCTCGTATCGTCATATACCTACTAAAAGCGTTACACGGGGTTTCTTTCAAACTGTCGCTTTTGATAAAAGTTGTTGACAGCATTTGTGTGACATCTCCAAATTGGTTTGAGATATTAGTTCTAAATGAGCATTCTGTATACTAATTCTTTCGTTGGAATTTTCACATAAGTTGCAATTTCAATTTGCTTAGTTCGAAAACTAAAATTTGGTATGAAATAGCGTGACTGGAATTATAATTGGAAATTGATGAACGTCAATACTCAGGCGAAGATTCGAAGGGTTCGCCTTACTTTGCCGATTTTGCTAATGTGTCTCAAGATGCTGGCAGATATCGCACTCTAACGAGAAAAAGCATTTAGAAATGAAGTTGGTAAAATGTAGCCCGAGAAATTCTGGTATTTGTATCACAAAATGTCGGTGGCAATAAATTAAATTCATCTACCAATTTAGTTTACAGATCGGCAAACGTATTTCCTCGTTTTGCTAAAAAGTTTCATAAACGTGTTGCTTTGAGAGTTGTACAAGTATCATCTGTCGATACCAGATGCTCGAGAACTCTTAATCAATTTCAACAAATATATCCTGTCTGATATCAGTCAATGAGTAATGGTATGGCATTCACCTGTACGTTCAATAGGAGCCGGATATGGACTTTTTAATGTACCTATCTGCGAACGGAATAACCCTCTTTACTGTACGCGATATTGCATAAAAATTTAGATTTCTGTCATAAATCTTGTTTAGAAGCATAACCATGCAAAGGTACCTAATGCTTATGACAAAATTTTGTTCGCCATAATACCATGTATGATTACCGCCCTTCACAATAAGGTTACTGTCAAATTTTTTGTTAAATTATAGTTTAATCGAATTGTTGTTTTATCTTTTGAGGACTAAATCCGAGTTCCAAAAACAAAATCTTAAAAATGTTCTCATTCCTAAATTTCTTTACATTCATATAATAATCCTTTCAATTTTTACATCTTTTTGAATTATTCAAATTTTTCACATCTATAACTTCTTCTTCAGTTCATTCGTTTCCTCAGACTTATAAAGCTTTTTAAATTCCACAGGCCCTTTGATTTCTGAATATTTTCTCTTGACATTTCAAACGCTTCAATTCCTTATGATTTATGATTCCGTTTTTCCGAATACCTCTACTTCAGGTATATTAAATGCGTAAGGATCTGAAGATTCTCCAGATCCTTCCTATTATTCATATCATTTCAATTTTTCTAAAATTTCTAAAATTTGTAATGATCTCAGGGGTCCTAGGTTCGGTACTGCAATTTTGACTTACCGTATACTTACAGGTAGCAACTCTCAAAAAAAACCACAAGCAGCGGAATCTAACCTATAGTTTTCCATTTGGTTTGTTCCTTCAACTTTTTGTAATGCTTTTTCCTTCAATTTTTCGAATACTTCGAATTATATAATATAACAATTCCTTTCTCCGTTCTCTTGTGGGCTTCAAAATTCCTCAGATGCATCAGAGAAGTCCTTTCCTCCATTTTTCAGTATTCTTCTGTTTCTTTTAAATTATTGCATTTCGTAGTGCAAGTCATATTATTTTCATGATTTGTGTAAAACAGTGTGATCAAAAACTCATTGAAATAAACTTTCTAATTAACGAGCGAAAAAAGCGAGTTCACGACTTTAGGTTTTCTGTCCGTCCGTCCGTTCGTCCCCCTATGTAAACTCGATTAATCAAAAATTGGAAATTTCTCATAAATTTATCCTTTTTATTATCCCGGCTAGCTTTTAAGGACAAAATGGTCAATTAGGTACTTACTGTAGACCTCCGTTTTCCTAAAAGTTTCTATGGTTAATTGAGCAAATTGTCAAATTAAACACAAAGCTCTCCTATAACGTTTTGAGTTACTATATTGATATAAAAATTTACGATGCCTCCTCTTGCCAATCACATTTCTCTGATTCTCTTCGGAAATTTTAACTAAATTATATTGCAAAAGAAAAACTTGACCAAGATACTTTGAATGAAATATTCTTAATTTACTTTATAATTATATCACAACCAATTAATATACCATTTTTTGGCAGAAAAATGTTTATTTTATGCAAGCTTCACGAAAAACTTCATCCGAACTGTTTAGAGAAACACCAGAACCACTTTTTTTGCCGCATTTACGACGCTAATTTTTTTTATTTTAGGATACGTAGTTACTACTTTGGCCTCCAGACGACAATTTCCCCATTTATCGTTCTTATAATGACTCTCAAAAAATGCCGATATCTAAATTTCCTACTGGTTAGTGCTTTCTTTTCAACCAATCCAGAAAATTTTCTAGGCTCATAAATTTTCCTACAAAGGAATGCCGATGCAAGGATTCCACTGTCTGATTTTACGTTATGCTGATCTAAGCAATGTAAAATTACGTCCTCGTTCAAGCGACTGTACACAAACAGCAGATTTCCTCGGATGGACCCGTTTAATTAAACAAAATACTCATTGAAAAAACACGCATAAACATTTGCTCGTGTCTTGACTTTAATCAACAAAAGTCAAAGCTTGAGAACCAAGACAACCAACATTTGTGTGGGACATTATAGTACCTTGACATTTTTATACAGATAGTCCAGTATGCAGATAATTTTGACTTGCAAATTGTGGTGTAACAGATTTTATTGTTTTAAATGGTCCATTTGGGTCCCAATAACATGTATTTGAAGAGTGCACACAAATTTTTTCCCGGCACAACTTTTGTCAGCCAAAAAACCTCAACATGTTTGGCATTTTTCCAGTTTTTCGCTTAAAATTCGAAAACGGTCCATATTTTATGAATAACACTTCTTTAATAAATTAAAGAAAACAAAATTCTGCGTCGATAAAATCAAACAAAGTCGGTCCAATAGAAAAATCTTTACAAGCGATCAAAAAACGCCAATTTTTTCCAACGAATTTCAAAAATTGGTGCAATTTTAAATTGTTGGTACCTTTTGAACTCTTTGATTGATATTTTACAATCCCTAGGGGGGGGGGGGGGGGGAGTGGATTTTATCGTTCCGTTTTTTAGAAAAGTTGGAAAAAATTGGGGTTTTTTGATCGCGTGTAAAATTTTTTCTATCCAATTATGTAAATGACAGCTTTTTGCATGTCAAAATTTTGCTTTTGTTTAGTAAATTGAATTATTGGTTCTGATTAAGTCTTAGTTACCGTTTGAAGTACACGAGTACCCGAGTGTCGAACGTTAGACATTGCTATTGTAATATTTATTCACTATCCCCCTTTAATAACAATAATAATAATATTTATTAGCAATTTAGTGCGATTCTTGCGAAAGCACTAAAACAAACGTCGAAAGATTTAAAATTGTTGTGCACCGACAAATTTAAGCGTAGCTTAAGGTCCATAGCAATCATTGCCGCAATAATTGATGCCATAGGTTTTACCTACGTTTAAGAATGTTGTAGATTTGTTTTCATATTGTTAAAGGATGCATTTTTAACTATTGGTTATATTGAGTAGGTAGAGTTTGCGCTGTGTTACCTCAATCCGGCCGCATACACGGCCAACTAGCTCAGGGTTAAACACAAAATAAGAGCTTGAGAATCTTTTACAGCGGTATTTGTTATTTTGTTCTGGGTAGAATAATATTCGTAAGTTCGTTGCACCTACCAATGGTTGAGCGCCACTCTCCTTAACTCTCCCCGTATGAAATTGAGAAGATATGAGGGTAGTAATAACAGTAAAAATCAATTTGGGTATGAAAAGAAATACTGGTTTATTCACACTAAATATCAAATCAAAAATAAATTCCACAATGGGATGGCACAAAAACGTTCAAAAGTATGTTACGTTACACACAAATCTGAGTATTTTGATTGTGCAATTGAACATTTCTCTAGTTTAACACACCTTCAATCAAGAATTTTGATACAAGTTTCCATAAATTATAATCCGGGCAATTCGCACGTATAGGGCCAAGTACAAGTAAACCATATAAGGCAACTCTTACCTTGCATAAATAATGCTAATGCCAATAATTGAGCCCACTTCTCTTTGTTCAGGATCAATTGACCCAATCCCAGAAAATGGCTGCTCGTTATCAGCAGGTGGAAAATATGTCAAAAGTGTTGGAACTCGCAATGGTTAGGTACTCACATTGGTATGTCGAACAGGGGTTGTATGTAAAATGTCTCCGAAACTTAAGCTGGTCCATTATAACTAGATTTTGCACAACACTTGAACCCTACAATTAAAACCCTAAAAGAAAACCAAAGGTAGCCCCTCTTTTTTGATATACTAAAATGTAGACACATACATCTTAAATAAGACGGATAATTATCGATGAATGCAAAAATCGTCGATGGAAATTGTAATATGACAAACATCAGGCGAAAAAGCTCTAGAAAATTTCCGGAAATCCGTAATTTAATGAATCCAATTGCCAGATATTAATAAAATTTGGATGACATTTCATGCGTTCCGAACTAACGCTTCGGTTGTTGGATTTTAATGAAGTGTCACCCAATACGGTTCTCGATAGAAAGGAGGGAAAAATGAACGTGACAATCGACAGCTGCTGCGCGGTATAATTGTGTTATTAAATTCCAATAATAGATGGAGCCATCTAAAACTGCTTCCCAAAAGTCACGAGGATCTTTCAACTAAATATACCTACCGTGTACAATACAATACAAGCAATTCTTTTCTAATGAAGAAAAATAAAAAATTAAGTTTCAATATTTCGTTGATCAAGCCTCTTACGTTTTTTCTCAAAACTTATGTCCCATACGTTATGTTTGCCACAAAGGCGCTTTTGTGTGGCAATATTTTTAGGAGCTGACTTACCGCTACATAGATATGATAAGGGTGAGAGGTGGGAGGTAGTCGGAGTGAGTAGAAAAAAACGAAAAGCATGTAATATTGCAGAAACCATAGTATAGAACGTTCTTTTGATCATAAAGTGACGACTGATCAAACAAGCGCATCAAAGCTAGCTAATTTCACAAAATTGAAATTGTGGTTTAGTGTTGCCGTTTACATTGTGTACTTTATACTTGAAATAAAATATAGGTATGCGTTTCCTCCGCATCATGTGCTTAATCCGATTAACTATTTTAAGTAAAGTATAAATAATTAAATGGATAGTAAGCCGTAAGGTACGCCAAAAACGTATCAAAGAGCAAGAAGTGGAAATACGTCTACTATTTAATTTTAATGCCCAATCTAGTTCGGAAACCAAGTACTCCTACGATAATTTAATTAAAGTCTTTTTCTTGAGTTTTCTCTTTAAATGGTGTTTTACAAACTCCCCCTTTTTTGCACGTAGCACAGCGTTTAGTGTGTTTACGAAAATGTGTCGGAAGTGGAATTTTTCGCAAGATTATATTTGCGAAAGTTTTTATATTGAATTCAGACAGACGCGCGCTCGTTCAATCAAAACTTACCTTTTGAATACAAAAAGTTCGACTTTAATTAAAGTTACTTTGCGAGTTTGGTCATTTCAGTGTTATGGAAAGTTACAGATGAACCTCAAAATACAAAGGTTTGTTTCTGAAGTAACTACAAACATAACGTGTCTAAGGGAAAAGGAACTTTGAAATAGAACTGCTTTGCTGATCGACAGGAGAAAATCCTTCCAATGAAACTCAAAAAAAGTTCTATTTAATTACACTCACAAACAATTATTATTGCGAACTAGATGGAGCTTTAGTGATTGAAATTAGTAATTTAAGTTTTAACCTTTGAATATTTTATATTCAAAGATTTAACACAGGTCTACAAAGAAAGGCTAATACCATTTGTTCCTCGCGTAAATTATGTATAATGAAAAACAACAAAAAAAAGACAATTTAATAACCGAAAAACTTTTCATTAATTACGTCTATAACCCGTTAAAGAGTACCTACCGATTTAATTATGCGTCAACTTATTCTCTCATTTACTTCGACTCATTATAAATAGCCTAAAAATGATCTCTCATATCTTGAATATGCAAAAGCTTAACTCTGTGAAGTAAATTAAATTGTCGCCCTAGGCCCTTAAAAAAGAAATGCGGTAAAACTTCAGTGGTAATCAAAACATAAGACAACATTTATAAAACTGCCATCAACAGTAATAGCCTTTCTCACATTATCCTAAGTATAAAGTTCAAGTTTTCTAAACAATTAGACTATACAGGATCGTTACTTTTTCTTAAAATATTACATGGATCATGGACTAGTCATGCCGACCTACAGTGAATTTCCATAGAAACATATGTACTCACACAGGAGGTAATCGATCAGAGATATTTACCTCAAAATTGAAGACCAGCCTTAAGCACCGGTTTCTTAATACCACTCATACGGGCTACGTTTTATTAAATTTAAAGTAGGTAATTGCTTTTTACTCCTGGTTTGGAGGAAAATTTGTGTATACAAAAATTCATAAGGTATCGCTAACGTGCTAATTTATCATGTGGTATTATGTTAGGTTGAAGTACGCAAAGTTATTTTTATGCTGGAATGTGAGATAAGGTGTAGCTTAAATCAGGACGAATGCAGTCCACAAAGGGAGACTGAAGCTATCGCCTGATCCTTGAAGGTCGAGCGTTTACGTTAAATATATGGACTTGTTTTATGCAACAAGATCACCAAAACTTGGAAACTTTCCATTCCCTAATGGTCGCCTAAAAAATTGCAGCGTACTATTAAAAGTTCAGCACATTATGCCCTTTCTCTTGCGGTTTGTTACGAATAAGGAAAAACTACACGATTTTCCTTCTTTTCTGGCCGTCAAGGGTTACGTTTAGGCATTCTTCGGTGAATGGCAGCGGTCGTGGGACCCGTTGATTAAGGGATGCAACATCTACTCTTTGATCTCTCACTTGCAAGCACGGTTTCACTAGAATCACCTACCGATCCAGGATCGGGTCGAGTTCTACATCTACGCGCTATCATCTGAGACACTGCTGAAAGTTGCAATCAGGGAATTAGCAATCTCCATCACCCCCGACGAGATAATCGTTTCAGGTGAATTTTTCATCTGTGGCAGAGATGGGAATTTCCTTAGATCAGATTTGAGCATTCTGCCGGCTACTCCGAATTAGGGTTTTCTGTATGGGGAAACGCCGTTACAAAGCATGTTTATAACTAAATTAAATTACACATTTAAGACATTTTTAATGCGCTTGAAAAATATGTACATACCTATATTTATGACGTGTAATTACCACTGTTATGGTTAAAACACTCAAAACCAATCTTCACCAATAAATTTCATTGCTTTTAACTAGCCCGCGGATATCGATAACGGATTAGGCAGGCTGTGTATATTCTTGGGGTGTTTGTACTCTTACGAGTGTACCCTCTTATCGGCGGGTGGCTAGTGGCTTTTTCACGTTTCATGAATTTCAAGTTTGGTTATCCGCTTTAGGACGATTAGGTTCCTTTGGTAATATACACTGTAACATTGAAATTTAAGGATTCCCACAATTGAAATAATTTTATCACTACCGCCTTTAGAGTACATTCTGCCTCAAGAATAGAATAAAATTACAGATACTAACAGTACCGTTTACGTAAAATCAGGAAGCAATAAACTCATTCTTTGGATTAACGAAGAGACGAGTGTGTAATTTAAATCCACTTATCCCATGTTTTTCTAGCAAAAGGGTAGTTTTAAGAAAATGCAAGCTTGTATAGGAAAATAGAATTAGATGGAGTTCTCCGATAATTCCTGTATCATCTGATTGTGCACTTCCTAAGAATATCCTATACACAACAAAGTCTGCCTCCATGTGTCGTGTAAGACATTTATCTCTCTACAGATACGTGCAGCTTTATTTTATTGTTTAATTTTACAAGCGATTTTCCCGTTCGTTGTCTGGAAGAATGTGCAGTTCGCGTATTGCTTTAGAAGAGAAATTGAAGTTTACACGCGAGAAGTGCCTTTCCAACTTATGTAAATAAGGACACGAAACGTAACTTATCGTTATAACCTGCACCCAGGGTTTGCTTTGTTCCAAAGCTTTTAAGTCAAATTCAATTGCGAGTAATTAAGGATACTTATTAAATAAAATACCAGCGGGTCTGTTTAAAATGAAGTTAAAAAGTTCATCGAGAGTCTAATTGAATTAAAAACTAACACGGGGAACATTAATTTCAGAAATGGTAAAACGTAGTATAGACGAGCTTTGTTAGTGATGTTCAAAGGTGAGATTATTTTCGGTTGGTAATAGGGGTAGTATTTTATTTAACTAGCTTGGAGAAAACATCAGTTATATGACCGTATACCGACTACCTTTTAGAAATGATGAGGGGAGGAAAGCAGTTCGTTACATTGGACAAGTGTATTTATTAATTTCTACATGATCCTATTGGAACCCATTACATAATGATTCTAATCATTAATCCATCAAACACTATAAGTAGGTAATTATCGATTGGATCTCCATGAAGCGGTGTGAATTTTAGATCCAGAGATAGCAGCCAGCCAATACTGTTGAAAGGCTTCACCCAATTTTTGATACAGTCTGATTTTCATCATTCGCACATCATTACAAGTACGTAAGATATGTGTCTAGCGGAATTCAAAATTGATAGGAACAGGAAGTCAGGTGACTGAGAAATAGTACCGCTCAATAGACAGACATACGAACTTGGGTTGAGTTAAAAATATAACGCTACGTTCCAATTATAATCCTTACGCAAACGTTATTGAACGTTACTGCATCCCCTAATTAGGATTACCATTCAAAGTGTAATTACACAATGGACAATGCAAAGTGTAACAGACCATTTGTATTAATAACATATGTGGCCCTCGAATAAACATGGTGTTCACGTATTCTCCCAAAGCAATACATTTACTGGCACAAAAGGGAGTACTTTGGCTTAAAATGTGGGATACACTGTAACATTTAACAAAGTTAGTAGGTAATGGACTTCTGCAGAATCCATTTGAAAAGATGTAAGTAAGCGGAACAACTATATTACGCTACATGTGAAGGAAAGGGCAGTGATGTTCCATAAAAGGTCGTGTTACGGAGTAATATGTAGTCTATTTCGGCTAAACTCTATTGCAACCCGAGCCTTTATTGTAAATTGCAATTTTGCCGTCATATAAGTACAATGGAGGCGTATGATGCGATTACTCTATACTTTATGAAATTGGTCGCTTACATTGCTGGCAGTAAAGGTGGTAGTAAAAAGCAGGGATTTAATTAGCGAGCGGCTCGAGCTACATTCGAAAATAAAATTGATAATGTGCAGATATTGGGGTTTTAGTAAAAAAATTGGTTGGCGCAAAACGTCTTTATTATTATGCCCGCCAGATATGTTACCCCGACCACCCCCGCACTCGCTTTTCTTTACGTTAAATGACACCCAAGAAATAAGTCATCGCACCCTTTCCATGACAGGTAGGTAATTGAAGATATCCATGCGAGAATGGGAAAGGACAAGAAGCGATGCGAACTACCCCTACATGGATTATCCTAACTTTTTATGGAAGCTCGATTGCACTTCGC
This sequence comes from Photinus pyralis, assembly GCF_008802855.1. Classification (NCBI taxonomy): domain Eukaryota; kingdom Metazoa; phylum Arthropoda; class Insecta; order Coleoptera; family Lampyridae; genus Photinus; species Photinus pyralis. The sequence continues at coordinate 21,713,315 of NW_022170403.1, forward strand.
ACAATATTTTCAGCGCATTTTTTTAAGAATTAAAACAAAGATTAATTAATTAATTAAAGGTAAGAGGGGGTTTGAGGGGTGGAACTGGTTGAAGGAGGAAAGTACTCACAAAAGAAAAATGAATCGTCGGGACGATACATATTGCTGTGGCCCCACGTTGGGCGCCAAATATTATTGCTGTGTGCACCGGCCCATAGGCCAAAAAGACCGTACACAAAACACCTAAACAAACCTAGCTAGCTCAAACCTTTATCTTCCTCGGAACAAAACTTCTCCCCAGCACAGAGGAGGATTCGACTCTGTTCTCAGTTAAACCATTAACTTCTACCAGATAGTGGGTTAGACCAAATACCTTAAATTCCAAATCGATCTTAAGAATTTTGATTAAATAAAATGGACCTTGGGCCAGTATTCAAAGAAAACAGTAAATTAAAGGAAATGAAATCGTACGAATGACACACAGGAATTATTGTGAAAATTACAAAATTCAAATTTAATTGTCCCACACACAATGAAAATATTACAAGAGACACAAACAATTATTACAAAGAAAAAAAAACTAAAATTAAAACTTATTTTTACTTACATTCGGTACAAGTGCAAAACTGCTAATCCCAAATACGGTACACAAAAAAAACACTTAAGTCGGCGCCGACCACCCCTTAGTGACGCACTTTACTGAAGGTCCAAACTTCCAAAACTGCCGCAACTCAAACCTGCCGCAATTCTGCTTGCCACTCTGTAAAACGGAAACTCCACCAACTTCCAATGCTGGCTGGCCTCTACACAATCCAAACTACTGCGGTAACTCGCCTCGCCTCGTAACTGCCCTAACTGGCAACAAAACTGGCGATAAAAACTTCACAACTCCAAAACAAACTTCAAACTTCTGCAGACGTAGATCTGCTCTCAACTTGGCAAAAGGCGATTTAAATTTCAACCAAACGTAGTTCTGCGTTGACACTGGCAAAAAGCCCTTCCTCTTCTCAGTCCGTTCTATTTAAGGTGGAAACCCTTCTTCCAAAATTACAAATTAAAATAGCCAATGATAAGCAGTTGACAACAGAAAATTTCCCCCCTAACGCACACAGGTAGACATTATTTTTATAATCAATTTTTAACCGACATTAAGAGATAACACAAAATTAAAATACTAGGAAAAATAGAATTTTCTGTCTTTTAAATACAAAGAAAATGCGATAAATAACATCCACCTGTCAATTAAATTAAGCGTTTACAATGATAACAGAATAAAAGTGATATAAAATTCTCAGAAATCTACGTTAAATAAAATTAAAGATGAGATTAAAATGTAAACAAATACAAACCTTGACCTCTTTTTCGTAACAATAATTTCTGTTGAAGTACTTAACGAACGACACAAAACAAAAATATAAATTAAGAAAATTAATTACATTGAAATAGGAAACCGCCCTTGTCCATTCTAGTTAAGAATCCCAAAATTTCGTCCTGCCTGACGAAATATCACAGCAATATCTATCGCTGAAGTCGAAGCGAATATCTTGAAAACGAAGTGGCGGAAGAAGGTACTAACAAAGGGAAACTGGAACGTCAGGACGAGACATATCTATACTGGTAATATCAAAAATTTCAGTGCAAATATCTGCAAATCCTTTCCTCTTTGCGAGTAGTTTTGTTCATGAGGCCATAGCTATAAACATTGCATATTTTTTTTTTTTCAGAAAAAGGTAACGACAACAAAGGTCTTACGCCTAATTTATTCGTGTTAATCGTTACTTCTTATTTATAGCGTTTTAAATAAATTGAGTTTTTAGGAAATCCATTACTTTCTTCAGATTTTCCTCACTTCCATTTAAGATTTCAGTAATGTTTTTATTTATGAAACATTGCATATTATTGGGCAAACTAGGTCAAGCGGACGTTTTATTTGACTCCAGCACCTGCAATAACGATAGGACAATCTGTATGTGAATTTTATTTATTGTTAACGTTAAATGTTGGCTAGAATTATTTGGGATTAAGCGCATTTTGATTTTGTTATTCAAATTTGTAGTCACTGTTGATTTTATTTAGAATTATTTATTTAATAATGTGTAATTTTTGTTTAAATACTCACTTGTATATTTTAAATTTAATTGTAATGAAATTACACGATAAGAGATTACATTTAAATATCTGGAATTAATTGCATAGTATAGGGAAAAGATTCTCTCCTGTTGTAGGTAAGTTTTCTTATCGCAGCGCAAATTAATTAGTTTTAAGATAAGCACTGTAACTATCGGTAAGGCGAAGGTGGTTATTTTAGACGAACGCAATGTACATTGAAATCGTGACCGAACAAAAAACATTAAGTGTATCCAATTTTAGTGCAAACAAAGAACAAATATATTGACATGGAACTGCTAATGCAAATCAAATGTATTTGCTTGTCACGTATTATTGCCACTGCATTTAGAATAATGTAAATTATACTGAACTACTACTATTCGCCGGAAAGTTTGCATATTCGTACAACATTGCTGAAAATTGCGATTACGGTTACTAGGTCGCTTAATTTACGTAATTGCGAGAGTGTGTAGTATTGATATTTGCGTATTCAAATACGTGTGTAGTACCTGTAGGTAATTAAACTTTAGTAAACAACATTTCAAACTTCATAATAATTCCAACATCCATCATTGATTGCAACATTAATACATAATGTAAAATCGCCAACCAAAATAGTTATTTACATAAAAGTCAGGAAAATGATACATTACAGGCGAGGAAACATTAAAGTGTGAGGCCCCTTTGGGGCCGAGTACTTTAATTTCCGAGTCAGGTAATGATATTTTACTGACGAGTTTTGTATTAAATTTTGCCCGAAATCGTCTTTTTAAATACAAGATTTCAACTTTTATATATAACTTTTGATTAATGTCAATCTGTTAGTGATGACAGGGAGTCGTTATAGACATTTAGAATGTAAAAAATGCGGTCGGTAAAGTGACAGTGCGGGCGGTAATGTGACAGGTGCGACCAGTAAAGTGACAAGCGGCAGGAAACGTGGTCTGCTCTGCCTCTGTCATGGAAACTCGTTTCAGGACGATTGTGGGTAAAATTGTTTACATTATTTTGGCATTTACTCTGCGTTTAACAAATTGCACTACGTTCACTCCCACTCTCAATATGTCTTTCCTACTCATCAGCTGCGGTACCACTCCTCAGTCTCTCAACTAGGTACGTGGCGTCACGTAAATATTACAACAAAATTCGAAACACACGATTCACACAATCCTTCACTCCTTTCTTTTTGGCGTGATCTATTATAAAAATAAATAAATCTTACTGATTGTGGAGCCAACCCTTCAAACGCGAACGTCGGAAGTGGGTACCAACAAAGGGAATGTGGTTGGCTACGACAAGATCTTAATGATGGTGGAGTCAACACTTTAAACTCGAATTACGAGTGAGCGGTACGTCGGAAGTGGGCACCGACAAAGGAAATGTGGTAGTCTTCGACAAGATCTTATTGATGGTGGAGTCAAAACTGGCTATAATAAAATACTGATCTGCCACACAAAAATGCGCCAAGGTCCCTTTCGGTCTCACACCAGGACTTTGATAACTTTTTTTACAAAGGACAGCACTTGACACACAATACCAAGCCATACCAAATCATCCCGGTATTCTCGACCCATAACCCCGTATTAATTAATCTCGTAATTAATAGATAGACAACAAGGATCATTGTACAATTTGCGTATGCTGTAAACCTCAGTTGTAAATATTTATCGTTAACAGGGCGTACTCCTTAATTTTTATATATAACTAAACTTTCCTCATTTGGAAATATTCGAGTTCATAAATTAAACTTAAAATGTAACAAACTAATAACGACTTCACCAAAGTTTATAGTAATTTCTACAGAAACAAACTTTCGAATTTGTTTTAGTAACTTGTTCTTAAAAAAATGAGATAAAGTTATCCAATTATGCGAGTGGAGTTCTATAAACCACCACCATTAGTTCACTCAAGATTGGCAGAGGTCTTTCAACGGTCTGCTACAATTCTGATATATTTACGACTAGGAGGAGTTTCGCCACTTACAACAATATAAATATAATAAATTGTTGCAGTAAGTAAGAAGCAATATATCAATTTACTTCAGGAATTGAACTGGATTTGACTTTATAAATCAAATGGTCAATGTGTAACTTTATGCTGTTGTAAGTCGCTTATACTGTGCATCGCTGATAGATCCGCATCCATAAACGAGCTTTCAGTGTCAGTTTTTCAAATTCAAATTTTACAACTCTGCTCTTCTGCTATAAAAAGTTCAAAGTACTGTATTATTCACAGACTATGAATTACTAACGTCCTTGTCTGCTTTATATTCCACTGATTAGGATAGCCGGTTTACCATTCGCTGTCACATTGCAATGTAATTTTCGTGTAAGGACATTTTACCATTAATACCGGATTGAGAAAATTCTAATTTCAAAGTTTAAGTGGATTTTGAGATTTAGATCCGCTGCAGTATCTATACGGAAGATTTCATGTTAACATAACGCAAACTTCTATTTCAAAGGATTTCGATTACAAGGCAATCAGAACAACGGCCGATAAAAATTCGCAGCGCACATTCTGGTACAGTGCTGGTGATATATAGGCTTAATCCCAATGTTCTGTGATTTAACATCGGTCCTTGCTTAACTGATCCTACAGAAAAACACGTAATGGTGACAAACCGCGTTACACTCTTTAATTCAGGGGATTACGCTAACATTTTCAGTAGCAGAACGCCTTTATTCACCTTAGTATTGTCATGCTAATGTGGTATATAGTTAGAACTTTTGAGATTCTAAAGGTAAAATAGCTTGGACATGCCTATCATAGAAAATGTATAGGGTATCGAAATTAAGAGTGTCGATTTGTCCGATAAAAGTTACGTATAGTGGAATTTCTTTAAACCGTGATACAAATGAAATTTGTCCTTGCTGCGTATGACATTTCAATAGAGCTTTGTTGGTTAATAAATTCGGGATCCATTAGATAGCGACCTGATATTCAGAGGTGTTTATTGGGGGTATTTAGTTAGGTACACCTGCAAATGCAGCAACAGATAATTCTCTGAATCATAAGAATCATCAAAAATGCGGCACGTGGGTTGCTGAAGTACGGCCTAAAATCAATCTCCAATAAAATTTCTTCTTGCGAAAACATGGTGGACTCAATTACTACACGTGATACAAAAAGAGGCAGTACTAATTATTACCGTACATGGCGGATTAGTTTGGAGAACAAAATAAACGTGTAAACAAATATAGCAAACCAGCTCCTGGGTATGGCTACAGAATGAGCAAAAGCAAATTTTGAACCTGCTGTTACATTTGCGGTTTGCAATTCGGTTCATAAATGGTTGAGATGCTAAAAGGGCACTGTGAATGTTGATTCGATTAGGCCCAACCTTTGGCATTGCGTATTATATGGCTAAATCTATGCCCATATTGAATTTCATGCAATTTGGTTCATTTTAACAAAAACTTACATTTTAGCATAAAACGGACTATTATATCTACTCGTAGACGAACCACCGACATATCCTTAAATCCTTAACGATTTTGTAATAAAGCGAGATAAGTATGTTTGAATATATCGCGTCGTAGTGAAACCGTACAGCATTTAATAGACGATTAAATGATAAACACTGCAAGGGAATTTGTTGAAAATTGCGAAGCTGGGTAGAATAAAGCAAACAATAACAATTAATCATGTCGAAATGCGTGAATGTTTTTGTTCCGTACTGATGTTCCTAATGTAGTGATAATTCCAGTGGGCTTAACTTTTTGCTTTCGTGGTGCAAGCGTACGAGGGAGGAAGAGTGTTGGCAAGGTTTCATGAATATACATAAGTAAGTAGTTTTTATGAATCCAACACATGTTACGCTCCAGAAGTGAAGCTCTAGATTTAAATTTATCGTTTCGTCTTTGTATTAAGCTTCCGGAGTTTTACATCACCCCATAAACTTTAAAGCCATATTTAAATTCAGTAAAGGAAGTACTCATATTAAGCTTTTGCTGTAAATACGCCCAGAATATAATAAGAGCTATTAGGGCGTTAGATTGAATAAGGTTATCAATTTCCTCGCGTTGTTTAACTATTCCCATAGTTTTACATACGTTTAAAACTTGAGATGTGTATATTTTATGCAAATAAGTTGTACCGGCATTAACGAATTTGCCCCACATTTGATGTTATATAACCCAAACGCGTGGCCGCTAATCCTCGTTTCATTATCATTTACAATTTGTAGTTTTTTAACTACCAGTTAATTAAACAAAAAAAGGCGATTGTTAACTTGATACGTACTTACTGATATTATTTTTTGTACTCCCTGCACCAAATTACCGCGTTTGGTCATTCGTTTCAGACACTAAATTGTCACTTCTCCTCCCGGCGGATTTAAAAGTTATTTAATACATAAAAATCAGGAAAATGACACTTTATTAACCAGGAAACATTTCGGAGTCAACTGGTGTCATTTTACTGACGAGTTTTGTACTACATTTTTCCCTAAATCGTCTTTCTTAATATAAAATTTCTAATCACATAAAACTTTTTTTTTATTATTGACTTGTCAGTTTTAACATGAGTCTGGTTAAGGTGACAAGAAGCAGGAAAAGTAGTCAGGTGTCGAAAATTTAACCACTTAATTAACAGTGAGCCTTTGTATCATTTTGGTAAAACACGTGTTTTCTTTTCCCACATTCATATAGGCAATAATGTACATGGAAACCCCAATAAAAGTGTCAAACGTAAAGAAGGCTTAGGGTAAGTTAAACCATCCGTTTCGATGCCGACAGTAACTAATGCCAGTCGTCGATTAGACGGACCCCTTTTGTGCTTTGAATGTAGTGCACCGTGTTGCCAAAATGCAAATCACAATTGTGCTATATGCTGACGGGGTAACGAAGTAAGATTCGCTTGGTAGCATATATTATGTAATTTTCTAAAAATTCCTTAAAAAGTTTGATTGGCAAACGTCTGTCAGTTTGTCAGATGTGTAACGTATTTCTTACCGCTCTCATTTAAATTTTTGCTCTAATGTTTAAATTTAGTATTCTTACGCCATCTAGGCATTTTCTTTGTTATCCACTAGTTTAGATTTAGTAATAGATTTCTTATTTCGTTAGTTCTTTATTTTCCCTGTTATAGAGTCCTTTTACTTCGTTTACTTAGTCCTTTGTTTTGCCGTTAGAGGCTCTTCTAGTGTTAGAGGTTTCTTTCACTTATTTCCTTACTTGTTGCTAGAGTTCGCGCTTTGTACCTTTCTACATTCTTTCTTCTTACATTTTATCTTGCTCGCGCAGTTGTACTTCTTCACTGCTCAATGATATACGTTCATTCGCTAGTTCTAAACCTATGTAAGGAGAAAATTGCGGTGACGTTTGAACAAAATCTGTCGTTATCTCTCGGTCAATACCAATGCCCAAATTGGACCGGAACCCTAGTGTGGAGTACCAGCATGTCATACATAGGCCTTGTCACCGGGCATTGCCTCTTCAGATATTATTTCAGAAAAATCGGGGAAGCTGAGTTTCTTGCTCGAGGAGAAGGAGAACAGCGGAACACATCATCTGCTGGTGTAAGGCTGTCTCCGGAGAGAGATTAGAAGACCTGGGTGAGGCGGCAATAGCACTTCAGCTGATAATATCAAAATTTGGCGAATAATGACCTCATATTTTGACTTTTGAAGAAAAAATGCTTTCTTCCCAAATATTTTGTATTAGCTATTTGTATATGTGTTACGCACTAGTATCGAATGAATGAGCGAAAATAACGCACTAAACGCGTTATGGATGAATCAAAATGACCAAACACCGAAATTAAATATTTTTCCGTGTTATGGTCGTGAACTTATGCACCTAACGCGTTGTGGTCATTTTAGAAGCGACCACAATGTGAATTAGATGGTTTCAATCAACCGGACACTGATTTTTTTCCAGTTTTAACATGTGTCCTTAATGTGATGTATCGCGATAGTAATTCAGTTATTAGTTTGATTTCAAGTTATTAATACTAAGAAATGGCATTGTCGCTCTAAGCAAGTACTATGCAGCTCTTGACTAGCTCTTGTACGAACAAATAATTCGTACAATTTGGTTCAATATCTTTTTTAACCAAAAATTACTTGTTTTATTTATTTAACAATATGACTTGCTTGCTGGTAACTATATTTTCATGTTAAAGGATTGCTGTGTGCAATGGAATGCGGTCAACTACACCGCCCACAAAACACTAATCAAATCGGGCGAATAAAAATTGCGTGAAGAAACGCACACGCTTTCCGACCGTCGCGAACTAGCCACGTTTTTTCGTTGATTCCAGTATTTAACGAAACACCACTTCTTTCTCCATGACTTTCAAATAAAGCCGCCCGTCACAATTAGGGCCTAAACACACGAGTCGGTTTACGCCGAGTCGTCAGCCTCCTGTTATATCACACTGGTAGCGGTGAACAATTCCGCTCGGAAAATAAAAAATTGCAATGTTGTCACTAATTAGTATCAAAAATGAATTCATATGACTCTTAAGGAAGAATTAATTTTGTATAATCATTATTTTTCATATGTTACAAAGCAGGACATTCTTTCTTGAATTGCATTGAACAAGAATTTTATTCAATATCAATAATAAGATCAATTTTGAAAACACAAAGCAGCATTTAAGAAGTTCGACAACAGCACACTTCCAAACAGCTTGAAACCAAATGCAGATCTCCTCGGTTTATATTAGAGCATAAGCTGCACGGAGCAATAAAAACGTTTCTCACAAAGGCGCAAGGGTGTGAACGAGTTTATTTGTTCATATACAGGATGTCCCGTCATAATTTTTTGTGTTTAGACCGAAACAACGTGTGCATGACGTTGTTATTTTCAAAATATATTATATTTTTTTTTATTTTTATGATTGACATTTATATAGGTTTGGACCTGGGTTTGGATGAGTAGGCTAAGCCGTTCTTTAACCATAAGGATAGATAAAGTGATTACTTTAACCATATTATATAGCATCCTTGACTTTAACCGTAAGGGTAGATAAAGTGAAACAGATGACTGTGCATTCTAATTACATCTGGCATTCTTATTTTAAATGCACGAGATAAAATGACGTTCAGAACATATGACAATTCTGTTTCTATGGAAACGATAACGATGGCAGAACCAAAGCTTACTATTTTTATCGTTTCTAAATTAAATTCAGAATTGTCAGAAGCTTTACAATGATTTGTATGGCTTCTGCTATAAAACAAAGTTCTGTATTATACATGACGATAATGGGAAACTAAAATACCCCTTTATCGTCTTATATAATAAATGACTATAAATATGTTGTCATTTAATAAATAATTCAATGTACCTATTATGGTCATTCCGAACAAAACGTGTTGTGGCCGCTTCTAAAATGACCACAACACCTTGTGATGGTCATAGTTAACACATGACACGTAAAAATATTTAATTTCGGTGTTTGGTGATTTAGCTTCGGCCTCGGCTTCGGCCATAATGCGTTGTGTGCGTTATTTTCGCTCATTGAGCATTTTCAATATTTGCGCGTAACATATGCATTCTTATTGTTTAACGTCATAATAAATTGCATGAATTACGAGATCTGTGAATTTTTTATACTTAATAGACAAACACTTAATTTCCGCCAAAAAGTATACCGAGAAACAGACGGACGAGAAGGGTAAAAATTCACCATTTTTAAAAAACGACTTAATAATAGAATTTAATATATAGGTACAAAGATATTTTTTCGATCACGAAATTTCTATGTAAACGACTTGTGTAGAAGACACTTACAACGAATTATGGATGATTGTAAAATAAGCTTAACCGTGGAGGTATCTGCGAATGCTTTATTTCGACACAAAATTCATTTGCATTTGAAACAATACACTTGAGGTTAAAAGCGGGTCGAAGTCTAATCTAAGATAACACAGTTGAGTGGGTTATGGTTAAGGGTTGTTGAAGTTCTAAGTGTAAGCTAATGGTCAAATACGGTCTTATGGTTAACCACATTATTTAAGTTATTTAACAGTTTACATGTTAAGCAATGACTGTGGTTCAATAGATCTACGTTTGTGTCTGATAAGAACAATTCACTTCAAACGAATCCAAAGTAGTTTCAGTGACGTGTTGGTTGCATCAATGACTAATCTCTTACTGTGGATTTTGCAAATTAGTGTGAGCAATTCATGAATATCGCACTGTTATATGCTAATCAAAATGCGATTTAGGATTTCCAATGAAGCGTCTGAGCTTACTCGCCCGAAAAGCACAACAGCAGCATGGATTGCATTTACATTTACAAATTGGTATCCTAATCGATCGTTGTACTATACGTACCCACATAGATTTATGCAAAAGCAAATAGTGATCCTGCAAATGTACCTGTTTGCTAATATGTAGTGTGTAATATTGCACGTTTTTAACTTTAGGTTAGTAATAAGCATGCGCCCTGTTCGTTACAAGTCCGTATTTTGCTACAAACCAGGATTTGAACACTTCCGCAATTAAATACTTAGCAATGTACAAGAACCATCCCTTGAACCATCCTAACCATTCATGTATCGAGGTGGGCCGATGGGGGTAGTATAACACAACCAAAGCTTGCTATAAATGGACGCCCGTTACAGTGCACGCGATAATACAATTTAGTATCACAATGTGTTGAAATAGAGGTGGAAAATAAATTGAAAAAAACCCTTTTAGTGTCAAGGCCAGCAGAGGATGTTTTTAAGTAAACTTTTATATAAAATCCGAAGTTGAGTCGGTATTCCAGTCAGGATCGCTTTTCAGTTGTTGCTTTTCTCGAAGACTATATTTTCTGGAAAGCAATAAGACGTAGGATCCCGGGCAATTGCGTTTAACACATTGATAGTGTATATTTCCTCACTTTAAAGCAATAAGGGCATTTTTCAAATAGAAGCAGTAAAGTGATACGTGAACTGTATCTAAAGCTCGTTATTTTTCTAATCGATATTGGGTGGCGGAAAAGAGCAATTTTGGGTTATTTATTTATTTGGCGGAATTGATCGTGAGTCGACGTGTGCCGTTACCCTTTCTCTAGAGATTAAGTTATTCCTTAACTCATGCATCCAATTTATATCGTCGGGTGTCCTATCGGATAAAGGTGTTTGGAAAATGGAGAGATAGATGCACATTTAAATGCTTTACGGCGTACCAGACAAATGGGGTAAATTCGATAATAAATAAACTGGGGCCTGCTCACTCGGACATGTTGATTTGTATTTTTATTTGCACATTTAAAAAATTGGCAAAAGCCAATTTGTTATATTAAAATAATGCGCACCCTTGTATATGTTATTCAATCTTTGAACTTGTCAAAACATTCTAAACGTAGCACAACTAAAAAATAGTTATTTTGTGAAATGGCCCAATTTCCCGATATGGAGTTCAAACGACTTAACACTGTCAATCGCATGCCAACCTGCTAACGCCAGGGAAATACGTACTGACCTCTTTGTTACAAATTTCTGTAATCAAATAATTTTCTTTTTTCCAATGCTAGCTTGTAATAAATCCGAAAACACTATTTCCGGAAGATTATGGATAAAATATGTATAGAATGTATTAACTAATCCAAAAAATGAATAATAATAATCGCATACATGATGTATTTGAAATAGCAAAGAAGATTTTGGCACGCTCCAATTTAGTTTTAATTTATTCCATTTAGGTGATCAAAGCGATCAATACTCAAAGAGATTGCGTTGGTGCTAGCAAAAATAAGTGTAGTAATATCTTTCGTATGATTACACTTTCACGTATGAGAATAATGGTTCTTGCGACACTGTTGATGTGACTATTAATATTTCAATGCATAAGTAATAATCCATCAATCACATTAGAATCACGCTCACATGCTTCTTTGCTCACTGTAAACGCCGCAGAAAACAATTTATATCGCTGATCAAATCCAGAATATCTTATGAGGCACAAATTAGCGTTAGGGGTCAGTTTTTTTTGTAGATTTAGTTTTCCGCATTTCGATCACGATCACATTTTGTAAATTCGGCGTTTTAGCCACGAGCAATAAAGGTTATACAAGACTATTAAAGGGATGTGAATGTAATTTAGACGTCAAAAATAGCAAGCTTAGATTCTTTTGTCGTTTCCATGGAATCAATATTGTTTTCTGTTCTGAACAGGGTTCTGAACTTCATTTTATTTCATGCTACGCGTTCCATTTTCAATAAGAATGATAGATGCCATTAGAAAGCACAATCATTTGCTTCACTTTGTTTATTTACTGTCCCTCTTGTTCTGGGCCCTCAACAGGCTTCCGCCCAACACAAAGTAATGCTTTTTAGAGGTTTTATTTAAACAAATTAACGGGTAAGAGTATTAGAATAGATTGTTCGTCGTATATTGCTTCGTGTGTTCGTTGAAAAAGGTTTAAAGGAAAATGTATATGTTGCACATGTTTTCAGGATATTTTTTTCCGTAGAATAGAATTTCTAGATCAAATTTCAGTCAGATATACTCTCATTTTCCGGTCGAAAACCCGAAAAAACTCAATTTTGCAACTTAAATTGTTAATAACAAAAAACTGACCAGCAATTCGGCGCGATATCCTTGAAATTCGGTTTCAGCGACTCAAAAAACATGAAATTAGCCCATGGTACCGAGGGCACCTCGAAAAAATACTCAAGTGCCACCAGCGCCCGGACTAATATGCTGGAGGTGGTATTCCAGGGCACGGGGTTGGAAATATTGATTTATTGCTTTAACCCCAGAGGAACGCCGTTTTTATTCAAGAATGGAAGATGCACGAGGGGGTTGTCGTGCAAGTACCGCCATCATCAAAGAACAGGAGAGGCCTATGTCACCGCTACAACCATCGTCTGTGTTGCAAGAAGAAACAGGTTTAAGAGGGAGAATATTCCACAAATCTCGATAAATATCGAGGCGCCATGAAAGATTAATTATCGGTGATAAAAAAAAAGGAGGCGCATGTCACGTAATCTTTCCAATAAATATGACGTGTTTGTTCGAGAACATTCCAGAGAGAATGTTGTTTGCTATATAAGCAAATTGAATTATGTTTCGAGTTTAGTTCCAACTTCGACGCGTGTGTGTTATGTTATAAATTGTAAGTGATAAATAATAATTACTGTCATAAATTAATCGATTTTAAAACTGTTGTAAACGTATTGTTAGTTAATTGTAAATAAATAAAACCAGGAATAAAATTTACGTTACAATCTTAAAGCCTGTGTGGTTATATCCAGTTTGTATGTAACAAAAACTGTTTAAAAGATATTGGAACGATATCTTCGGAACGTGCTCCATTTTGGTTTTCTGCACAAAAGCTAACTTTACATTCTGATTGAAAGAACAACCACCCCATCCTAACAGTAACACGCTTTCACAACTTTGTTATGGATTATGGAAGTCTGAAAAACTCCTCTTACTGAAATATGTATCAATAAAATAATGAAACTAATTGAAATTCCCCTAATTCTATAAAACAAAATACAATAAGTTTTTTCAAACATTAACCAATCATCGTCCTCCTCTTCCTCACACGAAATTCGTATTGTGTTGCGTTTCTATGAAGCACTGCATTTAATTATTGAGAAGTAGGTTATAGTTGCTGCTTCCCGTGTACGTAATCTAGTCTCAGACAATTGCGATTTAATTCGAAGATAGATGTACACACAGACATGTATATAAACGCTTTACTGCACCGCTTCAGGTTACTTCGTTAGAATGCTAACGTTAATTTAGTACTGAGTATTGTGCAATGTTTGCACAGATAATAACATTTTGTCAAACTTTCCTTCAGAACTTAAGTTATAGTAACCACGACTAAAATTTATAGGTGTTTATTCCTATCTCCGAATTGGGTACATTATCTTGTAACGTAACTCGTGTGTACAACTTAGATTTACGAAATTAGTTTACTAACAATTTCACATACTGCAGATAATAGCTATAGCTACGTAAGTTGCATACTCAAGCAAACATTTTGTAAAAACTGTTGTAGAATCCCCTATTAGTAGTAAGTAGTAATGGTTACAGTTCACCGCCTAAGTGCCGAAATGTGAATATCTTCTCAAAATTGACATCCCCTTCAGTAAACACGATTCCCAGGATCACGTATGAAGCAGAATAATTTAAGTTTGAACAAGTTTGCCTAAACCTTGTTATCGGTAATGCCATCAAAGTTGCTCGGCGTTATAAAATTTCCGAGAGAGCGGCATAAAATAAAAGTATAGGGTTTGGTTGCGCTACCGAAAGAAATGGTAAACCTAGCCGAGCTTGATATCGACATTTTCTCAGTTTAATATTTACAGCCATAACATGGTATGTATGACGTTATTTCCAATAAATAAATCTCAAAAATAGATAAGCTCCCTTTTCCTATCCTGCACATATGCTCGAAAAGAGGCCGTAAAGTGCGACAATGGGGACAGCTTATCTAGATGCTTTATATTCTTTTGCGATTATTTTGTCTCATTGAATGCACGAATAGTAGGTATATTCAAAAACAGTGGCAGTTTAATTTTTTTTTATTTGCAAACCTTCGGAGCCCCGCAGTTTAAAAAGTCACATTTTTGTATATTTATGTACATTTTATAATGTTGATACAACTGTTGGGCGGGTAGGTACTAATGAAAAATAAACAGGAAACTTGATATAATGTAGTCCTCGTTTCCCGCACATTTCATCATTGTACAAAATATATTATATTCCTACTAAGTACTATCAATTAGCCAAGTGCAGCAAACTGATATAATAGCATATTATGCTGCATCTAAATCCTGGTTAACAATTACGCTGTGCAATTATTAAGAAGCGAAAACATTTAATACGAAAAGATTCTTTATGAAATTACACTTTCTGCCTGTGCGTCAGAGACGGTTAACACGAAAATTCTGGAAATATGTACACAAAATATCAAAATCGCCCTCTATTCCACAATTTAATTGCGAAATAAACTTGATGTCCAAGAAATACGTCATGAAACCTTCATTTTCATGCCTACTTTATGACAGGAAAATGTTAGTTTCCATGACGGAGGCAGACCAGTCTACTTTTCCTGCCGCCTGTCACTTTACCGGCCGCACCTGTCACTTTACCAACCGCACTTGTCACTTTTCTTGCCGAACCCGCCACATGCATCTATAATGACTCCTGTCATCATTGACAGATTGGCATTAATCAAAAGTTCTATATGAAAATTGAAATTTTATACGATTTCGGGTAAAATTTAATACAAAACTCGTCAGTAAAATGTCATTACCTGACTCGGAAATTAAAGTACTCGGTCCCAAAGGGACCTTGTACTTCAATATCATTTTCCTGACTTTTATGTAAATAAATATTTCTATCAGACGAGCCTTTTGCTTTGCAGTTTATAGCTACTCAGTACACCAGGCCTTCGGGGGTGGCCCATGTCAAGGTTGTTGTCACGCGGTGATATTTCTAAAAAAAAAAGGGGAAAAGTCCTACACAAGTTAAGGGTCTACAACCCTGAAGAGAGGAGTCAACCGAAAGAGAAAAATTGAAGATTATTCCATAATTGGAATTCACCCTTATTAGAAATATTATGGAATAATCCCCAATTTTTCTCTTTCGGTCGACTCCTCCCTTCAGGGTTGTAGACCCTTAACTTGTCTAGGACTTTTTCCCCTTCAGGGTTTTTGCACCTTTTCAATTTTATGGAATTCGACCATGTACCGTTTTCGGTTGATCTCTATGTTGTAAGTTTCGTCGCTACAGATGAAATCAAATTTGTTTTAAAGCATTACATTCTAGGGCCCGATGATGGCATTTGCCGAAACAGGTCGCCATTGATTACTTATATCTTTGTATAATAAATGAAATTTATGGGGAAGGTTTTGTGATCTCTGTTCCGGATTATCATTTACCCCATTTCGAGCTTCCCTGAGAGAATGGATACTCAACAAGTTTCTAAATCAACATGGGAGAATTTTGTTTCTTTGGTACCATTAGATTTTTTACTGGGTATAAGAAACCTTACATTTCAATAACAGTTTTAATTAGAATATAGACGAAAGTATTCTGTCGAACAGTACCTATAATTTACATCAATACTACCAGAACGCATGGACAGATTGGGAAATGTACGGGATGAAATAAACTGTTGTACTGTTGTACAATGTATAAGTATTGAATTTATAACTCAATATACAGAGTGGCCCAACGAGAAGTATACAGAGGGCTTTTAGGGTATTAAATTTAGAAATTTCGAAAAATCCTCGAACACGTCAATTTTGTATTCGAGGGGGACAACTTTTGGAATACAAATCACGAACCCAAGTCTTCACCCCTCTACGTAGGGAGCTTACTCCTAAAATTTTAAATGGAATCCTGATGCCTTCTCTTCAATTGTCCGTTATCCATTAGCAAATTTCGAAGGTATCACCCCTATACGAAGTACCGTACGTATTTTATGAACACCATCGTCCAAAGAACTTTCTCTATGTGGTACTGTAATTTTTTGATTGTATAAAATTAAGAATTGATTTTATTTTAAAAAAGTGCGTAAATTTATTGACCTTATAGTAATACATATTTTTAAAAAATTGTGTTTTTAAAGGTATCTATCAATCGGCTAATTGAAGCCGTACTGGTTTTGGTTACTTGTGTAAGAAGGGATGATATTTTTAATAGGGGAAGTAGCTAATTCAATGGGGGTTAATTGTTGGTTAGAGATGCGACAAATCTACTGTGAACTCACCTCTCATTAGAAATGGCCCTCTGAAATCTATGGATACGATCCTGGTCCTCCGAACACTTCGAGTGAGATAGAATACGTCGTTGGAGATGACATCCTGAAGGGTTAAGCTGGAGCTCACACTTATTTGAGAAAGGTTACGCCGCGCGCATGTATGTTATACGATGCACATCCTGCCTCGGCTCTGTGCCGATAGATCAACTGCTGTTGTTGATTCATGCCTCTCATTGGCCTACTGTCAACATCTTTAGGTCAAGCTTACCTCCAAACTCTTATTGAATCGACACCATTACTTATTCCAGTGAATCGGGTCACCGGTATAACCATAATCATAGGAGTTACCTCAGACCTCGTCATAGGCTCATTGCACATCCTGTGATATTTGCCTAGATCATTAGCTCTATTCCAACGAAGGCCGAAGAAACTTCTCGTCCAGTTATAGGTAACAATAGCCCAATAATAACAGCAAGGCGAGCACGATGGCCTGGGACAACTCACTCACCCCCTACGTCGGAATCACAATGTAGCGCGCCGTATATTTGTCTACAAGTTTTGAGGAATACCCGGTATCTGGAATCTGGATGCGATTAAAGATGGAAGCGCTTCGTTAGGAAGACTGTCGATCCGCGAACATATATTTCTCTTAGGAGTTAAAATTAGAAGGTAGAAGGTGGTGGTTTAATTTGTAGAGCCGGCCGATAAGGAAAACAAGAGGTCGTATTCTGCTCTATGGGAATAATTAAACTATTTTTCTAGCGTTCGACAGCTTTTGTCATGTAGAAGACAAGAGCCAATTAATATTTTAGAATTTCAGTTCCATTATGTAATTATTATTAGCAAGTTTTAGTTTTCAATGGTATATGAAAACGAGTATTAAAATTGAAAGTCATGCAGGATTATGCCAGTATCAAATTGATAAGAGACCTTTTGTCTGATCTGAGAAATTTTTTTAGCGATTTCATCTTGCCCATTTAGTTAAGTATAATTAACCATCGCTAACTAATTGAGTTGCAACCGAATAGGACATTATTTAATTTGAATTTTAAGCATCATCCCAAGTCGAGTAATTATTTAAAGAAGTTTTACTTTTTGGACAGTATTAACAGAATACATCACCCGGCTGGAATTCCGACGTTCCCTCTTTGTGTTTTAGGAAGTTTATATCAGGTTCGATTTCGGGGGACCATTTTGGTATTTTTCGTGAAGCTGACGGGACCAATTTAATTCTTTATCGTTTCACTGTACCGTTTAAATTTCAAAGGCAAGCATTTGATACATTGCGTTAATATTATAAGGGGGTATTGCTTTGCTGTGTTGCATTTGATTTCCCATAGTTAAAAGAAGAGCGTAGCTTCCGTGTTGTTATTAAGGACATTCACTATTCTATTGATGTTAACGAACTGAAAACCGAAATAGAAAGCCAAGGACATAAAGTCTTGAACATATATAATGTCAAGCACAGAAAAACCAAAGAGCCACTCTCAATGTTCTTTCTTGACCTAGCTCCCTGCGAAACTAACAAAATGATATATAACATCAAATATTTACTACATACAAAAATAATAATAGAACCACCCCACCAGAAAAAGGAAATTCCACAATGCGCAACTTGTCAGAGGTATGGTCACACTAAAAGATTCTGCACTCATCAACCTAGGTGTGTGAAATGCGGCGCAAACCACCATACGAACATGTGTACAAAAACAAAGGAAACCCAGCCCAAGTGTGTCCTATGCAACGGTTCACACCCTGCAAACTACAAAGGATGTCAAGTCTATCAGGAGTTGAAGCAGAGAAAATTTCCATCGCCACGCCCTAGAGGGCCTGTAACTCAACCAACTTTCATCCCCACACAAATGCCAAACATAAATGAAGGAACACTTGCTCAAGACGTGCCAAACGGACAACAATCTTCTTACCATTCCAATATACCACAAAGGTCCCACATAGAAAAACTGGAAAAAATGATGATAGAACTAGCCGAGAATATAAAAACAATGTTAAACCTCCTCGCAGCCATCGTTTCCAAACTGAGTTAATGGCACAAACACTCAAAATTGCCGAATCGAATGCAAATGGCTTGTCAAATCACACCCTAGAATTACGGGCGTTTATTACTAATCACGATTTGGATATAGTTCTAATATCTGAAACCCATTTTACAGAAAGAAGCTACTTTACAATACCTAATTACATCGTGTACGACACACAACATCCTAGCGGAGCTGCACACGGAGGATCAGCAATAATTATAAAAAGTTCCATCAAGCATTATCAAACAGACAAGTATATTCATGAGCACATTCAAGCTACCAGCGTGGTCATTCAAGACTGGACAGGACCAATTACAATCTCCGCTCTGTATAGCCCTCCTAGGCACAATATAAAAACAGAACATTACACTCAATTCTTTAGTACACTTGGAACACGCTTCATTGCCGGTGGCGATTATAACGCTAAGCACCAGGAATGGGGTGCTAGAGTAACCACCACCAAGGGCAGGGAATTGTTAAGATCGCTTCACACCAATAATCTCAACTATCTCAGTACCAGACAACCCACATACTGGCCTACGGACAGGAATAAAATTCCAGACCTGCTCGACTTTTGTGTTACAAAAAACATAGCACAATAGTATATTGAAAGACAAGTGTTACAATGCGACCTATTGTAATACGACTATCTTGTGGCACGAGTGGCGACGCGAAGCGTAGCCACGAGTGTCCGCAAGATAGGAGTATTACAATAAAGCATTGTAACACGCGTTTTTCATACTATTTTTTCTATTTCGGTGCTTTAATTTAATTAAAAAAATCATTATCAGAAACTATAGGGAACATTAGAACTAACATGTTTTATGTTGGGAACAATTTTTATGCCGTTAAGTTTTAGGTTGGCAGCGTAGTAAGACTGACATTTTGAAGTTCAAACATGGAAGTACCCAACGAAGTACTTACTTGTACTAACTAGTAACTGCCAACTTAAGAGGTGAGTTACCAAAAAAAAACGACTATAATCACTGTCTTTGTACAACTGTTTTCGGCCGAAAACAGTTGTACAAAATCATCATTGTGCCACCGAAATAGAAAAAATTATTTACGAATTGAAACATGTCTTGATATGACATCAGATCACTCCCCAATTATAATTACGTTAAGTGCGCAAATACATACCAGGCCTAGACCAACTAGACTCAGTAACAAGAAAACCGACTGGAACTTATTCAGAGAAATAGTTAACGTAAAAATAGATCTAGACTTACCCCTCAAGACCACCGATGAGGTTGATGATGCAGTAGAGTACCTAAATCGTACTATACAAAGTGCGGCATGGGATTCAACCCCATTATCGAAAGAGAACGAAGCGCATAATTTTCTACCAGTGGTAGTAAAACGAGCAATAGCGGAGAAAAGAAGGCTTCGCAGAGTTTGGCAGAACACTAGATCCCCGAATGATAAAAATAGGCTCAACAACGCAACACAAAACTTGAAAGCAATGCTTCAAAACCATAAAAATCAAGCTATACAATATCATCTATCAACCCTCTCTGCCACTGAAGCAACAGATTACTCATTATGGAAAGCCACGAGAAAACTAAAACACCCACAGCAAGCAATCTCTCCAATCCGTAAATCTGATAGAACCTGGGCCAGAAGCGAACAAGAAAAGGCTAATGCATTTGCAGCACACCTAACAAATGTTTTTCAACCCTTTCCTTCTGAACTAACCCCAGAAGAAGAAGAGGAAACACAACTATATTTGGAGACACCAGACCAACTAAGTTTACCAATAGAAAAAATCACGATAGCAGAAGTGATGTCGGTAATTAAGTCCGAACTAAATCCTAAGAAAGCACCAGGCTATGACCTAATTACAGGTGAAGTTTTAAAACAATTACCAAAGAAAGGATACAAACTAATAACGGCCATATTTAATGCCATCTTAAGATTGAGCCATTTCCCAGCCCAATGGAAGGTGGCCCAAATAATACTCATACTTAAGCCAGGAAAACCTCCCGAAGAAACGACATCTTATCGCCCGATCAGCTTATTACCAATAGCATCTAAAGTCTTTGAAAAACTCTTACTAAAAAGAATCAAACCAATTCTCAACCAACATGATCTCATACCAGAACATCAATTCGGCTTTAGGGAAGAACACGCTACAATTGAACAGGTTCACAGGGTGGTAAGCGTAATCAACCAGGCCTTTGAAGAAAAGAAGTACTGTTCTGCCGCCTTTCTAGACATAGCCCAGGCCTTTGATAAGGTCTGGCATGAAGGACTACTGGCTAAAATTAAGAAAAACTTGCCCCACACCTATTTCCAACTTTTCAAATCCTATCTGAGCAGCAGACACTTCCAGGTGAAATTTCAGGACGAACTAACAAAATTACACCCCATTAACTCCGGCGTACCACAGGGAAGCGTATTAGGGCCCGTGTTCTACCTACTATACACGGCGGATATACCTACCAACGATCATACGACCACCGCTACATTTGCAGACGATACTGCTATTCTTGCAACTCATGAAAACCCTCTTATTGCATCAAGAAACCTACAAACCTCTCTCAGTCAAGTTCAAGACTGGCTCCGGCTATGGCGCATGAAAGCAAATGGAATCAAGTCCACACACGTCACATTCACACTAAGAAGGGAAACGTGTCCGCTAGTAATCCTCAATAATATACCACTACCGCAAGCTAACGAAGTCAGATATCTCGGTATGCACATTGATCGGACACTAACTTGGAAAAAAACATATCTTTAGTAAACGAAAACAACTGGGCCTAAAGTTCACGAAATTAAACTGGCTATTAGGACGAAAATCCAAGTTAACTTTAGACAACAAGGTATTACTCTACAAAAGTATACTCAAACCTATCTGGACCTACGGGCTGCAACTATGGGGAACCACAAGTAACTCCAATCTGGAGATTTTGCAGAGATTCCAGTCTAAAACCCTGAGGACAATAGTAGATGCTCCATGGTACGTTAAAAACGAAGTTATACACAGGGATCTTCGAGTGAAATTAGTGAAAGAAGTGAAGTGCGTGAGTGCAAAGTATCTTTCGAGGTTAGAAAATCATACAAACCATCTTGCTGTGAATTTGCTAGATAACAGCAATACAATCAACAGACTGAGGAGAATCAGCCCCCTGGACCTTCCAGACCGATACTAGACTGTCTTGAATGTTGAATATTACCTGTAGGTATATAGATAATAAGTAATTCTTTTGGGGAAGCCTTCCACTGGGACGGCATCCAACATGTTCTGTCTTTGTAATCCACCTGATTTACTTATTGCTTATTAGAGCAGATTGTAAATATAATTAGTCATTACAAAAAAAAGTAAAAAAAATAGTTAAACGTCAATTAGTTCATGCTTTGTTGCTTTGTGTTTCTTTTTTAGAGAAAAAAAAAATAGTTAACGTCAATTAGTTCATGCTTTGTTGCTTTGTGTTCTCGTCTTCTCGATAGAGAAATTGCTGGTTTTGTCGTGTGGCGTAATTCTGCTTTTAGATTTCTCGCCAGTGGCGCTACCTTCGTCTGCTGGTGTGATTGATTTACAATAATTTGTAAATTAATTTATTTTTCTCTTAATTAAATTGTACTCTTTATGCCGCTAATTATATTGGTTAAGTTTTATTTATAGTTAGTTTTAGGTGATTTTAGTTTCTCAATAAGATTTCCGTTGTGAATTAGAAAAAAGCGTTGTAGCGAGGTAGGGGTGATTTTAAATATTCGTAGTAAACGTAACAAACTTGTAAATATGAAAAATGTGAAAGTGGATCTATTTTCTCTCGTCAATATATTCATTTGTTGTATGCAGGGTTGTATGGCAATTTCGTATTTATTATCTGCAAGCAAACAATCTAGAAAATAAAGTTTCAAATTTGATTTTCAGGCAAGAAGGGAAAATGAAACATTTTATTCGAATTATCGTTAAATTCATGTTAGAGCTCGCGGTGGGTCAACGAATTTCTTGGCAGATTTAATTTTGCAATTTCGCAGTTAATTTTATTTAAGACGAGTAAGGGCTGGTCAACCACTTATTGCAATTTCAGTTGCACCTGCACTGTTTATGAATCCGAAATTATAGAATAGAATGTAAAGAATATACGCTAGAGGGAATGACGTGATCTGAAAACAAATTACGATGTAGTATAGGTACTAAAAAGCACAAGATATATTGAACCACCAATATGAATGTAGCAATATGAAACGAAATACGATATTTTGCGTTGTGACGTTTTTGTTGAAATGTGTCTGAATAAGTTAATCTCATTTAGAAAATTCTCGTTTCATGACAGCGACTGATTCCATTTAAACCGCTCAATTTTCCGTGAAAATACTTTAACAATTCGTGTCCTGCCGCCTAAGAAATATAAGAAAAGTTTAAACTCTTTACTTATAAATTCGAAAAGTAACAAATTCATTAAATATAAACTTATTTTAAAATTGCATAAATCTCTTTAGGGTGATAATTATTAAAGTTAGTAGATTTATTATATAAAAAACAAATACATATATTTTCATAAAGTCCTTTCCCTTTTTAGGTAGGTACGTTTGTGTTGTTTAGACCGCACTGTCATCACTATCGTTTGGACTCCAGTGGCCCGAGTCCACAAAATGTTTAAATATGTCTGGCGTTAGATGCATTTCCGGTCATATTTCAAGAATAGTATCCGGTTCCGCCAGACTATCCGAAAGTGAATGGCTGCTGCCCGGAATTGGTTCCGGTAGACCGTCATCTAATACTTCAGTTACTTCCTCAAACCGACTGCTGAAAACAGAAACGGATGTATCAAGAGAGCGCTACAAGCGAAATCTAAGGCAATATTGATATTTGTTCTTCTTGAAAATATTACAGTTTACTGTTTACCTTTCAAAGCTATCGATGTCGCCGTTTAAAAGTCGATCTTTACGTTTACGGCGTCTTCTGCCCTTAAACGAAAGGAGAAAATGGAAAACGGCCAAGGCAATAAGCTGTCCGCCCGCCGCATACGCCAACCATAGTTTGTTGGGCCAAATAAGTGGGATCGCACCTAACGGACCGTAAGCGAGAGTCTTTTTCCAGCCACTTACCCACATGACACCTTGCCAACATCTCCACATCTTGTTGTTTTCGTTCCTATAAAATGCGAATAGGTATCAGCAATTAATTTAACATTAATTACGTAGAGCGGTTTGCCAGCCAAAATTATATCATCTGATATCTCTATTTGGCTGCTTGAAATTGAACTTTTGCAATTTTGTGGCTTAGAAACGGTGGAGAATATTACAATCTTTTAATTAACCGCGATATTTATTAGCCCGTTATGGTGATTGAAGATAAGCAGGATAAATTATGAGCTACTCATTTCAAGAGCAAATTATCTGAAAATTCGGGACATGAATGGGTATAATTTGTAGTTGGACTTTCAGCCCCAGTCCTGCACATTATTTTAATGTCGCCATTCCTTTTTGACGTTTTTATGGATCCATTAAAATGCTTTCATTTTTGGCTTAACGCAATGAAGTGTAGATAAAATGTTAATTTCGAAAATCGAATGTATAAAGTTGAAATTTACATACGTCGATTCGATACGCTCTATGTAATATAAAAACGTAATTTGTCATCATTAAAAATTTTATCCAAACCCCTTATATATTAAGATCTCATTCGGACTTCGTAAAAGTTTTCCTCGAACATTATTCATACAATATCAAACCTTATTAAAAAGTTAACTTCAAATCTTTTTCGTGCGGTTGCCTGAATTCTAATTAAGACGAAGAATGAATTATACTAACAATTACATTTTTCTATGGAGTAAGATAATTTAAGTCCTTTTTAATGAAAAATACAGCTAATATTTACCCTATGAATTTCGTCCGTATGATAATTGATATTTTCGCAATTAGTCATTGAAACATAAATGACAAATGTACAATTACCGAAAAAGTCTCAGCTTTACACGTTTTGTGGTAAGGCTAAGACAAGGTCAATCAAAAACGAGCCTCTAGAACTTAAATTAAAATCCGAAGTCCTCAAAATATTCGCCCTAAGAAAATCCAACCTCCATAAAATTCGAACCTAAGTCGGCTACACACGGCCCGGCAGGCCTGTCAGTTCGCACTGAAAAGTGTGTAGCCGGCTAAGGCCCCATAGATTGTCGATTTTTTCATCAGATTTGCACGACGTGTTGTTATCTAAATAGCCGCCAAATTTTCCTTGGTAACGAATCAAAATACGAATTTCCTAGAGGCAATTTCCCGCGCTGAATCTGCCAGGGTAAGAACAGGTTCTTTTTTGGGGGAAATATTCCAGGAGCGAATTTTTCTACAATCAAACTAATATTTCCGTTGGTGAAATTGAAAAAATTATACTCGTATTTCTTCAAAAAAAATGGGTTTAAGATATATAAAGCCCATGTGACATGGAGGACGGAGGATATACATCCCCAAAGCGTAAGGCTCGCACTTTACCAACCTATGTCACATTGGCAACAGTTCTTGCCATAAATGTAGTGCCTTTCCGTTGTCAAATCGCTATAAACCGAATTATTTATACCAAAAAAGTGAAGCTTTAAATAAATGAATAATAATAATAATAATAAGTGTTCAATGCGCCTTGTGGCGTCAGATTGAGTAACGTGGAGGTCATGCGAAAATAGCATTGTCATCTGGTGTCCAATAGCACTCTCTAACGGAAGATATAGGAAACAATAGTTATGCATGCCTGCTGTTCGAATTGCTCTTTTGTTTGATATAATTTATATTTCAAAAAAGAAAAATATTGCGAATCCTTGAAGCAGGGGTGCTCAAACTTGAACTGCTGACGATCTACCTAAATGTTGTTAGATTCCGATCGATCGACTCTGAGATGCTCCAAGTATGTGCGATTCAGGTTTGTTGTCTACGTAGGTAGGGCATATCGTCGCGCAAAAATAAGTTTATATGGACGTTGCAAAATTTCATACAAGCACTCGTGATCGACCGGTTGATCGCGATCGAGCGTTTGAGGACCCCTGCTTGAAGAAACCCCGATATTCATTTTGGAACACCTGGTACCTACATAATTCTGTCTTAGTTATCCTTTGCTGTAGGTATCTTCCGTACTTATTTCACCACTTGTGACGATCATTAAACTATCACAACTCTCTGGCGCCTACTCTAAATGATGGTAGGTATTCTTGGGCATGTTGTGGGTAATAGACTAGTCACTCTTTGCCTTCAAGCCATTTGCAGAAAATGTTCGTAGTACAACTATTCAGCAAACCAAACCAACATACCTTATAATATCTTCTCTTCTAATCACTAGAATGGTTACTATACCTATTTTCTGCTATATTTTAGTGCACGTGTGAATATTTATGCTTGAAGAATGTAATTATTACAAATATAGGTATTGTTGTGGAAACTTCATGGGGGTGTCGCTTCTTTAGGTTGAAACAATGCTGAAAATGAAAGCGAATAGTGTAAAAATACGTGTTGTTAACGTAATTACGGTCTGAATATAGGAAACAGCACTCAGGACAGCCTGTATGTAACATATTTAAAATTATTTCATACGTGGGAATTTTTTAATTTCAAATAGACACAGAATTGGAAAAATTTGATGATGTTCGTTTCTTATTGTAAATTTAGTCAGTAAATGTTTATTTCATTTCACTCTATTTGTTGTATTTAGTTTGTATGATATATTTAAAACAGTAACATATTTCAAGTTATTTTATACGTGGGAATTGTTTAATTTCAAATAGGGAAATAAGGGAACATTTAATCGCAATTTTTTACGTGAGTTTAAAGTTTCACCTGGTCAGGTGTTGATAAAAAGTTGTTATCGGACAAGAATTAATTGATATTTCGACAAACAGTGTCACGTGCGAGATAACCGCTGCACGTGTTTTATCAGTTCTGGCGGCGTAATTTTCGAGTGTTGTTTGGAATACGAATTGCTTAAATAGAAAGACTCAAGAGTAAGTCATTTTTAACGAGCGTAATTGTGTGGGACCGGTAGTCCAGCTGGCAATGCAATTAAAAAAAAAAGAAACGTACTTGTCCTCATGCGAGTTAAATAATGCAGAAACAAGTTGATATAATATTTGTAACCACTGGAAATATGGCTTTTATTAGCTTAAAGAAATCAACTAGACAATTCAATTAACTTTGACAATAACGATAAATGATTATCAAATGATAACTAGATAAAATATCATATCATTTTCCCCTGTAGAATTTTCTTCTTCTGCAGAATTTTCTGCCCCTGTAGAATTTTCAATTCCACTTTCTACAACAAAGTTTTGAAACCGCGATGGTGGCCTTCTAATTCGAGTAGACCTTCTAACCTCTTGTTCCGTCGAAGATCCATCAGAAGTTTGTAATTCTTGTGAGGCCTCAGTCTCTGAAGTTTCAAGACTAACGTCATCTTCACCCTCGTCAACGTTGTTTGGGAAGGGCGCTAAATGACGATTTGTCACGGTTGACATTTCTCCATTAGCTCTTCTAATTAAAGAGTAGTAAGGATTACTCTCGATAAGTTCAGCTTCTTCTACTACGGGATCAGTCTTTGAGTGACGGACATTCTTTTTTACTGTCCAGGCGTTGAAAGCCATGATGGTAGCGAATCCCCGTTTGGTGATCTTCGAGGGTACGTGAATAGTTTTTCATGTGGCGTAGCATTAATCGATGTACAAAGAAGTGATCGGATACAATGAAGGGACTTCCTCCCAGTTTCCAATTGACAAACTCTTTGAACGTAGACTGAGCTGAATAGTACGCCAAAGTGTTCCGTTCAAACGTTCCACTTGACCATTACCCTGTGGATTGTATGGCGTCGTTTTTGAGGATGCAATGTTTGAGTTTTTTAGGAAATTTTTAAATTCTTCAGACATGAATGAGGTTCCTCTGTCGCTGTGTATGTAAAGAGGCTGGCCAAAAGTGAGAAACAGGTCTTTCAGGCATTTAATGACTGTGGATGAGGTCATATCTTTGCATGGGTAAGCGAAGGGAAATCTGCTATATTCATCGATAATCGATAAAATATATTTATTTGAAGAATTAGAAGGGAGAGGACCTTTAAAATCAATATTAAGGTGTTCGAATGGAGACGTAGCCTTAATTAGTTGACCTTTTGCTTTCAAAAATCTTGGATTAATTTCAGCGCACGTTGGACACAATGCAATCATCTCTTTTACATCATTTGCTGTATACGGTAGGTTTTTAGAGCGTATCCAATGGAACATTCTACTTACTCCAGGATGGCAAAGCGCATTATGAAGCTGTTTTAATTTGTCGGTGTTCATGTACGCACAAACTCGTGACAGAGCGTCTGCTGTTGTGTTTTCCGAACCTGGTCTATATATAATGTCATATTTGTAGCAGGATAGCTCTAGCCTCCAGCGCATTATCTTCTCATTTTTAATCTTGCTATTGTGATTTTGATTCAACATGTACGTTACTGATTTTTGATCCGTAATTAAAAGAAAGTGTTTCCCAATCAGAAAATGTCTCCATTTCTTAAGACTTTCAACAATTGCACAAGCTTCCTTCTCTATTGATGAATGTCGACATTCTGGATTGGAAAGCGTTCGAGAGAAGAAAGCGACTGGACGACCCTTTTGCGTAAGCGTAGCGGCTATAGCAAAATCCGAGGCGTCAGTTTCAACAGTGAAAGTTTCATCATCATCTATTGCTTTCTTTATGTCTGATTTAATCTCTTGGAAGCATTTTAGAGCATCAGGTGTTAAAGGAAAACTTGAAACACAAGTTAAAGGTTTTATCTTCTCCGAAAATCTTTCAACCCATTTTGCATAGTGGGCGAACATTCCCAAAGCGCGTTTGAGTTCTGAGTTTTTAATGGGAGCTGGAAGTTCTAAAAGGGGTTTCAATCTCTCAGCGTCTGGTTTGATTGTGTTATTTTCGACAGTATAGCCAAGTAGATCGATTTTTGTTTTCTTAAAAACACATTTTCTTTCATTTAGTGTTAAGTTATATTTTCTCGCCGCATCCATAAACTTTTTTAGATTACGTTCATGTTCTAACTCATCTTTACCACATACTGTCACGTCATCTAAGTATACAACTGTACCTTCTAGTTTCTCTCTGGTTATGATGAAGTCTAGAGTCCTTTGAAACGCTGCTACACCATTGGTAACACCGAATGGAATTCTTGTAAACTGGTAAAGTTGTCCGCAGGCTTCAAAAGCAGTGTAGACTTTCTCTTTATCTAAAATGGTCATTTGATGATATGCGCTTTTTAAGTCGATCTGACTGAAGATTTTGTATTTCGATACTTTTAAGACGACCGTTTCCATGTTTGGTAATGGGAATGCATCCAATTCTGTAAACTTGTTAATAGTCATAGAGTAGTCTATTACTAGACGTTTTCGATGAGCGCCACCTCCCGCTACTAGGACTTGTGCTCTCCAGGGAGAAATGCTTGGTTCTATTACACCGTCTTCCAGTAATTTTGATATTTCTTGCTTGATAAATTCTTCGTCTTGTATACTGTATCGACGACTCCTTACGGCGATAGGTCTGATGTTAGGTGACAAATTAGTAAAAATAGATGCTGGTGGCACCGAGGACTGCATTACGTTGCAGATGCGTAATGGTTCATGGGGACCTCCCAATTCAAATTCAATTTTAGAATGTTCTTTTAGTAGGTCGTGTCCAACGATCACGTCCGCGCAGAGATTATCGACGATAAGAAGTGGTATTTGCCTGTAGTTGTGTTTATTCATGGTGATATTGGCAAAGCAAATACCTTCGACAACCGATACTTGATTCAGCGAGGCTAAGTTAACAGACTGTGTACATGGTTTTTGACGTAACTTCATTAGGCGCGCGATTTTGCTGTTTATAAAACTGACCAGCTTTATAACCATTCACCGTGATTAGAATAGTTGCACCTTTCAAGCTTGACGGTGAAGCGGCAGATATTGTACTACAATGAGATGAACCGTCATCGATAAGACTGTTGACTGTGTTTTTGAACGAAGCCGAGTTGTTGGTAGCGTTTCGTGATTTACATACATTTGAAAAATGACCTCTTTTAGAACACAGGTTACATATAGCACGGAAAGCTGGGCACTTAAACCTTTGATGTACGTTACCACCACAAAAGAAACAACATCTTACTGATCGTGAGGATGGTTCAAGTATTGTTTGTGATGGTCGGTGTTGTGTAGCGGCTGCTATGTTTGATGCTGTATCTTGTTTTTGTTCGTATATAGCATTAATTTGTGGTGAATTGTTACTTATTATTAGCGCGTCCTTTTCAGCTGTTTCAAGTGCAATAGCTTGATCAAGTGCTTCGGCAAGAGTAAGTTTTTTATTTTCTAGCAGGCGTTCTTTGATTTTACGAGAAAGCAAACCGGAGATCAAGGTGCTACGGATTGCTTGTTCTTCATGTTCTTGAGCGGTAACGGTTTCGAAAGAGCAATCTTTTGCCGCTAAACGTAAAGCTCTTACGTAGTCAGAGA
>NW_022170403.1:21743646-22014248 GCF_008802855.1 Photinus pyralis
GAACTTTTCTATATTGCGCTATTCGGCAAGTTACACTTCATCAAGTCAACAAACTAACTTCACTTCAACTACATATAAACTTTTGATCTGAACATTCTGAACGCGGTCTGATGTTTTCATTTCAAAAACAGAAATCTTTACATGGACTGACGTCAGAAAATTTTAACATTCCCAAAGCCTGTAAGTTTTAGTATATACGTATTTATTTTTATTCCAAATGAAAAAGCTGCATATTTTAGATTTCAATTTCGCGTCCCGATTAGTGTAGTAGTTAGCTCATCCTAGAAATGTTTATAATTAGGTAAATTATTAAAATGCAAGCAGAAGAGGAAATGAATTAATTCAAATAGGAATGAATAGGAAGACTAAAATTCGGTGCAATAATTGCAATAGTGCAAAAACGAATGTGTTTCATAAAAACTAAATCGACTAACTTGTTTAATTATAAAGTGGTACTGAAGATCACAGTTACGTTTGCGGTTTCCAACGACATTATGGATGAATGTGCATGACATATTAGGAACATTTAAATTTGATCATTGATATGAACGTATTTACGTATTTTGGAATCTTAACAGCTTTAACCTAAATGCTGACGAAAAAAATTTGATTTTAAAGGAAATTCATGTTCTAGAGAACTTGGACTTATGAAAAATATCAAAAAATCAAAAGCAAATTACCAAAAAATTTCCTTAAGCTGTTGTTTGTCAGCGGTACATTTTCATAACATATGCTGCTGCTTAATTTAACCTATTAGTTTTAAGCATTGCATTTTTACTATAAAAGGAAATAGACCGTTTTTTAATTGTTCATTTTAATCATTTAGAAAATATTTTTCAAATTTAGAAACCCTCTTCCTCGTTATCCTCTACCATGCCCTTCGATGTAACGACATACAAGAGAGTGAGTGTTAAAAAATATTCCAATACTTAAAAACCGCGCTTTTTGTACATAATGATTACAGATTTGAAGAGCAAACTACCACCTGAATCTTGAATAAATAAATCTCGTTTTTCACTTTACGCGATAATATTAGAGCAATTTTAGACACCGAATCAAAAACCATTTTCATTTCTGTTTATTCTCAGTACTTGAGACAGTCTGATTATTTTGATAATTAGGTAAGGACTCTTACTTGGTTCATCCATTAATATTTATTAATACTTGAGACAATCCGCAACCACGTCGTCATTATCTCCAAAACGTCTTGCAAAAATGGTTTAATTGTAGAAAATTAACACGACGAGCGGCTGCGTTACGACTTTTAATAACTACTTTTTGAATTCTAAAAGAGGAAAAATCAATTACGCGAGTGTCTGGCTACGACTTATTACGAAGTACCTTAGCTTTATTTTTACAGCCGTTTTCTTTCTTAATTAAATGAAAGTTATAATCGCGTCTTAATTACATGTTTAGGAAAAGTTCTGATTATGCTTCTCGCATAACAGAGCGAGAGAGAGAGGAGCAAAAAGATTAATTAGTTGACTTCTTAATTTAGAAGAATCTTATTCGAAGTCATTTTAGTAGGTGTATTTACCAAATTAAAAGTTCGCGTAGTCTAATCTAAGTAGATAATTTCGTCAATTAACAAAGTACATTTTCTCGTTCCAGTTTTAACATTTTGGGCTGGGATTTCGTTTCGTTTCGTAACAATCGTAAGTCGCTTCCGTGAGTAAGCGTTTTATATGGTTCTTGTGCTGTGTGTGTGTGCATTTCTGCCCCAAAGACTCATCGCCGAGATAGTCGCCCTCGAGGAAACTCGCCTCCATCCTCCAGAATATTTTCCCACAGAAGATTCTTAATGGGCCGGAAAATTTTTGCCAGGAAAATGCGACCTCGCAAGAATTCGTTTTCTCAAGGAACTAGCTTCAAGGAAAATTCACGTTCGAGAAAACTGAGCCCCCCCTTTGAAATAGCTGCTATGTTCGCTTGCATTTCTGTCCGCTCTGATAAATTTACTACTGAAAAGGTTATTGTAATTTATGCATATTTTTAATTATTTTGATCCGTCTACGTAAGGCACTTACCTCGCTATGCTCTTATTTTTATTCCGACATTTTACCCATCTCCCAGTGCTTGGAGGGAGGCGCAAACATTTTCAAGCAGCCAATTTTGTTTTACTAGAGCGCATTTTTGCGACTGTGGTGTCTGCTTGTGCGCCCCTTCCTCGGTCTATTTATATATTGGGCTGTGGTCCCTGGACCCAACCACCATAGAGATGCGTGGCAGGTAAATATTTTATCCCTTGCCAATTTCCTTTTTTTTATTTATTTGTTTCCTCAAAATTTCCATAAAATTACAACCAAGTAATAATACTTTAGTATTTTTACTATTTTACTTATAAATAAATTTAAACAAAAACTGTAATGGACAGGTTGTGGTTAAGTGTCGCATTTGTCACACGAGTTGAGACACTATCATTTGCTAGACGCCTAGTGCCGAGCAGCAGGAAAAGAGTAAATGATCCATATATACCTAATAATTTTAAATTTAAAAAAAACTCAATATTTTCAAGCGAAAATAACCACGGTTTTAGGTTTTTTAAAACTTTACCAAAAACTTTGAGATGAATTTAGCTTTTATTTTTTTTTCACACAGATATACATGAGACTTTAGAATTGAGTATATAGCCCTTACTCCTTATAATGCAGATATTTAGGGGTGGTGATTTTCTAAACGTACATTTTCCTTTGGAGCATGTTCCCGACGAGCGCGGAACTCTAGCAAACCCTTATGCAGACGGACATATGGAATTTACATACTAAGCATCTTATTCACCTAACTGTTCAGTGTGGTATTCTGCAGAACAACAATTCAATTCAAAATCGAAGTCATAAATTAACGTGTACACTTTTACATAAAAAATAACACGTTCATTCTATGACATGTCGGTGATACGTGTTTGACATTTTTAACAATTTCGAATTGAATACTTGTAAAAGAGAGTGCGGCAGACGAATGTGAAATGTAACTCGACGTAAAATTGACAGACTTTTTAGTCTACTACTAAAGTGATTGCCCTTAATGAGTACTATAGTATTTATTATTTCTAGACGATTTAATCTGATATTTCTAACACATGTTGAAGGGTGCAAATTTATTTCCTTGTTTAATAATATCCTATACCGTACGTAAGTGAACGTTTCAATTTATTAAATGAAAGGCTTAACAAACAGTGCCATAAAAATAACCAATTTCATTTTTATTACTTAATAGGTACGGAATGAATCTCTTGTAGATATGATACAATATACCATTTATAAGATCGAAATCATAATAGATGGCAAGCAAAAGAGGGTAAGTTTATAGAGGGTTGAAATTAAGATGGGTGAAAGTCGTTGAATACAATGGGGCGCAGTGAAATGTTTCGAGTGTAATTCTAAGTTAGACTTTCAAATTTGTATGAAATAGTATGTGCTTGTTAATTCTTAAAGTTCGAAAGAAAAGAAATATTGGAAAAAATGAAGGATTATCACCGGATTATTAATATACGATCTAGATAAAATGTTGTAAAAATGGATTGCAATGCTAATTTTTCTTTATTTCGATCATTTACTTACAATTTTGTTTTCAATTACTAACACTAAACCGAGTATACTTATTGACATTCTTTTGACCATATTACGGAATACTGTACTCATTCGCAATTAATTACACGAAGAATGCCCTCTTATATTAAGCATTGTGTATTACCTACTATTTCAGATTTCAGGATGTTGTTCTAATTTGCCAAATTCATTCTTTGTAGCTTAATTTTATTGTATCAGCTATTCCTTTCTCTACTTATTAGTGCTTGACCAATTTTGTTTTAAAAAATTCTGAGGATTACGGTGTTTGAATAGTTCAGATTTAGGTATTTCGACCATCGCGAATTGAAATAAAGTAATTGCAAGATGAAGCCGCTTCTTTAAATACCGGAAAGTGGCGCCATCTTGGTTTTTTAATAGAAACATACAATTTTCTATTTTTTCCAAATGCGACATTTTATTTTGAATTAAAATTTGTAGATCTATCTGTTTTTGACGTATGTCAAGTTATCGATCAAAATTTGGAGATGCAAGAGTCCATATCTCTTAAACCGTTCAAGATAAGTGAGTGATTTTTTTACAATCGAATCCTTAAAGTCTAAGGAATTTTTTGAGTGACTGCCCAAAGCCTTGAAACAGTTTCCGGGACTTCGCGATTTTTCAAAATTAGCAATCACAAAACATCAACAACTTCAATTTTTCAAATCCATGAAGCTCTTCAGGTTCTTAATATTGTGTTGTCTTTTCAAATTCTGCACATTTTTCGGATGCTGTTATTTTTTCAAATTCTTCCGATTTTTAAGACTGTTAAAGTTCTTCAAGTACACCAGATTCTTCGCGATTCGTCCAATATTTCATTTTTTTGTTTCTGCCAGTTCTCACAACGATTTGTTTAAGTTTTTCGGATGCTTTAGATCCTTGAGAGTCGAGACCCATTATATCCTTCAAATTCTCAAGTTTTCATATTTTTATTTTTGATCAAATTCCCAACTCCTCAATCCTTCGATACATTAGATTCGTAAATCTTTGCCTTTTTTTCAATTACTCTAATTTCTCACTTTTCACATTGTAGTGAACAATCCAGAAACCTCGATAGAAATCGAGGCGTCATGACAGATTAGTCATCCGCGATAAAGAACGAAGGCGGATGTGACGCAATCCTTCCGGAAAAATGACGTGGTTATTCTATAACATTCCGAAGTGCCCTAGAATAATTGCCCTTTGCTATATAAACATTTCGAGTTGCGTTTCAGGCAGTTCTAGTTTCCATACTGAAGTAACAAATTGATCGCGCTGTTATAAATTGTGTATTCGCGAGTAATAATAGTTATTTATGCAATGAGTGTATAAATGAGGCGTTTTATTGGTGAGTGAGATGTTTAGTCCACGAGCGCAGCGAGTGGACTAAATTCGAACGAACCAATAATCGCCGATTTATACATGAATTGCATACAACGTTTTTTCGTCGACTTCACTGGGGTAGGTAATTTTAAATTCAACTACAAGAAATTACAAACGAAATTATGAGCTCCGACGATTTTTCACTAAATTACAGCTATTGTCGTTACTATAGTAATGTGTTGTTTTATGCTGTACCGTCAGTCCTCGTAATCGCAGTGGAAGATTATGTTGCTTGCTCTGCTGCGGAGACGATTTTTACATTATATCCACTCAAATCAAAAGAAACTTATTGGAACGGTTTCGATCAGTTCGGCAATTGATGGAATACAATGAATTTGAAAGGAGATATTTCCGAAAATGTCACGTTGACATTTTACCTTGAAAAGGTATGTGAAATTAGAATGTAATTAATTTTTTTGCAACTGTACTAAAGTACGTGTATTAACAGTGAAAGATATGGAAATGTTCATCCCTGTGGTCGACGTACTCAATGTTGAAGGTAAAGTAACTGAATACCTTATAACAATACCTTATCCGAGGAGGCTACACATACATACATCTGGATATGCTTTGCTGAGATCGTTTGGCGACCATACTGGCTGCTGATCTCGCTACATTAAAACCGAGATTAAAATGGTTAGGTGGATGGAAGTTCTAGCTGTTGCCGAAAGTGAATTGTTATATAATTGTCATTTCCCTTTAATAAAATGGTGGTTATGTATAAATGGTTGCTAACGTATAATGGTTGGTTGCTAACCATTAATGGTTGCTAACGATTAATAAGCTTCATCATTGTACTCGTCACTAAGGAGTAATTTATATTGTTATCAAGAGGTCGACGAAATAGTATATTATATACCACGGGACTGAAGTAGTACTTTTAATCCCGAAGGTAAAGTTTATGGCCCGACCGAAGGGAGGGCCATAATTTACCTGAGGGATTAAGACCACTACTTCAGTCGCAAGGTATATACGATATTTTTCGTACTTCCGAAACTGAAACACTTAATATGTATGGAGTTAGAGAAAGCGTTCTTTCAAAAAATCGCTGCTTAACAGGTTACCATGGGAACGTTGCGTTGATACGACAAACCCTATGCTATGGTAACAAAAATAATTTGGAAACTGTCATTGCTTTGGTCATAATTTTGGTGGTGGGTGACAAAGGTGTATTTGATATTAATCAAAAGCAGCCAAAATAGGTAAAGAATTGATACCACCGAAATCCAAAAAACTATATGAGCAGCAGTACGATGCGTTTAAAAAGTAGTGCAGCATACAAAATGTGGAACAACCTACTGAAATTGCCTTGTTAGTAATTTGATCCTTCCGGGATTTTCGTCCAAATTTAATCCCGGCGGGACAAAAAGTGACACTTCAGTACTTGTCATAAAGGAGTGAAGTTGTCACTTTAGTCTCGGAAGTACGAAAAATAATATTTAACTGTTATAAATCTATTCATTTCAATGTTAATTAGTTGTAAATAAATAAACGACGTAATTAAATTTACGTTACACTCGTGTCAAGTGTCGGGTTGTGGTCAAGTGAACAATTACTGGAAGTTTATCCCAATATTGTGGTTTTTGACGTTTTTGTATTACTTTTTGTAACCTCAACGGCTGCAAGGGTTCCAGTTTAGTAGAAGAGAAAAATGTGCGAGCATTGGGCCTTGGAATCTGTGATTAGTTTCGGTTTTTGCTCAAAGTGACAATTCTGAAAAAGACACACAAAGACATCTGGACCTTCGAAAATTTACTTTTAGATGAAACACTAGGTAATTGATAAACGTGTAGATATCAAGTACCAGCAACTTGAAACGACTTTGCGACTTATCTCTATCAATTTGGATATATACGATACAGTGTTAGTATCGATTTTGTGGAATTTGTTTACTATTACATTATGTTATCATATTTAAACAATGATGATAAGAATTGAAATGATTCATCTATACAAAAGAATCAAATGTAATGACATGGCCATTCAATATTTCGAGGATGACTTGCTTCGTTACAGGATGTGTGGGTGTATGTGTTCATGCATAATATTACAGTGTGGTTGATTATCTCAATTGCTATTACTTTGAATTTAGGTTTTTCATAATTTCCTTGTCGCACTTCATCCATCATCTTTCACATTTTCACACAAATGGTTCTCCGACTACGAATTACAGCAAAATCATAAGGTATAATCGAGTTGTTCAGCTTCAGCTACCTCTTCCCACTAATTTGTATAAACATCAATTGCAAAAGTAAATGACTACAA
Organism: Photinus pyralis; assembly: GCF_008802855.1. Taxonomy (NCBI): domain Eukaryota; kingdom Metazoa; phylum Arthropoda; class Insecta; order Coleoptera; family Lampyridae; genus Photinus; species Photinus pyralis. The sequence goes on from NW_022170403.1 coordinate 21,750,840, forward strand.
TAACGAATTGATTGTTTAATTGCAAAGTATTCACCGCGTGTCCTTAAAAGTTTGGGTATAAATTAGGAAATTATGTATACGTTACTACAATTTGTCAGTAGCCGAACAGCGAAAGATGAAGACACTCACCATTTTCTCTCTAATTTTATCAACTGCTTGCTGCGTAAGTTTCGCGATTCCAAACGGAATAAATCTAACTTCGATCCATTCCAGATTAATCCAGAATTGGTCGAAATAATAAAAACGCGTATGCTGGAGACCGGTATGATGTGCATGTCGCAATTGGGCGCAACGGAAGGTAAGCCGATCCCCAAGATCTCTCCAAAGAATTTTGTAAGTTTTCAGCGGATGTCGCGCCACTAATCGCTAATCGACCTCCCGAGACAGAAACTGGAAAGTGTTTCTTGGCTTGTATGTTCAAAAAGGAAGGATTTGTATTGCTTACACTGTCGTCGTCCTTTGGTTGCTTTTATTGGTAATTTTCAGCTAAATGCAAACGGAAAAATTGACAAGGATAGTACGATGGCGGCTATTGAACAAACGAAAAATCTTGACGAGGATTACTATGTCAAGATTAAACAAGTGGCCGAGGCGTGTGTAAAGGGTAAGTGGAATTTTTAAGAATCATGCGAGTAAGGTAAATTATTTACAGTAAACGATGACGGTAATGACTGTGAAACAGCAACGATGCTTTATGCATGTATACTGAAAGAGAAGGCTAAGGTAAGCTAAGTTGTAAAAATTCATTTTGAAATAGCATTTCGCTTAGGTTGGCCTCGAAAATATTGATTTGAACTAGCAAGCCCGGTTAAGATACAATTATCCTGTTGTACACTATGTCACACTGAAATATACTTTTATATGTTTGTTGTCTTTCTGGTCTGGAATGATTATGTTCATGGTGTTTGCTTACAAGTGCACATTTAGAATGCATCATTAACTTTTTGTAACAAGATCTGCGGTTTCATGAACATTCATTCTGTAGAAGCAATATGTCGAATGTTTAGTGCCAATCTTACTGCTCAGTAAGTCCACTTATAAAAAAAAATTCACAGATTTCGCAATCCTTGCAACCATCGGAAACATTGGAAATGATAACCGCATAACGCGCATAACATGTAAAACGTAAATAACCCCTATTTACCCGCTATCACCGAACGTAGACTTTCTGAAGAATGTTTATGTTTAATGTTTATATGTTTATAATGTTTATTGCCACAAAAACAACTAATAATAAGAAGAAAAAAAAAGAAGAAATGCTACAAAACACACACATTTTAGAGGACGAAAGTGCTGTTACCCGAGTAGGATCTTACAATACCCATTAGCATTACTAAATGGAAAGTAAAAAATTAACAAAGACAGAGAACAAAAATCATCCAAGACTTTGTAAGGAATTTTTAGTCACTCATTTTTAGCGTTATTATCTACGATTGAGAAGAAACCTGAAACCAGTCAATTTTTATTATTATTCATTTTCCAATTTATACTACGAAACTATTACCACCCTCTAATACCCCCTGCGAATTATAGGCACTTTTCGAAAATTTGAAATAAAAAGGGGATCGTGTGGTAGCCTGTTTCAAATTCTCTAAATGCGGTGCAATCTTAACTGAGTCAATTAATTTTGAAGATGCACCAGCCGGCCCGTGTGGCGCAGTTCAGTTAAAGCTGAATCAAATGTCAAATGTAACAGATTGGTAAGTCATTATTTTCCTCGGAATGTAAGTAATAAGATTGTAAATTCCGCTGTCAATAGCAACCTGTAATGTAATTGGAGCCTTACATTTGACGTTGTCATGTATATAACTTACTCTTACAGAGACGAAAGCGCGAAAATAACTATTGAATCCCCTCAAACATACCACAGCTTTTAATACACATTTCCACTTCACTTTTCGAATTTTGTAGAATTTTCGTTAAAATATGGCCTACAATATAGTTTTAATGCACCAAAATTATTGTTAAGTGTTTAATCGTATTCCAGGTCACCGAAAACACAGGCATAGCCTATAGCATATACAGGGTGTAGGATTGGTTTACGCACCATAGTGATTTCAATAGTAATTTCTTATATTATTTTATCCCCTAATTATTTAACACCAAAGTTGTAAATAAATTTTTTGTAGATTGTAAAATTCTACATGCGTATTCATGTACCCATTTGTAGATTTTTATTGTATGCATAAACCCGTTCTAAGCCCTGTATATGACCGAAAGCAGAAAAACATCTAAATTTGGCGCTATTTTGGACGCGATCTCGAATAATTCACTTCCGGTTGGAATTCCAAGTTGGCAAACGGCATTTTCGGACTCGAATTAGGAAGCTAACGGTATTAGTGTTACATGAAATGCTTCTTGCATTTGAATTTTTGCAAAACAAGACCCGACTACAGGGACGGACGTATTTTTTTTAAATTTTTGTGGTAATGCGCTACAAAGTAAGATGTAAAATAATGTTGATGCCTTCTTATTTAAAAATTGTCCGTGCAGATGCTCTGCGATGCGTTTTGTGTCATTGCAGGGAGCAGGAACCCTTACTAACGGTTGGTACAGTGTAATTATATCGACAGATACTTTCTTTAAATAGTTGTATTGATCGGGTGTCTCTTTTGAGGTATCGTCAATTGGACAGCATTGAGAAGCTTGTGTTCTTTATTTCTGGATCTAGATACTGATCCATGATCTAGATCCAGGTCAAAGATCCACACGTAAAAAAGGATCTAAATCAAGATCCAAGATCCTCCCAAAATGATCTAGATCCTTTATAGATCTTTCATAGGTAAATTTGATTTACATGGGTGTATTTGTGCTTTGATTCATTATTCTAAAACCGTAAGGAAGGTGCCGCAATTTTTGTACTTTTCGGTATTACAATAAGATTTGTTTAGTATTATCGTTTTTTTTATTGTTAACATTAGTTTTAAACTGTTATTAATAATAAGAATATTACCTAGTAATCTGCATCATTAAATGGCAAAACATAAACCCAAATAAATATGCATTAAATGTACAGAAAATCGTTAGAATTTGCCCGCCTACACTAAATATTCTTTCTATGGGTGCAAAAGAGGACAGCACACAATTGTCTACTTACTTTTAAAATGGATACAACAAAAATTATAAAATGGAACTGTCGGGGACTATCTAACAATTTCAACGAACTGAAACTCTTAATTCAAAAGTATACACCATTGTGTATTGCTCTTCAAGAGACGCACCTGAAACCGAGATCAAAATACAATATAAAAAATTTCAGTCTGGTAAGGAAAGATTTTTACTCACCTGAAAGAGCCTGTGGAGGAGTGGCTTTTCTCATTCGAAAAGGCACACCATATAAAAGAGTTGTATTAAATACAACTTACCAAGCTGTAGCAGTACAACTTGAAATTGTTAAAACTTTTACACTTTGTAACATCTACGTTCCTAATACAGCATATGAAGTAGAACAAATTAGACAAATTATAAATCAGCTCCCAACACCCTTTGTTCTTGTCGGAGATTTCAATTCCCACAACATTTTTTGGGGCTCTACCTCAAATGATGCCCGAGGCAAAGAGTTATTGGAACTCATAGAAAACGATAACTTAAGTATCTTGAATAACGGTTCGACCACGTTTTTCAACGTGAGATCCGGAACATTCGACGCAATTGATCTTTCTATATGTTCTCCAAATATATACTGTAATTTTGAATGGGAGGTGGAAACTGATCTCCATCACAGCGATCATTTTCCCATAATCATTACTGTTAGAGGCAAAAATCTCACGATAAGATCAGTGGCTAGATTTAAGATCCCACAAGCAGATTGGGAACTTTTTACAAGTAAGTTCGTCCCTCCAGCCCTAGATAGCTTAAGTTTAAAAACTCTTACATCTGCTATATTAGACGCTGCGAACGCCAGTATTCCAAAATCCAAACCTGGCAATAAAACAAAAATGGTTCCGTGGTGGTCGTCTGAAATAAAAGAAAAAATATCATTAAAAAATCAAGCCTTATATAGATTTAGACGTAATCCTACGTTGGACAATTTAATAATTTTTAAGAAACGTCGTTCGGAGTGTCGCCGAAAAATACTGGAAGCACAGAGGAGCTCCTGGAATCATTACGTGTCCACGATTACACCGGACACTACTAGCAAGGAAGTGTGGAAAAAGGTTGGAGCCGTATCAGGTAAAATTGGTTGCAATAGTCTGGCCTTCTTGCGAGATTCAGAGGGACAAATCACAAATAAACCAGAGGATATATCGGATATCAAAGCAACCCAATTTTACCAAGTTAGTAGCTCCAAAAATTATGCGGATACGTTTCTTCACACTAAACAACATAAAGAATCCATTCCTATTATTTTTGATACTAACGAAAACTTAAATTATAATACTCCGTTTACCTTAGAAGAGTTGAATATCGCTATCCGTAACACCAAGTCATGTTCACCGGGAGAAGACGAAATCCACAACCAGATGTTTCATCACTGTACTCCTGAAATGCAACAAAGTATTAGATTTCTTTAATATTTGTTGGAATGAACATACTTACCCCTCGGAATGGAAACAGGCCGTTGTCATTCCTATACCGAAACCTGGAAAAGATCCGTTGCTGGCACAAAGTTATCGCCCAATTAGTTTAACGTCTTGCTTGGGAAAACTGCTAGAGAAAATGGTTAATGTGCGGCTGCAAACATTTCTTGAAGATAATAATATATACGTACCTTATCAAACGGGTTTTCGGAAGGGACGAGCAACGGCTGACCATTTGGTCAAATTGACCGATAGAATTCTGAGTGCATTTGACAGTGGTGAGCACCTGGTTGCGGTTTTCTTTGATATAAAGGGCGCTTACGACATGACTTGGAGATATGGAATATTGCAGAATATGTATAAATACAATCTTCGAGGGAACTTACCAAAATTTATAGAATCCTTTCTAGAGAACAGAAAGTTTGTTGTAAGAATCGGTGACATCCACTCAAAAGAGTATGTTTTAGAAAATGGTGTGCCGCAGGGGTCAACACTTAGCTGTTCCCTGTTTGGCATCGCCATAAACGAAATAGCTAAAGGTGTTGAGGGGATGATTGATAAATGTTTGTATGTTGATGATTTAATGGTTTGTTGTTCTGGTAAGACGGTCGGTGCAATAACTCGAAGTCTACAAGTGGCCATAAACAAAATCTGTAGTAACGCCAATGCGGTCGGGTTTGTGCTGTCGGAGGAAAAGACAAAGGTTGTCCACTTTTGCCGACTCCGTAGACCGCACTATGATCCTGTGCTACTAATGAATGATCGTGTAATCAGTGTTGTTCAGGAAGTCAAGTTTCTCGGGCTTACCTTTGACAGGGAATTACGGTGGTCAAAGCATTTAAATAATGTTACTGCTACATGTAGAAAATCGCTGAACATCATCAGAGTTCTCGCTCATCATAGGTGGGGAGCTCACCCTAAGACCCTACTGGATATATATAAGGCCCTCATCCTATCAAGGATGGATTATGGATGTGCAGCGTACTCTACGTGTGGTAATAATGCTTTGCTTGGGGAACTTGATAAGATTCAGAACCTGGCTATTCGATATTCTTTGGGAGCATATCCAACAAGTCCAGTTCCATCGCTCTACGTCGAGGCAAATATTCCCCCTCTAGCTCTTCGCCGGAAACAGATTGTTGCAAACTACTATATAAAAGTAAGGTTAGATGATAAACATCCAAATTTTAGATCCCTTACTGATGCGACTACCATTGCTCGTCTATACAGATGTAGATCGTTAGGTGTTAGGGCTAGAGAGGTATTAAACCACCTCCATTTGGAGAATATTGACTTCACGAGTATGTCATCTACTGCACGGCGTGGACTTGTGAAAAGTAAAATCTATGAGCGGTGGAGTGAGCAGTGGTCGGAGTCTGATACGGCTTTGAAAAGGATCAAACCTAGTCTGGATCCGCTATTCTATATCGACGTTAGACGTTTGAACTTGATCAGGCTGTACAGACTCCGTCTGGGGCATACTGCTCTCACTCAGGGGTATTTGTTGGCAGGTGAAGAACGGCCATTATGCGAACAATGTGGTGTTAATTTAACACCACATCACATTATTTCTATTTGTCCGCAGTATATGAATGTACGTGTGATATTTAATATAAACCTGATATGGGAATATAACTTTAAAAATGAAGAGCAATGTAAAAATACTCTCGCGTTCATCCAACAAATTGGTATTGCAAACCATCTGTGATATTTTTAAATTTTTGTCTTTATGTATATTTGTGTAGTAAATAAGTAAATGTAATCACGCCTGTCTTGTTTTGTGTGTTCAGAAACTGTGATATTATAGTACCTTAGTGTAAGTATAAAGGCTAATGGCCATAGATGCCGAAGCCTCAGGTGGGGTTTTAGTGGGTATACCCAGATAATGGGAGAGTCCCACACTACTCCGGACTTCTATCCGGAGTGTGCGTAATGCATTTCCCCACCTGTCCAAAAAAAAAAAAATCAAAAAAAAAACAAAAAAAAATTATATTTAAAAAAACATTCTTTTAAAGCGGGGTACTTATTTAATTGATAGTATGTATTATCTGAATCATTAAAATATTCATTGCACTGTACAGCAGTTAATCCCGTTATCGTTTCTTTCTTCTAATTCTCACAGACTAATCCTTTACCAGTACCTACCCGCCGTTAAATACACGGATTGAGAAATTTCAAGAAAAAGTAGGTGTTAGGGATTCGATTAATCTAGGTGCATAAGTGAATTTGCATAAATACCAAGAAAGTCTTGGATTTTACATTTACTTAGTAGCCCAAAATGACGCCTGTTGCAGAACTCAATTTACAAATCATTCGATTTGCGACATATCGCTCGATGTGATTTTAAATATGCTTATAGGGAATTACTACTAAAGAAGTTAAGGCAAAGTGGTGTGCTTAAAATGCCGAAAAATCACAAAAACTTAAATGGAACACATTTATTCTTTAAATAGAAACGATTTACTCCGCTAATGTTAAATATTGCACAGAAAACATTTTTATATAAATTAAAATTGATCTTTGGATCTATACTAGTGGAAGATCGATTATAAAATAATCTAGATCCAGATACAAGATCATCATCTAACAAGGATCTACATCCATGTGATGGATCTAGATTACTACCGTTGTATATACAATGATACTACCCAACACTGCTTAGGTAGGACAATCCATAGTTTCTTTTAGGTATTAGCAAAGAATACATTATTAGTTACTCTTTGGTATTAGTTTAGCTGCGAATAGAACCTACGATTGGTGTCAAATATTTGTTGTTCCTTTCTATGAAAAAATTGGCATACTATTTTGCACCCGGGTAATTGATTAACTGATTGTTGTACAGAGCGTAGCAAAAAAATGCAAAAATTATGAGACACTAAAAGGGAAAGACCAAGCTTAATTACAATACCTATGTGCAAATTAGCCGTAATTCATTCTGCACAACAAAAGTAGGCACTGTTTACTTTTAATTAAAACTGTTGCTCATTTGAGGGTTCAAAAACCAACAAACGATTTCGAATAATTTCAACGTCACTCTTCTTTGATCTTTTCAATTTTAACTTGGGGCGCGATTGATGTCTCACCTGTCACCATTATGCAACTGTGCCACAATTACCCTGGAGGCAAGTGATCGACAAATGATTACAAGTGTAATATTTCAAACCAACACAGTCAATGAACAAGTAATGTCTATATTATTCTAATTTATCAGGAATGGTGTACTGAAAAACCGTACGCAGGGAAACCAAAAGGGCTCATGTGATGTTCTTATTTACAGCAAAATTGGCTTCTATAAGCTACTTTCTGCTGAAAAACCACGATACTTTCCATGGGAAATTATAAAAATAGAGTAATTGAGTGTATGCCCAGATCCACACAACTATAAAATTGGTCTTGATTGAGCACTGCCCCCAATTACCAAATACACAAAAAACGTTAAACTTTCAAAAGGCATATAAATATAGGAGAAACAGGGGTACATTGATTGCCATGTAAAGTGTCCTCGTTAAACCCATTAATCTAGAATGACTAACTTTCAATAAAGGAAAAGTAGATTAAATACTGTGTAAAAAATGGGAAATAGAAGAAATCAATAGCTGTATATAATTTTTTAACAAATAATTTCCTTTTTCAATATAATTCCGACGTCGAACGATGACGCTCGAGAAAGAGTACGTTGAGTGGGTGGGATAGGAATTCGTCAGTCAGTATACGTTATTGCGGAAGGTTAGGTGTACATGCCTAGTGTTTAAATTGAGCGATTCGCGTATTTTTTGCGTATGAGGAAACTTATTCCGGTGCCCGTTTTCGATCGAAATTCGAAATTCAAGTGTGTTGAACTTTCAAAAATGTGGTTCTGGCTGCTTTGGGCCGCCGGCCTCGCTTCATTAACAGGTGTGTTGCTCATACGTTAAGATAGTGTATACCTTTATTTGATTGGGCAACTACACTTACCTGTGAAGTTGTACTTGACTCGCCGTCGTTAAATCGGGTTTTTAACTCTATTTATAGCGTGGACGCGGTTTACTTTTGTGTGCATTGTTTCTTTATAAATTGCAAATGAAAGTTGCAGGATTGCGCTCGACCTTTTTTTTTAAAATCGCGTCCATGCTAATCCCTTGAAAGCCGACTGCTACCAAGGATTAACTCTATTTGAAAAACTGCGAGTGTTGAAATTAACTTATAATTTTCGGCTTTGCACAGTTAGCAAAAAGCAAAAAAAGCTGAATTTTCCCGAATCTTAGGGGTTGATGAATTCTTACAAAGTATGATAAATTTAGACACCCCTAAACTTAACGATGTGGGTAATTAATCAAGTGGCATTTACCAGTTTTTCGCGAAAATTTGTTTATTCACACATTAATTTGATCTAGTTTAGTGTTACGCATTAGTAAGATATGTGGGAATGAGTAATGATTAGACTAATACACCACAATTTTTGTTTGGTGCACGGTTTGGAATTTGCGACATTTTTCCCTTTGAATTATGAATATCTTATCTTGCGTGCAATAAACTTATGCTCAGATAAAAATGCCAGGTGGACCTGCCATTATCGGCCTACCGGCAAACCACTCGATGTCTGCGTCTGGATTTTATTGCCGTTTTCGTACAGATTTATTTGTTGCATTTTTGCAGTTTATCACAACTTACAATAATGATCATCGGGTGCCCTTTTTTGTGATTGTGGTATCTGGCCATTTATGAAAGCTTTCGGGTTTTTTAATTCACCTTTTGGTAATAACCCAGGTAATAATTAACGTTGTAAAACCACTGTCCAGTGCCCAATTTCAAGGCAAAATTTTCGAAAATTCCGTTTCTCAATCTCCATCAGGAAGAATCTTTTGGTGGTAGTAACCAGATCTCTGACCGGTACCTTTGAATATATAATTTTATATTCAAAGCCAGTACTGATTTTACTAGTACCATATGTGTGGTTTGTAATCTCGTTTTTAATTATCGGTACTGGGACATGTAAGGAGTACTCATTGCACATTTAAAACGAAACGGAGCTATCTTGAGATGTTAAAAACTTTTCCTAAAATTTCGATATTCGTATATCTGATGGTACCTATGCCAAATCATTTTCTTCAAAAATCATCGACTCACAAAATATGATCCTTGAGCATCGATTGTGAGTTTGTACTTAATTTAAATTTGAAAGCTTAGTGTCAGAAATGCTCAACATTGAAGATATTTCTCTATTGCTGAAGTTAACCTTCTCAATACATTTCTCCACATAATCCACGCGAGAATCCACGAGAACCTATCAACATAGTCATAATTAAAAAGTACCTTATTTGTACAGTCACGGAGACATACCTACTATGGATGAAAAAGTTCTACATTGTAAAGTTTCGATTATTTTGACTGACCAGCCTTTGTGTCAAATTATCAATTGTAATAAAGTACAAAACTGATAGTTAAAAAGTTCTGTTCAATAAAATTTGCGTGATTTTATTATCTCGTAATGACCTTCCAGCAAATTGTGCATAATATGAGAACTAAAATTTTCGCGAACATGAGGCTTGGAAGAGTGTTAAAAATAGTCTTCTTTTACGTCACTTTTAGCGCGATTTTGAAAAAAGTAGCACTTTATACACTCTATACTTCAGACCCATTGGAACATAATTCCTTTACCATAAGACGAGCCATAAGAGATACCGAAAAAAGTCTTAGAGCAAAATTGTAACTTTAATAATTTCGCTGTTATACCCTAACCTTTTTCCGTCAAAATTTTACAGTCTTTCGAAATTTTTTTTGAGAGAATCTAAATTTCGCAGGCAACTAATTTTTGGACTAAGGTTGAGAAATTTTAGGTACTTTATAGAAAAAATAAAATTTTTGATTGACCTTTTGAAGCATTAGCTTCGTGTCACAATTCTTTGCATGCAGATTGTATTTCTGCGTTAATAAACCTCCATCCGTCGGACACGCATCGAGTAGGTACTTTCCAAAGTGTTTAATCGAACAGATTCAGGAACAATACGACGTCAAGATTGTATGTTTTTTTGTTTCTGAATGTATTTGCATACTCCTCCTTATTGATTAGAACGTTTCCATAAGCGACAGTAAAAAGTGCAGTTAAAAGATTGGAAAACCAAGAGGAAAGCCCTAAAATTCCATTTAGGCTCAAGTTGTCCCCCCAAACTAATCTCATACTAAAATAATTTCTTTAGTAGAATTTTCCCAATGCGAGCTGAGAGTCAAAAAATTCCCCTGCTGAAAATCGTATATGCGATTCTTCGTATCTTGTTGTGTTCTGCCATCATGTAAGTTAACACCTTCTTGCTCTAACGTAAGAAGTTCTTCTATAAGTTTATATAGCACGTATAATTAGTTACAATTTTTAAATCAAATTTTAAACAACTGAACAATTTTTTGTCCGCAAAACGGTTACTATGATTTCGGTTTTTCGTTAAAATTTTGCGAATAAGAGTGCAAGATTGTCAAAAGCGTTTTTTTTATATCTGACGTTAAACCACTTTTTTTTAAATAGCAGCAACAATCTACAAAAATTATGCTAGTTTTTATTACAAAAAAAATGGAGAAAAAGATGCCAACCTTTAAAAAACGAAAAAACGGTTATTTTGATTTCGTTAAAAATTTTGGCAGTGCATCTCGATTAGAATCTAAAACTGGCAAAAACTTTTTTCAATATATGACTTTTTGGCGCCGTGACGTCATACAACTGTTTTTTCCGAGAAGTTCGTCCTCGACTTACATTAGAGGACAAAGATTTCCTTCATTGCCTAAAGACTGCCACCGTTTTACTCGAGATCCTCGAGATACGCATTTTTTTCAAATTTTTGACGTATCGTGTTTCTACCATCAGCCATTTTATTGATTGGTATCTGCTACATTATTTTGCCATGGATACAATAAACAAAAAATCTCCATGAATCCATAGCCTACTTTTCAAAAACAGGGTTTCTATTTTTGGTTCATAGCCAAAGTTAAAAAAAATAGGTTGTTATACATTAATGTAATTAGGAAAACGAACGCAAAAAATAGCAACTTTAGATCAGATCTCAGAAACGATATGGGGTTTTGGTTTTGAGAATGCTTTTCTTTTTTTAATTACCTAAAAACTCCCCAGTGTATGCAAGTTTTTATGGCCTTTTATTGATCTAGAAATTTTCAATTCGTTTTCAGTTTCATTAAGAGCACGCCCACGATAAATCTAAAGAAAATCCATTCTGTGTTTAGAATCCAAAATTTCACAAAAACTTAACGACAACGCGAACCACGCCTTACAACTCACTTAATTCCATAATCACTAATCACTCTGGACCCTGATGGTAATCCTCCCTCGAGTCCTCCCTCGACTGTTTGTTTTAGATTTTCATGGCCCATTCCAACAGGTAAATATTTTGTGATAATCTAACCCAGCATTTGAGCTTCTATGTGAACGTAAAATGAAAAATTAATTGTTATAGTAAATTTTGTATGTATAAGAACCACCCATCCAAATTCTTTGAATCTCATAATCCCGCTCGTAGGTGTTCTTTCCTTGACTTTTTGTTTCCATCCCTTACACTCCAACAGGTAAATATTTTGTGAAAATCCACCTTGTAATGACCTCCAATTTTTACGTACAGAAGAGTCATTCCGTATGCGCGTATCGCGTTTATTATAAGAGATAGAAAAAAACTTTAAATACAAAAGATGTGGGGTTTGTCATAAATCGCCAGAAAATGTGAAGAAAAAAACAAATGATTATCGGAAGGCGAGTCGGAAAGTTAATAAAAAAAGTAAATTTTGTAAATAGATCTTTTCATTCTGATTCCAAAAATATACAGGGTGCCCCGTGACTAGATGGACATAACACCATATTTCTAGGTCAATTTTAAGTCTAAATTTCCTTATACACTTTGTCCAAAACTCAACAGTTAAGAAGTTATGGTGAATATTAAATTTAACAATAAATCAATCTAGTAGGCTACGTAATTGTTATGGCAACATTGTTTATTCTTTGACGTTGTAATTTTAAGATTAAATTGATATAATAGCCTATTAGGTTATCTTCGATCGGGAAACCTGCGCTGCCGCTCTTGATGCATTTTCGTCACAGTATCCGTAAATAAAGTAATATTCCCATATTCTTGATTTGTAAATGTAGCCATATCAATTTAATCTTAAAATTTCAAGGTTAAAGAATAAACAATGTCACTATAAACAATATGATAAAACAATTGCATGGTCTACTAGATCGATTTATTGTTAAATTTAATATTGCTCGTAACTCCGTAATTATCGAGTTTTGTCCAAGTGTATAAGGCAATTTCGCCTTAAAATTGACCAATGAATATAGTGTTAAGCCGAGTGGTAAGCTATGTCCATCGAGGCACGGAACACCCTGTATAAGATATTGACATTTGCTTTAGACGTCCTAAAGAACAGTAAGAAGTCAGGAATTATATAACATGGAAATTTGAAGTGCGATATTTATATAAGTCGAGTACTATTTCAACTTCTGTTTAAATACCAAGTAGAATATAACCTCTCGTGTATAACGTTATAATTATAAACATTTGATAATATTACTTTTTATCGGATAGGTATATCGCAAGGTACATTATCATTAGAGTAATGGTCACATTACGGGTCATATATGCTTGGAAAATTTCTTTGTGCTTAATCTTAAAATAAATGGTTAGTAATTTTATACGATTGCTTTTTTTCCTAAATCAATATACCTACAGCATATATAATACATAAATCGACTTCCGTTTGTTTATTACCGTTATCGATCACATTCAAAGCCATACCTAAAGTAATATTAGTAATAGTAGTTCTCTATTGCCACGATTAGAGATTTATGAGTAAATAAATACCGTTAAAATGTTGACGTGATGGAGTAGTCGCTGCTCATAACTTCTGGCAAGTTTTTCAATGGGTTGGCTCGCAGTTTCCATTTCCTAATCTCTAAGCAGGTCATTGTTTCTGAAGTACCAAGGTGCGTTAACAACGAGGTTAACAATGTTCCTCAGTACTTTATTCTGAAAACACTGCCGCTGTATGATGTCTATATTAGTCTTTCTGGCACAACCCCACACCTGGATGCCATATGACCATACGGGCTTAAGGATCTGTTTATACAATAGTATTTTGTTGTATATTGACAAGGTGGAATGTCTGCCCAAGAGCCAAATGCAACTTCTTTTGGAGTGGTGGGTCTGATTTCGCCCTCTCCGTGGTTGTGGTTAAGGTTTTCCCAATCTAATGTGTCTTCACTTTCATTCGGTTGAAATGAAAGTTTACTGTTAGGTGTTTATCAGGTGGCTCTTTATAACAAAATTTTTGTGTATGGCCATATGCTTGGCACTTTTTGCATTGGGGTACGAGTTTAGATTTCCTTAGCGGCAGGATTTCTACTCGGACACCTAATATATCGGTAATACCGTAGATTTTATCGATACTCTCGTCATCTCTGAACCAAAGCATAAACATATTCAGCGGTTGTTTCGTTTTATATTTTAGTTTGGGAGTGGCTTCAAGAAGTTTGTAGCCACGTTTTCTCATTTCCTGGACTATGTGTTCTGATTTTATAGAATGGTGCAGTCTGTTGGCCATTACTTTAATTGACCTATTTTGTTTATTCTCGTAAGAATGCCAAGAATATTCTTTTTGGTCCTGTACATTAATTTTCATATTTTTGTTGTTAATGACTTTAATCTGTGCGTTAGTGAATTGATTGATCATAGCATGGAGTTAATTGAGATTCTCTATGTTGTCTACTAGGATAGGTGGAGGTGGTTTTATTTTTTTAGGTATTTCTTCATTATTCCTATCAGCTTGTTTTTGTTCTTGTTGTTGTTTTTGCGGTGGGGTAAGCCGTAGCCTACCGATAGAACTAGCCGTGACACTCATCCCCACTATTGCGTTGACGTCACAACTGACGGCGGCCGTCATATCGACTTTTAATGTAATTAATTCCAAGTAGTTTAATGTTGTACACTTAAATTAACTGTATTCGAACAGAATAAGTAAGAAAATGAAAATACGTGCTGCGTCCCTGGTTGCAAAAGCAATTATAGTTCAAGAGACAAGGTTCCTTACGGTTTTTCGTTTTCCGAAAAATGAAGACATCAAAAAAAGTGGTTAAGATGTATTCACCGGGACAATTTTGAAATTACTAGTTACCCCAGGGTTTATATAAAGCATTTCTCCGACATTTTCATTATTCGGGTAGACAAGATGACTAGATAAGACGATACAGTATTAACAGTTCCACGAGACCAGATTAAACTTGCCCAAGACACGTATCCCACCATTTTTGAAAATCAGTCATCATATATGAAAAGGATGTAAATGATGAGTTACGGGAAAATATAGACCTTTGCAACTACAAATGACCGAAAATCTGTAGTCTCTAGGTGGTCCAGGGGCCGAGATCTCGATGGAACAGACAGATAGGCAGACGAGGGAACAACGAGCACATAAGCCTTACCTCAACTTCGTTGTGTTACGCTAAAAAAGGCAGATGTGTGTATTAGAATGTTTAAATTTTATTTGTTTTCAGCTCGGTTTTCAGTGAGTATTTGTTGTTGATGTACGTATTTAATAAAATTTTTGCATAATAACACGTGTCTATAATTAGGAAACAACATATAACAATCCTGCGGCTCAAAATAAGTAATTACTTAATGTTTTCGGGTTCAATGAGTACGCACGCGTTTGCAGTGGCCCATCTCCAGTTGTGACGTCACTAAATCAATGTCACGGCTAGATCTATCGGTAGGCTACGGGTAAGCGAAGTATTCATTTTTCTCTTCTTCCTATTTTTTGGCGGATCCACCCTGTCTCATAAGCTAATTCCTCTTCATCTGTGTGGTATTCAACTGTCTTTTGTTCTTCTTCTTTGGTATTGTTAGACAGCCTGCTTTCTATCTCTGAGTATTTTTTGCTCAGTTCTTCATACATTTTATGGACTTTATTTAATTGAGTTTGGAGTTCGTCCGCCCTATTCATGTCACTTACCTTCTCGTTCTCTGCTAATCTCCAGTTATTAAAAAGTTGTTGTTCATTTGGCGAACGTTGAAAGTTTTCTTGGAATAATTTTGTTGCTTAATATCACTTCATTTTGTGATTGCGGTACGGTTTGTTGTGAATACATGTTTTTTTAACGTGATAACTTTAGGACCGTCTTTAAGGTCGCCAGATATCACTCGCGCACAATGATACCCGTTTAATTTTGTTTCGCGACGGAGCGTTTACACTTGTTTATCGTTCAAATGCCAAACGAATACTTTATTCCTGTTAAATAATAATTCTGAAATTAAAGTTGCAGTCGTCCAGCGACGATTAACGAATGCATTTTAAACAAAACGCCCTTAACGCATAACCGCATTTGCGATTACCAGGAAGAGGACTTTCTCAAATCTCAATTTACAGATTTAAGTTCAACAAAGATTGGTGGGCCTGAACTTGAATCTTTTATTTTTCCATACAGTGACGATATATAATTTAGACCCTTGGATCTTGAAACAAAATAACCGCATCCCCAGAACGGCATTCTCAATGTTCGTCTTCGTTCCCTCAAAACTACCTTTTAAATCGAACATTAGAGAGTGGGAACTTTTGGTTGCAAAAGTACAAAGAATCTGCGTAATTGATAAATGTCCCAGTCCATTTGGTCGCGTTTGAGAGTTGCATTACTGGCCACAGATGAGGCATGATATTTTGAATGGGAAGTGTGATATTTGCGGGTCTCAGAAATAGTTTCATCGAAACGACAAATGGGTAGGATGGGTGCACCTAAAAAAGTATCCTTTTGAGATCGTGGCTGCTAATATTGTGGGTCTCGTGGGTAGTCGTATGACATTTTGAGCATTTTCGATTCGCAACATTTTGAAGCGATTACTTAAACCCGATTTATTTTTGCATATTTTGATATTCTTTGCATTTACATTATAAATTTGCATATTGGTCATATTTTAATATGTATTGAAATTTTTGCTAGTTTTAATCGATGTTAATTTGAATTTTTAATACATTTCTGAGGATTTTCATAACAGACGCGTTCATGAAATATACTGCAATAGCCAGAAGGAAGATTTATTGATTTAATTAATGTGTAATTTCTTCATTTCCAAACCAATTTTTTTTTCTTTTGCTCTACGGTGTTTTGATGGGTGATATTGAAGGTTTGGAAATTGCTCCCAATATTTTGTCGGCCCTTTCTAATGCACCTATTACTTCTGTTGATGTAGAAAGAAGTTTCTTTGCTTAGTGCTTATAAATCAATTCAGGAGGCACTCATTTCTTGTAGAAAACTTAGAGAAACATCTTATTGCTAGTGTTTATCTTAATTCCTTTTTTCATGGAAATTATGCAAGAAATATATAATTTTGCATATGTTTGCATATATACCTACATCAAAACTTTTTGCATATTTTTCACTAATTTTCTGCATATACAGGCTGATCCAAATTCGAGGGATGCCATGGGGAAACTGTAGGAGATAGTAGGTAGTTTAAATTTGGCAAAGTTGCGTATTTTGATGCTTAACAAAACGCCGTTTTGAAACTGAAAACATTCCGACTACTTTCGAAGATATCCGGAAAAAAACCAAAATTTGCAAAATCGTTTTTATTTATTATTTATTTCTTATTCCATATCTGTAAAAAAACGTAGAAGGAGTCACATTTCCCTCCGAAATTTGAGTGCAGGAGCTACCGTGTATCGAACGACTATTTTCGAATATTTCCCTGGCACAATTCAATATGCATCGAGCACAACTCATTACAGTAGTAGTGGAATTTGCGCCTTAAAAAATTGTTTTTCTACGAAAGTGATGAAAGTCTTGTTTTCTGAGAAAAAAGTAGCCTTTGAAAGTAGGGTTTTGTCGCACTAGTGTGGAAAAATTTTTCCACACTTATTTTCCACACTCTTAAGTAAAAACAAATATACCTTTTTTTTATTTTAATGCCACAATTTACAATTACAGCTACTTCTGGCTAGTAATATTTAAATTAATGGTAAATGATGAACAGTTACTTATATTAACACCTGGAAGTAACGAATTTGACACAGAGCATTTAGAAGTTATTAATGTAGATGTGGACGCTGTCGAAGATGTGCAACTTGCAAGGATCATCTGGTTGACATGTCGAAGGTGTGCAAGGATCATTTGATTGACAAGCATTACCAATTATTTTGTTACATACTTCTAATTTGCCTTGAAGAGAACCATCTACGTATCCTTCCGCTACCGTCGACGACCGCCAGCCCCCATGACGTTTAAGACTCAAAAGGTCTGCTCCAGCATTAGCAAGTAGCGTTGCGGAGGTACGCCGAAAACAATGACCCGTAAAACTAGAAGCATTTGGCAATTTCAGGTAACTCGCAATTTTCTTAGGAATTGCTCCAAATGTATTAATACCCACAGGTTGTACGGTACATTTTCCCATTTTATAATTTAAAAAAAGTCGCGAAGTTTGAGCATTTTGAGGACGAAGCGCTTTATATTTCTGGTACAAGTGTATCCAATTCTCTTTTTCCTCCGTAACAGAAAAAGTTCTTGGAACATGCGTTTTGGAGTCTGGAATCGTTACGAGTAAAAACGTATCTTCGCCTTGGATATCGTTCACCGTCATTTTCGTCAACTCCTCTCGACGACAAGCCCCAGCAACTCCTAATATTAGAGCAACCTACAAATAAATTTCATTATTTGTGTGACATATAACAAATGTATAGACATGAAAAAATAGTAGGTAAGTATAGGTGCTTACTTTCATCATTAAAAATGTTTCATCGGGTGCTTCCTCTAAAAACGTACTGATTTGTTGCCTCGTAAAAGTCAGCGATTTTTTCGGCTTGTGACCAACAGATTTACGTTTCAAAAACGATTGTAACTTGGCATACTTGGAAATGTCGACGTTGTCTTGCAAAATCAACATACTTTTCAACATGGAATACATTGACCACAGTGTCGATGATTTCAATTTTCCAGATTTTTCGACAAAATAGGCAAGCAACACGGTTTCTGTATACCGCTTGACTTGTTTCATTTTACACCAATTAAAAAACCTCTCTCGTTCTTTTTCGTACCGATTTCTCGATTTTTCAGGCAAAAGCTCAGGCATAATTGATTCCGCCATTGCAGCAACCTCAGGCGGAGTGCACATAAATTCATCGCCGCTCTCACTTTCTTCATGAACACTCATTTTCAGCTTTTAAATTCTTGTTTTACTGAAGAAATTGCTTCGTACAAAACTACATGCAAAATTACTAACCGGCTTTTTATAAACAACTCGTTGGTAACTAAGACAACGTAGCGGCGTCACGAAGACTTGATTTTATATTTTTACAGATAAACACGAGAATCGTACTACGACTTGATTTATACAGAAATTGTTGTTTTAACATTTTGATATAAAATTTTTCTCTAAATCTTTAAATTCGAGAACTTTCGTAGAAAAAATAGTATGTAATACACTTGCGGAAAGGATTATTGAAAAACTTGTATGATTGGAGCACTCGCTAACGCTCGTGCTCCAACTTTCATACGCGTTTTTCAATAAAGCCCTTTCCGCACTTGTATTACAATATACTATTTCCCGTTTCAATTGAAGAAAAACTGATTTTCCAGATCAGCACAAATTAAAATTGAATCAACACCATTTAGCACAACCCTAGAACTATTTAAAAATTGCGGGGGGCTAACTCGATGAAGCTCCACAGAACTAAAAGTTCAACATGTTTCGTTTGGAAATTTGCTTGTATAGGGTTTCCTATGCGTTTTAAAAATTTATGTGAAGATTGGGAATAAACCTTTTCCTAGAAAGATGCCTGACATGTTTGTAGCCATATTTTTAGATACAGAGGAATATCAAGTAATGCGGGAAAATACCAGTATCCCACGAGTTCGACCTGTTTGATACTGCTTGTAAAATGTACACCGAATTTCACACTGGATAGTCCCTTTCGTATAGACTTAAAGCCCCGATGTCAATAAATCTTGGAAATTTGTCGTCTTTATACTCGTAATTTACAGCGACCATTTATTACTTTTAAATTATATTTCTTCCTGTTCATTTAGGACCATCTGTATACCTTATTAGTCTCAGCAATAACTTTAAAATGCAGGATGACTCGACGGTGTTATCCGAAGTGTCGAATTTATCGAAAACTATACCTAAACATTTTACTACAAAGGTTTTTTTTGCGACAAATCTAAAGGGCGCAATTTAAAATACGGCATCACTTTATTATGTGCAATAACATTTAACAATAGTCTTTCGTGTGCGCGCTAAGTTAAAAGCGAGGTTAAAAGGGACGAAAGACCTCTTACACTACACGTGCTTTGCACTTTTATGGATTCACATTTATATAAGATCAGTCGCAATTTATAAATTTAAAAATTCATTCAAAAGGAATAATCATTTTGAAATATTTTCCTACAATACTATTTATACTTTCTTGACAAAAAGAACTGACGCTGTGGTCACAACTATTTCTTTTCGTTCTCCATTGTAAAGAATACAAATTTGACAGGGACAGGGAATTATTTTTTAGGCCCCCTATTGTCTACCCTTACCTAGTTTCAGTTCATATTTTATTATTTTCTATTTCAGTATTGCGCTAATGATTCATAGACAGTAATTATCGATTCGTTAAGGGATGTGCGTAATTCGGTTAATGCATGCGACTGACTGCTTTCAGATCTCAGGATTAGAACGGCATTTAGCGGTGTACCTCTGTGCTGAATTTTGATGTGTACCCAAAACCCTAAACGTTCATTAATTGATTAACTTAACGGTGTCAATGGCCCAGCTACCTAACGTTTAATGCAGCAATTAAAAAGCGTTCAGATAGTGCAGCGCGATGTTACCGTATTAAGAGAACAATGAACCCGGTTACACGCCGTTTTTTGGGGGCTTAATTCGACCACGTGAACCACATGAAATATAAGACGACATGAAGAGCGCTCTTTAAAATTTCTGAAACAAAGACCGCGATCGGCGCTATATATCCCCCTTCACTTGAAATACTTCCTCATTATCTTCGGGTGCACATTGTCGAGAGTTTCTTGAACCTAATGCATTTTGGGAGAACGTGTACGATTCTAAATCGAAAAGTTGTGAGCTGAACAAATAAAGGGATGATCAAATTACAAAATAAATAAACTTGTCTTACCAGTTATAAACTCGTTTGCAATAGTGCGTAGTAAAAAGTGTTTCCCGCCCTCGTTCCCGCCTCGGTGTCTTCGGAAATCATTTTATTCTATAAGCATAATGTTTAGGAAGATTGACAGTAGGTATCATACAGCGTATGCGATATCCACATGCTTCAAACTGAAAGTAGTGAGTTGGTAGGTACTACGTTGTGTTTACAACACCCTGTATGTTTATATTCGATATGAACAAAACAGGAAAAACCTTGTTTTTTTCCAAGCGCAATTTATGCAAAATTGCTTATGAGCAATTTATTGGCACATGTGAAGTTAGTCCGTCCGATATATAGGTAAAATGATGCGTAATATGTTATTATTCTTGATCAATCGTAGAGAGAGTTTGAAATCTAGCTTACTCTTGAAAATAAGGGGATCCACTTTACCAGCTCCCAATTACGTGAAAGGTGAACTTCTTTAGAGTCCTGAAACGATCATTAATAGTTCTAAAGTTCCTCATAACTCAATAATAAGTCAATACAACAGATGTTCTGAAAAAATTTCCCGATATTGACTCTAGTTTACTAAATACAGTGTATTCCAATTAAAACAAGCTACCATGAACAAGTTAAAGAGAGAAACTTTATTTAGTAAATAAATGCTTTCTTGTTGCCTATTTTAAGGCACAGGCATACAAATGATTGTTAATATTAACCGAATTTTGAATGACGCACTGAATTTTTTCTAGAATCTCTTTGCCGAAACCTTATTAGTTACTTCAGCCAAATTCCTTGTCAGCAATTAAAAAAAAATCCGTCCACAAGAAAGTAGCACTGCGCATGTAGAACCTATTCTTCGACATGTCATTTCAACTTCATTTTATAAAAATCATCTTAGGTAGAAGCACAAAATTCTGATACAACTGAATATTGAACGATAATCGAGATCTTCGTGCAATTATTAATTTTACAACACTTCACCCTCGACTTCACCTGTTAAGGGGTTGATTCTGTCCCCTCAGATCAGCATAGCTTGTAAAACAAATTTTTTAATTTGGTAGATATTAGCAAATGATATTAGTCTCGGTATTACTTTTATTCCAGGTGCGTACATACAAAATTTCATTTAAATCTGTTAACAAATTAAAAATTGGATAGCGCAAATACAAAAGTTGGGTTGCGCATGCGCAAATTTTTTTAATTCGTCTGCATAGTTGCTTGAGGTTTAAGCTCGGGTTTAAGGAATATGTAGTAACACAGAAAACCCGGACATTCATATGTTCTTTGTAGCAAAACTGATACAAAAACCCCATTTTTTGGAGGTTTGGCCACTTTTTGGGTTGTGTAACTTTTTGGCCCGTTAGTCTACGTAGCTGAAAAACAATAGCGACTTTTCTTATATCCTTGAGATATATGCGTACCGATTTTCAAAGCGACCTAAGTTTTTGCCCAAAGTTATCGTGCACACGGACAAACGGGCGGGCAGGCAGATGGACAGACAGACACACAGACAACAGGCAGACACACACACAATACAACGGCAACGATAATAAACGGCAAGAGTGTAAAATTGTGGTACACGTGAAAACAATGATTTTTTACTGTAACTTTTTTAATAAGAAACTTCCTTGGTGCAAACCTCGACACCATAACGAAGCAAATAGCGAAAAAAGTAGAACAATAGCTCTTCAGAAGTGGCCAAATAGCGCATTTTTTTGATTTTTATGGAAACCCCGCCCACTCAAAAATAAAATAAAAATAAATAAAATTCATTTAAATATCATGACAAATTAAAAAAATTAGACCGACGATTAGTAAACCAAACACACTCGAATAATTTGAAATCCTTAAACCCACCTCGTAAAGATCATCCCGGCCTCTTAAACCAAAAAAAAACACCCCTTTTAAAACCTAACCAAATAGAATCAACACCGTAGGGCTGCCAAAATGCATTTTTTAACAAAACATATCCACTCACATAGGTCCCAAGGACCAGTCGAAACTTAACCTAATAAAAAATAAGAATTCTATCAACTAAAAAAAAGCTTCTGATACAAAGTTTTGCATTTAACCCTCAAGTAAAGTATCAAAACGGTTTATAATATTTTATAACATAAGAAATGCAGTATTACTGAAGAAAAATGAAGCAAAACTACGAAAATGTCCTATATTTGTATGCCGGTGTGAAAAGGGCGGCCAATTTTTCCGAATGTACCCGAAGCGAAAATAGACCTTGCCACGCAATTTTTTTGTTTGCGTTTTGTCCGTCCATCCGGACCCAGTTCTGCGGTTTTGAAATACTTTTAGGGGACTGGTCCTAGAGTTCTGGAATTTTTTGCAGTAGGTAGAAGGTACAAGGTAGAATCTATAATTCAAAAAATAATTTATTCACCTTGTAAATATTCGAAAGAAACTGAGAGTCTTGAAAAAAGCTGTTTTGAAAACAGCGAAAGTAATAAGACGACAAGAGAAAAATAAACAAACGAAAAAGAACCAAAGGAGGATTAAATTATAGGTTATGTTTAGTATTTAATATTAAATTTCGCTGTCTCAAGGGGGCCCCTCCATGAGGGGGGGATTCTTCATGGTACTCAAATGAAAGGTCTCGCCGAAAAGAAATTAATTTCTACCAATCATACTCTCCTTCTAGACTCCTTATCGTGATCGGATATAAATAATTCCTTATAGCTCGAGAAACACATTGTCGAAGGATGGTACAAAGGTCTATTTGTGAAGTCTCCCTATTAATCTAACAAGAAAGAAAACATCGATAAATCTAGCGCTATTGCTATTACCTTAAACGCAACCATTTACTAAGCAATTTCGGTTTAAGAAAATGGGCTTTATCTGTGCACAATTTATACCTACTTGTTTTGCTTTTATTCATTTTCCACCAAATACTAAAACAATTCTCATATAATTAAAAAATAATGTATATTTCATGGAAATGTAAACAATGTACCTCGTCCAAAAAGAAAATAATGGAAAAATACAATAAAAAAAACAATACAAAACATCTAAACTATAGTTATTCAATTCACTGTTGCCGTAGAAACTCTTTCACGCTGTAAAATGCGGATTTTTTTACATTTAATTTAAATTGTGGCGGTGATTTTATTACTTTAACATCATCAGATAAATGATTAAAAAGTTTTAAGAGAGTCAGATCCGAGAATAAATAATCAACCAAAATATCCAGGTGCACTTCCGTCTAAAGAGTTAAAATAGTCACCCCCTTATCGTTCTCGAAAACGGCACCTACTATCACGATAAAATTTTCGTGGATGGTTAACGATAGTTCGAGAATAAATAGTTGCATCTAAAGATGGTACCAGTTATGGTAGGTACTCACATTATAATATCAATCAAGGTTTAATAATAACATTCACAGTGTTGGTAGTAGACAGTGTGTTTTCTAAATGATGCTCTCGAATGTTGATTTTCTGTTCCATGTATGCATTTTATTTAACTGATTTTCATTAATAAAGAAGCAGTGTTGTTAAGCCCCCAATGAGCGGCTTAACACAACTCCTGTTTTTATATAGAATGTAGGTGGGATGCTTATTACTTATTCATGTCTTATTGATCGCCCTCCGAATACAAGCGACCATTTATAACGCCTCTTGGATGACTATATGATCATTTGTTAATTTATCATAAACCAAAACATCCATCTACAGTATGGGGGAAATTCGGTGGTTGGAAATCGTTGCAACGGTTGCTCCTTGAAAACATTACCTATGCTTAGTTGAGAAGATTATTGGATATGCATGCATAATTGGAAGATGGTAGTGAAAAAAAGTATGTGCACCAATTTGGTATTCAATTTGCTAGTTTCAAATGTACTGATAATTGATTGATTTAATTGAGTGTTAACGACACGTTAAAAACAAATGAATTTCGATGAAAAATGCATGTCGGAGCAAATTTAATTGGATTCGGATTGATGGCAATAGACGTTAAGCGTTTCGTTGTCAGTGTCAAGGCGAATAGACAATTTTTCTAGTTCCCCTCGTATTACAAGCAATTTCTATGTAAATTACTCCGATCGCCGTACATAAATTAAGAATACGTATACCCAGCACTCCTTGTCCATAAACCCCCAACCCAACTGTTAAACACTCATTAAGAAAAAGGTACACGCCGAATAATTTTTTTTTGCGCAAACGAGCAAAACTGATTATTGATCTTGGATTAACGGGAATTTACGATCTTTTATTAGGAATTCCGCGTATACGTCCACATTTATATTCAATAGATATTTCAGTGTATATTTTATCGTCGAGGGGGACGTGTAAACATCTGCGGAAATAGCTAATAGGAGAATTTCCCTTCCATGAAACGATGCGTATCGGTAACAAACAAAGTTACACGTTGCACACGATGACAGTGGGAAAAGCTTTTGTACGCAAAAGAAATACCAAATGACATTTTAATATAAGCCACCAATTAATTGCTAGTTTGGTCTGCTTAATATATTGTGCTTTTAAACAAAAGTACTGGAGGAATCCTAAATTAACTAATACAGTGTGTGAATCTTAAAAGTGTCCAGTATAGGAATATATTGAAAACGTAAAAAATATCAAGACAAGTTGCCGATATTTTCACACTGACTACTTTTGAAATTGACGGATTGTGTGTAATGTACACAAAATCTCCAGTAATTACTTGTTGAAGTGGTGTTCTGTCAAATTCTACAAGATGAAATCGTTTGTTTTACTTTACAACGTTTTTATTTTGCCTTGTTTAAATTTGTTTTAACAAATTATAATAAAAATCCATATTGCAATATTAAAAGTCTGTAGTTAATCAATTATTTTACATTGCGCAGTGTCCCAGTGTCTCTTTCCTTTGATATCCTGATCCTGCTGGATTTTTCAGCATAGAAGTCAATCATTACTGTAAGTGTAAAATGTACTTGAATTTGCCATATACTTGTTTATTTTATTGATGAATTTTTTAACAACCTAACATCAACCCCAATTAGAGAAACGTGTTAATAATTTATTAATAGTGCAAGAAACTAAATACAGCACATACTTATAAATTTCCAACGGGCCATTATGATCTACAGGCTAGGTGGCAGTCGCCACCCGTCCCCCCGTGCCAGTCCGCCCCTGCTCGTTACGTAAGGAACAATAAAAATTTTGGCTGTTGATTATCCTCCAAAACTCTTCCAATTAAATTTTTCTTCTATGAAACTAGAGGGGTAACAGCATATATTATTTAAAACCCCTACACCTTTTGCCCAGATTATAATATACTGAACCTAGTTAAAATGCGTATAATATAGGTGGATGTTTTCCCTTCAATAAAATAAAAACATGCTAACTTTAACTTCTCTCTTTATGCGTAGCACAGATGCCTACCGATAAATTACAGACATCGCATGCCTTTTTTGTTTCATAGCTCAGAGGTAGACAACATAAAACTCTCCCCTCGTATAATATGTAACTTTCACATCGTAAAATTTCTGCAAGGCCCCAAATTTACGTATAATTTAAATGTGATTTGTTTGGTTTACTGCTAAGGCGTGGACCGGAATATTGAAAAACGTATCATAGTTGACAGGGCGAATATCTGCTGCTGGCGCGGCTTTATGGTTTTCGCCGCAAGTTTGTTGGAAATCTTAAGGCAAAAGAGGGCGAAGTGCTAAATTCCGCAGAACGAACAGTAGGCATGACCGCTTGGACCCTTGAAGGTTGCCGAAGGTTAAAGATCCTTTCAAGTCCTATTAAATTACAATGTCAAGGATTTACAAGAACTGGTATCGTGACACTTGTTAAAAGAGCACGGATTAGGTTTTGGAACGTGTTTAATTATTTGAAAATAACAGGTGACTATATGAGGGTGGTTTTCTTTAAATTTTTAGTTCCTCACGATGAATTTAATTTTTCGAAGCAGGTCGTTTCAAGCCGACATAAATATCGTATAGTTTTGCTTCGATGATGCGTAAAGTACTTTCTTACGTTGAACAAGAGAAATGTAGGTGATAGTTTCCGTCCATTTTGTATAACGAGAATAAAAGACAAAAACCTACACTTCAAGGTTAAGAAATCGACATGTGGGAACCGGTATTGAAAAAGAAAATTAACAGGCTTCTAAATTCCACTTTCGCACAACTAAATTATAGCAATAATTCTCATAATTATTGGTGTGTGTTGCTGTAACCGATTTTATTTAATTAAAAGCAAAAGTCAATCCAAGATGTATGAGTTTGCATGGAATACAATTAAAAAAAAACAGAATCGGATAGTAGGTAATAGGCACAAAGTAAAACACGATCCACCCCATTTGTAAATTGCAGCAGTTCTTACGACCACACGAGAGATTCAAGCTACCTTTCTAACCCATGATGGTTTTGGGACCAAACACATTTTTGTATGCCGTTATTTCTCACATAATGTGCGAAATGCTGGAGATCAATGCCATGATAAGTTATGTGTAGTGTTATTACCCGCCTTGTCTATAATAGCTTTAGTATTTATAAGCATCTTTCTGTATGCGGCTTCTAGCGAATCTGTGATTGCTATCTATTAGTTATATTTTTAACCCAAAATTAGTAAATGGTTTCCTTGCACATTTTAAAAAATATATAATTTATAAGGATCTGAGCGCCATGTGTTAGCAGCATCAAAAGTACAACCCCCATACAGACATGTTTGTGTGTTTACTCGAAATTTAATTATCAAACTTGAGAATAAAAATGGCAATATTGCTGACTTCCTTTATTACTCAGGCGGCAGCAGATGCAGGGAACTTGTGTTACCTTGCTTTCTTATTTAATTTTGATATTTCACACGTATTTACATTTTTCGGTCTATTTGTTTTATGGCCATCTTTTAATTTTCCGTCGTGAAACGTTATTGTTAGCGTAAATAAGGTAACCTCTATTTGCCTAAGCAAGAAGGAAACCATTAGAAACTTATAATTGCTTTTCAATCATAGTTTTAATAGCTTCTATAATGTGTCCTGTAAATAATAAATTCTGACAGGTTCGCTTGATAAGGCTACGCTATTCTTTTTCTTTAGGTACCTACCTATATTGTAGGGTAATTGATCTTTACAATTTACAAATTTAACGTGTTTAGTTGCTGCCCCACAACTTGGATTTCGATTCAAAATTCACAGTGCCCTTTTCGCATCTCGACCATTTATAAACCGAATTGCAAACTTTTTTTCTTATAAAAGTATTTGAATGAAATTTGATACATAGGCACTTGGAATGAAGGAAAATCTAACGCCAGTTTCAAAATTTGGTTTTGCGCATGCGCAGTTTCAATTTTTTTATCTATGGAAGCATTTAAGTGAAATTTGATACTTTGGCGCTTGGAACAAAGGAAAATCTAACATTAGTTTCAAAATTTAGGTTTGCCCATGCGCAGTTCCAACTTTCTTATTTAGAAAAGCATTGAAATGAAATTCTTCTTATAAACTGAAATTGAAATAGCATGTCCAAAATGGATTGCTCATGTGCACCGCTATCTTTCATATTTGTGGCCGGATTTTTACGATTTATTTTAACAGAAGTTCCATCTTACAAATGGGAAATGAATGCAAGTGGAAATGCGCTTTATGTAAATCGTTTACGATTACTTTTTAACTTGTTTAACTTATGAATGCGTTGTTTTTATTTCTACCGGAAAGTTCTTTCGCAGTACACCTTTTCAAAGTAACCTACGTTCTAAACGTCAACTCTATTTTCGACTGTAAATCGTAAATCGCCTTTTTTTTCCATTCCCGTGGAAATTTCGTAAAGTGTTTTACTAACTCCGACTCTTTCGCGAGCGTACGTCCAATCATTTCCAAAAGTTTTATCGCAATCGGATGGACAGTTTAGGCAGGCATAAGAAACAGACAGACAGACTCTCATTTTTGGACATAAGCTCGGTCTCACATCGCACAAATACGCCATTGCGCCTGCTCGTCTTAATGCAACGCCTTTATAACTATATACACAGCGATCAAAAATAAGTGACCGTCTAGTTACCTTTGTATTTTTTGTTTACATGGGAAATCGTACTTAACTTCAACTTCCAAAGCGACTATTATCATTATTTCTTGTATTTTTCAAATATTTTAATTGTTATTCTGCTATTCGGGTTGGAGAAGAATCAAACAAATCGCTCCAGCGGTTCTTAAGGTTTTGCGAGTTAAAAGTTGTTTCAAAATTCATACTGTGCACGAGGGTGTCATGTTGCAGTCATATTGACAATGTCAGCAGTTCCAAGTAGTAGTGGTCACTAACAAAGACGCGGTCAATGGAAGATGCGAAATATGACCCTTCCCCTTTCGAATGATAAGGCAGTCGATGCTAGTCACCGGTTGGTATACGACATTCTTCTTTCCTAAGGCATTCAAATTTAAACGATGTGCTTCCAAAAGTGGTTTTATTTAAACTATGTATCCACATGTGACGAGGAAGTCGCTTATAATACTTTTATTACAATAGCTGTTAATACACACGTTTAACCCAGCACATTTCAATTTAGTGGATGAAGAAGTTAACATAACCATACAAAAATTAGCTGTCAGGCTGTCACTTCAGATTTTTTTGTTTCTGACGAAATATAACTAACATAACCCCACTTTTCGACGAAATGAAGTGAACTTTTAATTAAGATTGTGGATTATTTAGGGCTTCTCCCGCAAAATTTTTTTGAAAGCGCTTAATTAAGATGCCTTCTCGCCATTTTTATTAATTTCATGATCGTACTTGGGGGCTTATTACCGTCACGTACCCGTAAACACTTAACAATGAGTTATTATTTAAGTAGTTCTTTAGTGTGTTTGTTGTCGTGTGTTGCACTGTGCACATTTTTAATCTTTTGAAGACTTGTGTGTAAAAAGAGATACCGTTTCAGAACAAAATCCCACTAGGAAAGGCCGTGGCACTTCTTTGAGTGTCATCGTGTAAGGTGTCCGAACATATTCCAAATGGTCTCACTTATTAAGGATCCTCAGATCCTTTATAGTTTTGTATTGTCGTCAGTCCGTCCGTCCGTCCGTGTGCGCTCTAACTCTTTTTAAAAGTGGCCGATTGTGTTGAAATTTGGTGTACGGGTACGTTGGACATTAAGAACGGACGCTATTGATTTTCAGGAAGCTGGTTCAACAGGAACAAAAGTTATAGGACTTCGAGTGAATCGGGAACAGGAAAAACTGCGAACTCAATATAATAGAAATCAACATATTTGATTCCCTAGGTCATGTATCGAGTTCGGATTTTCGCAAGATTATTCCCTATGATTCTTAGAAGTGTAACATCAATATCAATTCAATATAACTCTTCTCTGTGGTCTAGGTCAAAAGTTTTAGAGCAAAATGTACCCAAAATTATTCTTTGCACATGAATTTAGAGTTGTAAAAGCTTTCAAACGCATTATCTTGATGCTGAAAGAATTGATATCGTGCACGTTTGATAACCGCATGTGTGTGATTCAAAAATGTTAAATTATTTTTTTGAGGCCCCATGGATTTTGATCAAAATATGTCAAAATCGTTATTCATGCACCAAGATGGTTGAGAAAAAGACCAAGAGCATTATTTCAATGACCAAAACATGAATTTGATCTATTTTTGGCGAGCACATGGATTTTGATCAAAATATGTCAAAATCGTTATTTATGCATCAAGATCGTTGGGGAAAAAACCAAGAGCATTATCTCAATGCCCAAGACATAAATTTAATGCATTTTTGTTAACTATAAGATGTATTTTGTAAGATTAAAATTAATTGTCGATATTTCGTTGTGTCGGTTTATTAATTATAAATGTCCGGGTCAAAACGTAATTTTACTGTAGTACTACTCTAAGGATCTATGCCGACTTTTCTTGTACCTTCTGAGAGTTTTGAATCATTTCGTGGAATTTGAACTTTAGATGCGACCGATTAATTTATTTCGCGGTTTTTTAATTTGACTAGAATTTTTGAAATGTGGTTTTGCTTTTAGTCGGCGGAAATAATTAGCGGAATTAATTTCTTTCGTTCCTTAAATCGCGGCTTTAATTAAATCAATTATTTCTTTGAAAATAAGGGCAGGATCAAGATGAGGACTGTTTTAAAGAACTATATAACGTTGTAAGACTTATAAGCGTTTTTTGTATGTTTAAATAAAAGTAAATAGAAGAGGAAGTATTTTAAGGAGACCTTTTCGCTTTTGGCCGTTTGTGTGAAGTCGGGTTTTTGCCCGCGGTATATTAAAGCTTTAGGATTTACGTGAAATCAAGTATTGGACGTGTTTCTTAAATTAATTACAATTAATACAATTAATAAAAAGTCATTGTCATGGTTAGTCAAGTTTATAAAAGAAAGTTTGTTTCCAAAATGACATCAGTTTTGTTCTTATGATTGATTTGGACATCGCAGTTTATGAATAGATTATTGACAGTTTAAAGGCAATTAAAACTTTACTATTTAATCTGTTTCGATCAACCGTCTGTTGCGTGGTGCGTGTCCCTGGTCCTGAGTGCCATTTTTTAAATTTATTTATTGAATCAATTTGTGTTGTAAGTTCTTACTTACAACACAAATTGATGTTCTCTTGAACAGTGTTCGTATTCGAATGAGTCCAAGTTACGACCCAGGATTTTGTTAATTGATTATGTGAGTGACTGAAATTAATTGAGTTAGATGTGTAGCTTAGTGACCGTTTGCCATTGCACACAACAATAGAATATCATTACTAATATTATCGTTTAGATGCATGCTAAAAGTTACATAGCAGCAAAGTAAACCGTTCAACAAAAAATCCTCTGTATTTACTTACATATAACGTTTTTCCAAGTGAAACTGGTAATAATACGCTAACGTTAACGCGTCTGTAAACAACCGAATACTAACAGAAAATAGAAAGTATATCTTTACAATGCAATTAGGAGCGCGATTTTCCCAACGCATTCGAAAATCAAAGACATAACATAACTGATGAATGACCTTGCTTGTGGTGCAAGGTCGTTGAAAACAAGAAAAAGGTTGTTGCAATACTTTCACGGATACTATAATTTAATTAATCAGATTGCAAGATATAAGCAATCATGGACATTTTCTTATTCTTTTCGTTGTATTTTTGTACGTCTTATGTAATGTCTAAGATTGTTAGAAGTTCTGAAACGTATTTCAAATATCTTTCTAAAATTAAAACCTCAATTTTATTTGAGGAACAGAAAGGGAAATTGCATGATGGTCCCTGTGCCATTTCTTCAGAACTTCAGAAATTCTGAGGTTATATTTGTAGGAAGATATGTGAAATACGTTTCAGAACTTGCAAACATTTTTGAAATTAATTTGCCTTACCACGCGTTCTTGAGGATATTTGTCGTGGTAATTTTGTTGGTTTGACAATGACTATGATTATGATTGAAGTGAAGTGTATGTAACGATAGTCCATAAAATATTATCTCCAATTATCATTAGATGGAAAATCTCAATTTCAGATAATTGCCTAATTTGTTAGAAAAACTCGTCTCCCCTTTAAATTGGCGCCAAATTAACTGGTATTCGTGTTACAGTAATTGCGGCTTCGCCATTTTTCCATTGGCGCCCTACATACTCGTATTGTAAGCCTTTCATAATTTCGTCGTATATAAATGCCGCGGTAAACTAATTAGTACCCTCTGTCTTATGATAACAGGTAACTACAACGAACGGCATTATTTCATTAGCGTCTACTCACTTTGTAATTACTTTAATCAGTATTAGTAGAAATGTCCTTTGTTGTTAGTTTCAAAATGACGTTCTTTGTCTTCAAACTTTAAGTTGTACAGCTTCACCGATGTTAAAAGATTGCAATCTTTCTCATTTCCTTAGTTAGCTCCATTCCAGTGCATTAGAGCACCTGCAAAAAATGTTGCAATGAAATTACCAATATCCCGTAATAAATTACTAGCTAAACGCGGGTGGCAGTTAATCCAGGGCGGTTTTAGCAATTAACGATATTAGTAAGGATTTTAGGGGATAACGAAAGGACGTTCTGGGAAACAGCCACCCGCAAATAATTTCATATAAAAGTTTGTCGTTACTATTCGGTAAATATTGCCAAACATTGTCGGAAGGATCTTTAACTTACGGATTAAAGCATTAGCTAATAATTTATTCAGTTCAGTTTTAGTTGGAAAACGCTAAACCGCCAGGTATTTTGCTGGCATGAATAAACTATGATGGCGAAATACTACGTGTTCATACTGAATTCTTAATTGCACAAATTTTCCATTTCTTTCAGTCACGCTCAAACTTTTCTTGTTTTACGATTTATATTCAAGTCTTATTTTTCGCTTCCTGCAAAATAAGTTACGTTATGAAAGGGCACTCCGGATGTTTTACCCCAATTGACATTAATTACAAGTAATTATCATTTTGTATAAAAAAAGCGTACGCCTGCGGAATTACTTCATTAATAAATTCCTGCAGTCTCCGTATAAAACGGGCAAAGTTTAGTTTAATTTAATGCCATTAAGACTTTTTTGTTCTCATTCTACCGGTATGCGAATTCGTGACACAACAAAACCAAAATTCTTTACGTCGCGGTTTGTAAAATGTGGTTTGATTGGCTGATGAAATCACTTAAAAAAATGCGAATGATAATTTGTGGTAAACGTTCCGATTTTAGTTTACAGTAGTCACTAGGTGACAAATAGTGACTCATCCGACCTCGACTATTACCACCCAGTGTGTCAGCCACCCAGTTTATGCACACAGAATAATAAATGTAATTATTAGTTGACATTTTTTATGGAATTCGATGCATAGGTTTAAATTGGATGGACGATGATGTTTTTCTCCTTATGGGTCATGGTGATTACCTACATAAAATGAAACAAAGAAAAGTAGAGAAGTTGGAATATGCCAACCAGACTCTCTCAGACACGCCGGAGGTGCGAATTAGTAGGATTTACCACCTGAGAAAGGCCGAACTGGTAGAATAATTAGAAAACCTACAATTGGATTCGGAAGGTACCGTGGAGGAACTAAGGGCAAGACTAGCTGGATACTACAGGGCAAAGGAAACAGCAGCTCCACTATTGTTAATGAATTTGATGGAGATGGTGGAAGATACAGAGACAGAAGGCACCGGAACAACTCGAAAACCGACCGGCGCAATTCAACCGTTAGAAACCAAACCAAAGGTAGTAGGTAATAACTACAAACAGAGATCGGGAACAAAGACTCCAACGTGTTGTACCATCGGCAGCGGATATCTGTGACCAAAATTCGACGGTAGTGGTGATCCTTTTATGGAAAGAATGGAAGAATTACGAGAATGCTACAGTTACAGTGGAACAGAATTATTTTTGGGGCTACCAGAACTGAAAGGCAAGGCTCTGTTTGGTACAGCTACAATAAGAGCACATGGAAAAAGTCTGATGAGGTACTGGACAACTTTAAACTTTATTGCATACCACATCGACATCAGTATAGAGGAAGACATACGAAGGTGCGTACGGGAGGGAAGAGAATCCGCAACGGAATACGTCACCAATGATTTAATCTGAGCGTTAGATTTTCTACAAAGGCATCATCGATATAGCACAAGGAAAGTTACCAGATCAGGTAATTAAATTAAGTTCGCTAGAGAAACCCGAGTTAGCAGGGATTTGGGGGATTAGATCAAGAGCAATTACAAAGGTTAAACAACTTCCTGGAAGAGGAGTTATGACAGTATGACATATCGTCAGCGAGAACGTATGCTGTGGAACATAAAATAAGCCTCATACCGTAAAGGAATTCAACCCCATCCGGAGAAAGTATTAGAAGCCATATTTACGATGGAACATCCCCGTACTACTAAATCTTGCCGAAGATTCTTGGGATTAACCACATCTTATAGGAAGTTCATCCCCAACTTTCTCCTGAACTGAGAAAGGTATAAAATTTCAGTGGCGACCTCGTCACCAGGGAGCATTTCAAAAGTTAAAAGAAAAACTCACATCAGCACCTATACTTACGTGTCCATTAGACAAATGTTTCAATTACCGACAGATGCAAGCCGCACTGGGAGCAGTGTTAACACAGGAACAACAGGAAGAAGAAAAGGTGACATTAGTAGAAGCTCTTAACGCAGCGGAGAAAAAGTATTCTACAATCGAGCAGGAATGCCTAGTGGTTGTGGGGACCCGTGTGAAAGCAGCAACCAAAAGTAGCAAGCCATTTTTCCGAAGTTGACGTCACACATTAAAATCCACATTATGAAATAGTGACAGCGGGTTACGGGCAAACTCCAATTTACAGTACTTTTACCGAGACTTTTACCAACAAATAAATGACAATTGCAAATGATAAGGGAAGATACAATGGCGTCCCAAGTTGTTTTGTACAAGTTTGCAAGCACTTTTCTCAAAACTGCAGCGGGTTGCTTCTGTTGTTTTTAATTCTATTTAGTAGCACTCTTACCAAGAAAAAAATGAAAATTGCATCCCTTGCAAATAATAAGGAAACTTCCAGAGGCGTCCCAAGTGACAGTTCGCTATGGTACAAGTTTGCAAGCTCTTTTCACAGAACTGCAGTTGGTTGCTGGCATTCTGTGTTGACGAGAAAAATTTATTTGCAAGGGATGCAATTTTGATTTTCTCGTTAGTAAAGGTGTTACGTAATAGACTTAAAAATCAGAATGGCAGCAACCCGATGCAGTTCCGAGAAAAGTGCTTGCAAATTTGTACAATAGCGATTTGTCACTTGGGACGCCCCTGGAAGTTTCCTTTATCATTTGCAAGAGAAGCAATTTTTATTTATTTGTAGGTAAAAATACTGTAAATGGGAAAGACAGGCAAGATAATTTTGAACTGTAAAATGGAGTTTGCCGCTGTCTCTGATAATTTGTTGCTTGGGATGTCCCTGAATGTTTTGTTGGGGAAAGTTACTACTGGGTCCTTGGAGAAGGTTCTATATTCTACAAGTTAGAAGCGGAAAACAGATCTCTAGCAAGCCTCTGTTATTTTTAGAAGACGGAGGTAGGTAGTAAATGAAATGCTGACGTTACTGCATAATCAGGCATTTAAACCGTGACGTCACTATTTCATAATGTCGTTTTTACTGTGTGACGTCCTCTTCGACCAATTTCAGAAAAATGGTTTGCTACTTTTGGTTGCTGCTTTCACAAGTGTTGTGAGGGCTGTGGAAAAGCGTAAGAGTTAGGTACAGAGACGGCAAAACACATCACAACAGATCATCGAAACCTGAAGTGGTTACAGAAGATGGAGAAACCCACGTCCAGACTACCTAGATAGATTTCCCGTCCTCAACAATATAATTTTGAAATCATTTACAGGAAAGGTCAGCAGATGCCTTGTCACGAAAATATGAAAATGTTAAAGAAATACCAGAGAATAAAGAATGCAAACTTGTATCAACAGATGAAAGAAACGGTTGAAGCACATCCAAATAATTCTCGTGATTACCGGGTAGAAGATCCTTTCCGGCATCGACACCAGAGGTGGCGGAAGCTGTGTATCCCAAAAGGACACAGACAAAGAATGATGCTCGAATGTCATGACGAAGCAGATTGCAGACAGACGGGCGTAGCCAATGCTATTGCCAGGTGCTACTGACCAGGAAGTAGGTACTCGAGACATTATTGATTATGTCAGGAAATGTGGAACATGTTTGAGATACAAGAGTACCACATAGGCTCCTATGGAGATGCATTATTTCAGAGTCCATAGTAATCCAGCCTTGGGAGATCGTAAGCACTAAAGTGATTGCTTCGGACAATGGCGTTCAATCCGTTGGACGCACGTTTCAGGCAGTGATAAAGGAATGGGGAATTAAACACCGTTCAACTGCTTCTTATTCACCGCAAGGTAACCCGGTGGAAAGGCCAAATAAAGTAATGCAGGAAGCATGATTGCGCAAACAACGAAAAATGGTCAAAAGAAATGGGATGCTCAGCTGCAGCAAATAGCTTTTGCAATAAATTCGGCACGGCAAAATTGATCCCAGCTTTTCTCAATTTTGGACGGAAACTTCTGCCGGTGAAAGAGAATAGGTTGGTACCATACTGGAACTTCAAGAGCAGGCAGAAATTATGGAAAAACTGTCAGTTAGTGAGAGACAGGTATGGAAATAAGTATACTGTCGACGACGATACCGACAAGGAAAAAGGTATAATGAGTAAATGAACACCGAAATATTAGGGACTCTATGATATCAAAAAAAATATTTCTCCTGTAATAATAGAGGTAATTTTTTACCTAAACAGTAAGAAAATCCAACGGGTCCATGTGAAAAATGTTCAACCAGTTGTTGATCCCTCACCAAGCTGTTAATTCCCATATAAATGGAGGGGAAGGCAACGTAAAAGATCCGTAAAAGATAGAGCTGTTACCATCACCTCTAGAAGATTTCATGAGGATATGCGAAGAGGTCGCTTCATTCATAAGATAGTTCGATAATCTAGGAATACAAAGGCCATTAATAGCCAAGCCGAAAGTGTTTCGACATTGACCAGGAAGCAGCGTCGAAATAGAAGACGAATTTCTATTCATGTAGGTAATGGAAAGTTGGTACGAATAACTCGTTGAAAAAAAGGCAGTGTACAACCTTTCTTTTTTACCAAAAATCAACTGCACCAAAATTTCTCGGGAAACACTTTTTCTTATTAATTTTTGGTGCGTAGAATCCAAAACAATTCGTACTTTTTCAATCGGACATCTCAATCAAAAGTTATGGACTAGAAACTAGGGAATGCAATACCGGGATTGATAAATGGAGCGGGATCCCGCGGGATTTGCGGGACTAAGGAATTTGTCGACCAAGGGGACGACTCTGTTTACTTTGCTAATGAAACTGATAACGGCGAATTATTTTTTAAATAATTGTTAAACTTTTTTCGT
Source organism: Photinus pyralis (assembly GCF_008802855.1). Lineage (NCBI taxonomy): Eukaryota > Metazoa > Arthropoda > Insecta > Coleoptera > Lampyridae > Photinus > Photinus pyralis. The sequence goes on from NW_022170403.1 coordinate 21,788,300, forward strand.
TAAAAATGTACTATGATTTTTGAGGCACTTTAGAAGACTTTTTGTGCTTTTCAGGTAAAGTTTTTTTGAGTTCTAAGTTAGGCCGAAGGTACTTTTTTGTTAAATATTGTGATAATTAGCGATTTATTTTAATACTACGCCAAAAGTGGCTTTAAGAGATGAAAAATTTGAGGTTGTTATTATGTAACTCGATCATTAAGATTTATTTTCGAAGATATTAATTAATTCTTTTTGTTTCAGGTATGGATCATATTTATGGCCTTATGGTTTCAAAGTTACAGGTAGGTGCTGTCCAGTAAAACAATAATGAATAAATTCGTGCAAGTAACATACTGCACTAAAAAGAGGATTTTTTTGCAATCTCGATTGTATTGCCTATACTGTAGTATGTATAGAATTAAATTAGAAAACGAAACCAAAAGTTTGATATTAAATTTCATTTCAATTTACGGCTAACTGCAAAGGTGAAAGGCGGGTATAATTACTTTTTGGAAACCCTCGCAAATCTTGACAGCCCTGAAGTGCGGTGATTAATTTCCATATTATTTTTTTCTTAATCGCGCGTGAATTGCAACTGCCATTATTTCTATAAGCACTTCGTTGATTATATTTCCCTTTTCTGTTTACGTAAGGTATTGGTTTCGGCCGATAAAAACACTAATTTATCCGCATTGCGTGGTTTGAAAATTAAAAACAATTAAATTTCTCTTATTCTAATACTAATTAGCATAGATAAAGTAACAGAATTTTAAAATATGTAAATTCCTATAATTACGAAAATGTTCATCGTTTTACGGCGGCTCCTCTGTTCTTCGTATTCTTAATTACTTGAACATCGTAATTTTAAATAAACTCGCGTGCGAAACCACGACTGCGGGGCTATTTTCTCTTTTATTTTCAACGTTTTTCTTTATTAATGAAGCGTGTTAAGTAATGAATGCACCATATTGTACATTGAAATTTAAATATTATGCCAACTTCGTTTATGGAAGTCAATTGCACTCTCTGTTTTAAACAGCGTTTTCTCAGTCATATTTCTTCCAAACAAAATGACATAAACACAGATTTGCAAAGAGGAGTTAGTTTGCGCTAGAAGATTCACAAGATGCACCAGATGCAAAAGGTAAACGATTTTATTTTCCAACCATGTGTCAGCTCGAATAAATCAACTATTTTAAAGTAATTAAATATAACAGCTTTTATACACAAAATGTACTAAAAATCGCCCTGGAAATCTCCAGTAATTTCGGAGAAAGTCACCACCCTGCACGTTGAACATTTTAAGGACTATAATATTCGCAAATATTCTGGATGTAGTAAACTCTTCCATTTATGAAAATATATACATTTCTAAATAATTATTAGTTTTATCCTGTAAAGTCCATTAATTTACTAATTTGTTTACTTTTCAAAAGTAAATGTATAGTCAGCAAATTAAATTTCCAGTGAGAGTGCTGACTAGGGCTGATTACATTGTATATACAGTGTTATTTACTAACAAGTAGACATAGAGATTTATGTGTATTGTTTTTCCCTATGTCTACTTTTAAATGACAAAGTATCTTCTGAAGGGCGCCTAATTTTATGCAACTTAAATTCTTAAATAAATAAAGATCTGGCTGTCTCATTAATTGATTTGAATATTGTTCTTTTGGCTTCCGTATTTTTATTTTCGTTCGTGTGCGAGGTATCTGACGAAAAAAACTGATATTGTCACGTGGACTATAGTGCCGGTATTCTACATGCTGTGATACAGCCAGATGTTTAACTTGATAGAATTCAAAATCTTGCCGTACGGTTAGCGTCTAGGTGCTTTCCGAACTGACCCTTTAAAAGTCCCTATAGGGAAGGCTAATACACTACCACTTCCTTTTCGCCGTAAGCAGCTGATGGTTAACTATTACTACAAAATTCTAATAAATAGGGAACATCCGAACCACCAGGAATTTGTTGAAAATGTAAGAAGGGGGCGTCTTGATAGGTGCAGACCTTTGGGCATCAGGGCAAGGGAAGCGATAGCAGAACTTGATTTGTCAGACCGGGAGGTCTTGCATCTGTCAAAGACAGCACGCCAGACCCTTGTGAAACGGAGAATGTGGGAGTACTGGGAAAGACAATGGGCAAACTCAGAAACTGCTCTGAGAAAGGTTAAACCGAATTTAGCACCAATGTTTTTAATAAGTGCGGCAAGAATTGACCTGGTGAGGATATACAGATTGCGACTGGGACACACTGCTATCACACATGAATATTTACTTTCTAACTCTAACCGACCCCAGTGTGAAAACTGTGAAGTTGATCTGTCGTTAGAACACATAATGTGTCAGTGCCCACGCTACGAACAACAAAGAAGGCGACTCGACATTTGTGCAACAGTAGAGGCAAACTTAACAAGTGAAAAGTGTAGAAATACGCTAATCTTTTTTAAAGAAATAGGACTCCTTAATAAAGTCTAATACTTTTAACTTACCTCGTAATAAAGGCCAATAGCCTCAGCAGCTGACGCCTAAGGAGGGGTTTTAGTGGGTATACCCAATATTCGGGGGAGCCCCACACTTTGTGCGTAAATGCATTTCCCCTCCTAAGAAAAAAAAATACACATAAATCCCTATGTCTACTTCTTAAAATTCACCCGTTGATATGCGAAAAACCGTTAAGTTCAGATCTAGTTAAGTCCGTTAAAGTGCGAAAATGCGTTTGTTCGCAGATTACCTAGTTATTCATCCTGCAGATGCACTAGATAATGTACAGATTGACAACCAAGTATGCGTTAATCTGAAAAAAATGGTTCTTTGCTTAAATAGAACATTAGAGTTGACTGCTACAAATACCTTTAATTTGGTATACTCAGTAAAAATATAGAAAAAGCAAATCTTGTTTAAATTGTGAAAAGATAAATAATTACAACATTTTTGAACAAATTTTCTCACTTTTCTTGTTTCTCGGACAAGATCGCGTAACACGTTCCAGTGCACTAAAGAAAGAGATGGCTATAGAGCCACAACGTCATTTACACGTCACAAGAAAGCTTATGAATTAGGGGTTGTAAAACACAATTCCTTTTTGTATTGTGAATTAATTCCTAGATTAATTCGTTTTTTTTTATTAGGAGTTTTATGAGTGCTTTTTAACACAGAGGTCTTACAGCACTGTTACAATAAGTCTTACAGTAACATAAATAGATCTGTAGCTTTTAAAAATTTAACAATATCGATAGGACAGGTAAACAATTTAGTACAGGAATCGTTAGTAACATCATGGTCTAATCTCGATTGTTGATATTTGGGGCAGTCCTGCAATATATGTCTAACGGTCAATATCACATTACACTGTTCACACATAGGTTGAACGCTGTTCTGTAGTAGAAAATCGTGAGTCATTCTAGTGTGGCCCATTTTTACCCTGTTCAGCACCGTTTCTTCTTTTCTCGTTAGTGTAGCCTGTAGCGGAACCGGTCCATTTCAGAGGACGAGGGGGAAGGAAGTATTGTTTTCGTTCTGCCAGGGCTGTCCAGTGGTCTAACCATTTCCGATGGATTGTACCCTGTAGTAATGATTTACAGTCATTTCTCAGCAAGCACTGTTCATCTTGTGTGGTTTTGTGAGTAGCTTCTTTGGCGAGCTGGTCCACTGTGTCATTTCCTGTAATGTTCGTGTGCGACGGAATCCATACAAACTGTAGGTGTTTACTGCGGTCATGAATCAGCCGTCGGAGATCGTGTATTTCCTTCATATATTCATTGCGCGAATAAATATCGGCCATGCTCTGTATGCCACTCAGAGAATCAATCGGTCAGTATGCAGTAGGTATCGTGTTCACTATTTAGGACGTACTTTAGTGCTTGTTTTATAGCATACAATTCTGCACTATAAATGGAGGACTCCGGAGGTAATTTAAAAAGGCCTTTTTGCTTCTCAGAACTGAAGGCAGCTCCTGTACCTGTAGCATCTTTAGATCCGTCAGTAAAAATCAGCTTAGATTTTTCGTGGTTTGTGAGTATATCTCGGAGCAGGATCTGATACCAATTGGGATTTGTTTCTGCTTTACGGTATTGAGACAATGCGATGTTAATGTGCGGTGGAGGAATAGCCCACGGATAGGGTAGTGAGAATTGTGGGATTAATGTGGGTTTGCAGTGAAGTTCTTGTAGAAGTATTTTGGACCATACATTACAGGGTGGAGATATTCTTGGAGCGAGTTGGTAGCTATTCTGAAATAATGGTTGACTGAAGTCTGCATGGTTGGGATGATTTCGGTTCCCTAATACCCTCACAGTATAATTCAGTAGCTGCTTGGAGATTCTGTATTCTAGTGGAATTTGTCCGCTGACAGCATATAGGCTCATTATTGGGGTGGTACGGTGGGCTCCCGTGGCGATCCTCAATCCATAATGATATACCGAGAACAGTTTTTTAGTCATTCTGTTAGTAGTGGAGTTGTAAATACTTAGGCTGTATTCAATTTTTGATCTTATAAGGGCATTGATGATAGTAAGTAACGTTTGAGTGCTTGAGCCCCAGTCTTGGTGAGCAATCATTTTGATAACGTTAAGTGAGGACTTGCAACTGTCAATTACCGAATTAACGTGGGATTTCCAAGACATTTTTCGGTCGAAAATTAGTCCCAGGTATTTGACTTCCGAAACGTTTTCCAATGTGGTNTCGAATAAAGGGAAATCAAACTCCAATTTCAAAATTTGGTTTTGCGCATGCGCAGTGCCAACTTTTTTATTTATGGAAGAATTTAAACGAAATTTGATACAGAAGCACTTCGAATAAAGGAAAATCAAACGGCAATTTCAAAATTTGGTTTTGCGCATGCGCAGTGCCAACTTTTTTATTTATGGAAGAATTTAAACGAAATTTGATACATAGGCACTTGGGATAAAGGAAAATCAAACGACAATTTCAAAATTTGGTTTTGCGCATGCGCAGTGCCAACTTTTTTATTTATGGAAGAATTTAAACGAAATTTGATACATAGGCACTTGGAATAAAGGAAAATCTAGCGCCAGTTTCAAAATTTTATTTTGCGCATGCGCCGTGCCAACTTTTTTTTTATCTATGGAACTATTTAAGTGAAATTTGATACTTAGGCGCTTGGAACTAAGGAAAATCTTAGTTTATTAGTTAGTTATAGTAAATTAGTTTTAAAATTTAGGTTTGCGCATGCGCAGTTCCAACTTTCTTATTTAGAAAAGCATTGAAATGAAATTCTTCGCATAAACTGAAATTGAAGTAGCACGTCAACAATGGATTGCCCATGTGCTACGCTATCTTTCATATTTGTGGCCGGATTTTTACGATTTTAACAGAAGTTGCATCTTACAAATGGGAAATGAATGCAAGTGGAAATGCGCTTTATGTAAATCGTTTACGATTACTTTTTAACTTGTTTGATCTTATAAGGGCATTGATGATAGTAAGTAACGTTTGAGTGCTTGAGCCCCAGTCTTGGTGAGCAATCATTTTGATAACGTTAAGTGAGGACTTACAACTGTCAGTTACCGAATTAACGTGGGATTTCCAAGACATTTTTCGGTCGAAAATTAGTCCCAGGTATTTGACTTCCGAAACGTTTTCCAATGTGGTTCCATAAAGCCTTAATCGTGGGAGCAGTGGTCTTCTTTTATTTGTGAATGTCAAGCTTTTCGTTTTTTGCTCTGAGAAAATAATACCGTTATTCTTTGACCAGTGTTCAAGGCGTTTAAGGGAGCGCTGAAGCAATCGTTCAGTTGTCCTTGGATTATTACTAGACGAAAAGATCACGAGATCATCCGCATATAGCGTCCCCTGCACTTCTTTGGGTAGTTCATCTAATATATCATTAATGGCAATCAAGAAAAGGGTAGGGCTCAAAACAGATCCTTGGGGAACACCATTATCTTGGGTAACTTTTTCCGAAAAAGTATTTCCAATACGGACTATGAATTTCCTGTCAGTAACAAAATGTTTGATGAAATTAAGTATCTGGCCGGTGATGCCCCAATTCTTAAGAACACTAATAATTTGGTGTCTCCATGTCGTATCATAAGCTTTCCGAAGGTCAAAGAACACCGCTGAGAGCTGTTTTTTTTTAACCAAGGCATTTTTAATGGATATTTCTAATTTGCTGATGCAGTCGATTGTTGATCTTTCTTTTCGAAAACCATTTTGATTGGAGGAGAAGAATTTGGATGTTTCTAGGTATGCCATTAATCTATTATTGATTATTCTTTCTAGGATTTTGCAGATTACTGAGGTCATCGATATTGGGCGGTAGCTGTTAGGATCATTCATAGGTTGCCCATGTTTGTGAATTGGTACGACCACTGCTGTTCTCCATGCTATTGGAAACGTACCGGAATTCCAGACGTTATTGTACAACTTGATGAGTTCGATTTTGAACAGAAGTGGAGCATTCTTGACCATCAAGTAATGGATATCGTCCAGGCCTGGACTAGAACCTTTACATTGTGCCAATTGTGTAATTGGATATCCTTATTGAAAATTTCGTTGTTATTATCGTGTGCTGTACTGGTCATATGTTTGGCAGTTTCCTCAGTAGCTATTTTCATGTTAAGAAATTCGGGATCATAGTTATTGTTGCTAGAGTTCGTCTGAAAGTGATGTGCGAATACGTTGGCTATATCTTCATGGGTTGTAAATGTTACTTGACCTTGGACTATTCCTGTTATACGAAATGATGTATTGATGCCCTTCATTCTGCGTACTTTTGTCCACATTTCTTTAGGCGACGTATTTATGTTGATAGATTTAACGTAGGTATTCCATGAGATCTTTTTGCTAGTTTTTATTATTTGCCGCGATTTTGCTCTGAGTTTCTTGTATTCTATGAGGTTTTCTGTGGATGGGTTCCTCCTATATTTATTAAATGCGTTATTCTTTTGCTTAATAGCCCTTTTACATTGCTCATTCCACCAAGGGACTTTGTACGATCGAGTCCCTGTTCCTATGGTTGATGTTGGAATCGATACCGTAGCTGCTTTAATTACTACATGGTTTAACATTTGAACGTCATTATCTATGTTATTGGGAACAGAACACTTAAACGGTTGTTTGGTTAATTCATCTCTAAAACAACTCCAGTTGGCATTTTCAAATTGCCATTTCTGACGTGTCGTCATGTTAGTATGTAGTTTAGAGTTGAGGGTGATCATTATAGGAAAGTGGTCACTATCTGAGGGATCTTCAAGCACAGTCCAGCAGAGATGTGCGGCAAGTTTCGTACTTGAGACAGCTAAATCAATGGCTGAGAAGCTATTTGTTCTGGCATCGAAGTGTGTAGCCTCTCCGGTGTTGAGGAGTACGAAAGGAATTATAATTGTGAATTGTGGTCTGGTGAATTAGGATTTGATTTGTGAATTGTGGATTAATTCCTTTTTTGGTATCATAAAATGCAGTATCTTTTGGTATAACGCTAGTACTATATTCATCTGTATGTTTGTGTCTTAGCCTAATACGCCACGCGTTTAATTACCATTCTGACAATAACTCTCGATTCCTTATCGGTTAGTCAAATTAATATTTCGTGAATGCATATTTGGCGCCGCAAACAATCAATGCTAGTTTGTACAAGAAGCACGACACGCGCCTTTCGTTAACTTTGTAGTGAGCGACCTCAAAGGAATTTTTGCAATAATAATTTGTTATTGTCTTACCTCAGCGGTTATTTTTGCGTTTATATTTATTGAAATAAACTGTCGAACAAACCCGTTTACTAGAAGTATCTTGTAATGTCATTAATTTTGTGCTGGAATAAACTGCACAATTTCGAGAATTGCAGTTTTATTTTTAATTTCGCGAGCGTTTATGGTTAATCTCTCACGCGCATCGGGATGACTAAGGAAAAACGGCAATTACCACAATTTTTAAAACGTTTTTTTTTGGAATTAATGTCGCTGCATATGTGGAAGCATAGGTATTGCGCTCATTACGTTTGAAAAACGTAATTTTTAGTTAACGCGATTTTAACTGTAACAGCTGGGTAATATTTAACATGGCGAGTGTATTTTTGTTTAAAAGGGTTTACTGTTGAAATTATTCTTTCGCGGATATTTTTAATTGGCTTTTCTTCGCTTCCTTTCGTATACGATTATGTAATCGCAAATTTTATCAAAATATACCCTGTTTGGCTCTATCGAAATACGCTGTTACTATTATAACCGAGATTATAACCCTATTTAGCCTTCGGTGTCGTGTTTATGGTACTTTTTATGGAAATTGCTAGAAGATATTGTGCGAAAGATAACCAACGTTATTTTATTCGCTATTGTGCCATTTATTAACGAGCTACCCACAGTTCGTTCATGATTTTTGACTTTCTGACCGTCCATCCTTCCGTCTTTCTGTGTACATGATGCCTCGCAAACGACTTTCGAATTTTCCAATTCTATTTTCAGTATCATGTTAATCATTACCCAGGGAAGGACTGATCCAGGAACTGCTCTCCGTTTGTACGTCTGTAACAAATATGACAAACGAGCTCCTGGGTCAAAATTTAATCAGCTCTTCCTTGTGTGATGTTAAAAATAATACTGAAAACAGAATTGGAAAATGCGAAACCGTATGGGAGTTATCACGTACACAAAAAGGAAGAACTGATTAAATTTTCAGTGATTCAGGGGTTCGTTTGCATGGTGTTTAGTCTAAAGCATCAATTATTGTGTGACAACAAATGGTGAATGTGATTGTCACTGATATTATTCAATTATGGGTTATTAAGGAGCACTATGCAAAAAAATTAAGTGTACTTGCACGTTTTGAAAGTGTCTTTTTTTTACTTATTTGTTTGATTAACTCGGTATCACTTTCAAAAGTAGTTGTACAAATAACTATAGTCAAGTTATTGGTGATTTCTTCCTGGGATTTTTTGAAAGAAGAACAATTCAATGTACGCAATTAAAGATTGTAGGCCTAACCTTTCAAGGTGTAAGACTTTAAATTCACAATAAACCATACTTTGTTAGAGTTTGAAAACTGTTTTTTTAATGAAAAACCCTCATTTTTCTGTTAATCAATATATTTTATACTAATAAATAAGGGTAGTTATGCAATCATATTCATATGGCTGCGCCCCACGTTGAGCGCCAAATAAATAATGTTGTGTGGAATGGGGTGCTGTCATACACCACACACAAAACACCATGTAGCTCAAAATAAACTTTAAATTAAGAATTTTGTTTCATGATTTTGAACTTTCTGTCCATCTGTCTGTGTTTTTAGCTCGTTGTCTATATTGAGTTTATTATAAATTAATAACAACAAACTACGTCTGTAGTTAATCAGATATGGTGAACTACCCTAATCAAAATAGCGTAAAGAGACGTACACTATTTTCCAACCGTCGCGTCGCGAACCAGCCGCTTTTTTCGTCGTCTCCAGTATTTAACGAAACACTACCTCCACCATACAATAACCTGTTTCTTCCGGTATTTACAAATACGGCGCCAATCAAAATTAGATTAGATAACTCCAACTTCGAGGGAACGTGCTTTCTCATGAGATGCGTAATTGTTCGTAACACACATGCATTATCTTATCTGTGCAAGATGTGCACTTTCCTTGAAATTAATTAATTTTCGCCTGATATTAAATCGTAAACAGTCAAATAAACCTTTTATAAAATAAGCAAAATTTGAGCAGGTGTAACCACATTTTAACACACGTTTTTCTGCTTTACAGAAACACAAATTTAAATAAACAATTTACAGAAGCGATAAAATTAAACAAACAAAATTACGCAATTAGAAACAATTTTAAAATGGAAAAACAACATTAAGATACAAATTCAAATGAAATAAACTTGTTTTGTGCTTATTTATACTAAATTGAAATATTTCTCATATACAGGGTAGCCCGTAATTATTTTTGGTGTTTAGACCAGAATAACGTCTACATGACGTTTACACAATAAATATATAATTGTATTTTAGGTATTGTTATGTTTATTTTCTTGACATAATTGCAGTCTAAGAAATGAGGTTCGCTTCATTTTTAAAAACTCAATTTTTCTTTTTAATTCCTATTTTGTCAAACAATTTTTACAGTTATCCCAACCCGACTATTATAAATAGTCCGAATTAAAATTTTGAAAAATAGGAACTTTCCACGTAAATTGTATGTGCACTAGTTCTATACTTCAATGTGAATATCACTCCACCTATATCATCAATTACTTTTAATTGCAACAAAAATTCCCCTCGAAATTACCATATTCCCGAAATTAGGTGGCCGGGTGTTTTTAAATATGAAAATATCCAGTTCAGAATTAATTTTTGAAAAAAGTTTAACTGCATCTCTCAATTGTATCTCTTAGCGGCATGTATAACAAAAGTGTAGCCACACCATTGCCAAAAACCGTCCATAAATTTCAGGCTATTTTCTGGGATGGTAATTGTTTTAGGTAGTTTTGCGAACTATCCGCAAAATTTGAGTTCATTTAGAAAGAGATGTTATGCTCACCCCTGTACTAAAGTAAACTACTATAATCTGTTCTAATATGTTCTAATTTTGCGTTTAAATTAAACATGGCTGTTCTGAACATTACAAAAATCGTAAACATATACCTACCTACTTAATAATCTTTTCTTTTGAAAACTAATTAGTATTAGGTACATCACTGTAATAATAAATGGTTGCCATCCATTGGTGGAGTACTATTGTATCGTTTATTAAGCTTATAGATATAAAGAATAAAGCATATTTACTTGCACTGATTCAATTTTTTATCGTTCCATTTTTTTCGGATAGTCATCGAACGTTTCGACCTACGTCGGTGACGTTGCGACAGTGGAATCCTTGTTTTTGGCATTTTTTTCTTAAAAATGTAAAACTTCAAGAAATTAATTAATGAAAGTGATATAACCAACACCCTTGCAAATGTAAAAACTAAATCAAAAATATAAAACATGTGGAAAAAGTTGCAATACAATATGATTGATCTTATCACGATTTTTATACGCTGGCTATACCTACCGTTTACACATTTCCTAAATTTAACAGTTCAACTACAACACGGTAAATAAAAGTATCTTGCATGAATATCTGACAAATTTCGTATTTTTTTTAATGATAGTGTGACATTTGTAAATGCAAAGAATTGAATAATATGATTGGACCAAAAATAGTACAATGCGAACGACTTCCGTATAATTATAGTATACTAATAATAATAAACTAGTAGAGGTAAATTTCAACTATTGTGGTCTAATTATTTATTCCTGTAAACACTTTTTAAACCAAATGTATCTAATAAAATTGTACATACACAAACAAAAAAATGAGTTGCAAACAAGACAGCGAATGTATACCAAACTTTATATATTTAAGTAGTAATACGATTAATTCGCATTAGGTATTCAGATAAGTAGACACCACCAGCGGCAATCGTTATTGTAACAATTAAGTTAACTTAACTCGGCCCGTACTGCAAAACAGACTTTCGCGCCGATTAAACTGCACTCAACCTTATTTTCGTAACACGCGTCCTGATTTACTTACCTTCATAAAGTGACACCTATAGTGTCATCTTTAAACTTCCTGAATGTTTCTGTAAGAAGTACCAATTGGTGTATTGTGTTGCCTAACAGGCGTAACATACAAAACCTATGCGAGCGCGCGTAGCGGTCATGAATCGTAATACCCGTTGGAGACCCTAGCCTTAATTTACAACAGTAATTACAATATTTATCACTCACAATTTATAACATAACAAGAACGCATCGATGTTGGAACTGACTGAAACACAACTGGACTCGTTTATATAGCCAACGACAATTATTCTAGAACGCTTCGGAATGTTCTAGAATAAACAATCTTATTTATTTTTGGATATTGACCGAGCCGAGAGGGATTGTTCTAATGTATCTTGGGTCATGTTTACAGTGAGCTTATATTTTTATTTAAAGGGTACAAAGTCATTACCCATTACTGAATTGCACTTCAAGCTATCTGACTAATACGAGACGTCCAATTGGAAGGTATAGGTACGGAAGTTTAAAAAGTGTACCTATACAATAGAGCGATGGAGAGAACTTAATGGTAAAGCGGAATCCTTCTAAAAATGAAGTTAATTTGCATAAAATGTCAAATCTGTCGATAAGATTTGTCCTTGTGTATTGACGTTTTCCCAAATTGCTGAAAGCCGCAATAAAGTTGAAGTTTTCAAGTATTACAGAGAAAGCGTTAACCTGCAATTATAAACCTTGCAAAAACCAAACGTTCATAATTTGGACGCAGTAATTGATTACATAATAAGCGAAGCGCTACTTATTTCCGTTGTGACAGGTAGTGTAACCAGTTTTCTTTGCGTTCAAACGTAGAATTATACTGATTTTTTGTTCATTAGACAGATAAGTTGAGCACTCGACGTAAACGTTCTTTTTCAAGAATCTTATTATTAATAGACGGCAAGTACATAATCAATGGGATTCTAAGAACCACATAAAATTACGCAAAATATTTAATTTTTGATTTCACTCGAATATAGCCAGGTAATTTCATACGAATTTTGGTAATACCATACCGTTTAGATTGTTTTGTCGTATAAGCACGTTGGAAACCAAACACGTCTGTTTAATTAGGCCACAAACTTAGCCGTTTACGAATTAATTAGCTTGAGGTCCGGTAAGATAGTAGTAAGGCCGGATGTCCACCGCATCGGAACGACCAGGATCGGTTCGATTTGAATCATCCGACAAAGATCGCGCGCGTGCGCTTCTATTGAAGCCTGTCCACAGGCTCGATTTTAGTCGGGACCGATCGAAATCGCAACCGACTATTTTCTCCCGACGCGACGCTCTTGCACGATCATTTGTCGGCAGTCATGTGTCATAATAATCAAAAGTGCTGATAATCTTTCTTCTACCGTCACTCATCTTCTGTAATTGGTGTCCCTTTTGGCAATTCATGGTCGAGCAATATCAGCCAAAAGGAAAAAACTACTCTTGGACATACGATACATAGATTTAAATTTGTGTTCATGATTCGCAAGTTCACGGGCACAAATGCGAAAGCACCTCTTTTTCTATTATTAGTTATGTACGGAAGTACCGAATAACTGTGGCGGCGAATTTTTTCTCCTGTGGTGCAAAAGCATGACAACTGCTTCGTCTTCACTTGACATTTATATGTCAACTGTCAACCCGATAAAAATCGTTCGAAAGGCGATCGACCTGTGGACATGAATTGCCAATTTTAGTCGGCCCGATCAATCTGGATACGACTACAGTTGGACCGATCTTCGTCGCCCCGATTCAGTGGACATCCGGCCTAAGAGTATTCTCATGGTCGCCAGGTGACCGAGGCAATTCGCCTTAAAGGATCTACGCCAGTGGGTGCGACTTAAATTGACATTTACGGGTATCCCCTTTTTTTGTGTTTTATCTACGTTTATGAATTGTACTGAAATTTAAAATAGATAAAACGAAAATAACAGATGAAATGTCAAAAGTGTTGCTCTTTATAAAAATACCACTACCTTGACCTTTACAGTGCAATCGCTATCTTAAAACAAAACAAATTACGAAATTTTGACTTTCAAAAGAGCATCATTGGAAGTAGGTCATCATGTAGCATTTATATTGGTTTAGGTTTATTGATATGTTTTCTGGGTGAAAAGCAATTACATTGAAAGAAAGACCATAAAAGTTCTAGAGTACCTAGTTTGTCTTTTTAACTTTTTTAATCACCCTAAAACAAACCTACAAGCAAAAACGATCCAACAACTCGATCACCCATCAAAGGATCAAGCAATAATTATCAACGCAATCGATGGCTTGACCTTAGAAGATTACATTACAGCAATAGCAAGTAAAACACAACCTTTAAACATTAAATTTGCGTCACGAATCTCAAATAACAGGATTTGCGTATATCTAGCAACCAAGGAACTGGCTGATAATTTTGTAACAAACAACCCAACCATAAAAGTCCACAATGTCGAAGTAGAAACCCGCAAGTTAATAACATCCGCGTTACGCTTACTTATCTCCAACGTCTGCCCCACAATACCAAACCAAATAATAGAGAATGCATTAAAAAGTCAAAACATTATACTCGTCTCACCCAGGCCTATAAGTATTTTACCATCTTTGTCTAAAATTTTTGAGAAATTGATTGAAGTTCAAATAAAAGATTATTTGAATAGGCACAACATTTTGCCCAAGTTCCAATCGGGATTTCGTAAATTGCACAGTTGTCAAACTGCGTTATTAGACGTAACTGATAATATTTTTAAAGGGATTGATGACAATAAATTAACTATTTTGGTTTTGCTCGATTTTACACGTGCGTTTGACACTATTGATCACAAAGTACTATTTGCTATCTTTAAACATATTGGGTTTGATTGCACAACAATTACATTTTTTAAATCATATTTATCGTACCGGGCGCAAATTGTGCAATTGCATAACAAATTGTCAAACAAAAGCTTTGTTTCAGGGAGAGGTGTACCGCAGGGGTCGAATTTAGGCCCTCTGCTATTTCTTATATATTCCTCGCAACTTTTCTCTTGTTTAAAGTTCTGTAATTATCATAAATACGCAGATGATCTGCAGATTTATTTAACGTTTGATGAGAAAGAGGTTCTTACAGCTTGTGACAAGATTAAAGAAGACCTTAATAATGTATTTAGTTTTTCTCAGAAGCACTCTTTGTTTGTTAATCCTAACAAATCTTGTGCAATCTTATTTGGTCCTAGATATGCATGTGAAAGGGTAAAGCCTTTAATATCCATAGATATTAACGGCACGCCTATCTCGTTATCTACCCGCGTTAGGAAATTAGGATTGCTCATGGATGAAGGTTTAAGGTTTAACTATCATATTTCAAAGGTCTTACAAAATGCATATTGTAACTTAAAAATGATATTTATGAATCGCCACGTACTGAATAAGAAGATCAAAACCTTACTATGTGAATCTCTAGTATTATCCCATTTAAACTACTGCGATACACTTTATGATGCTTGTATACTATAAAGGATAGTAAGAGAATACAAACATTGCAAAACTCCTGCGTGCGTCTCATATTTGGTATGAAAAAATTTAATAGCTGTGGAGATCAAATTAAAGAAATTAAATGGCTGACTATGAAGGATAGGCGAGAGTTACACAAAGCCTGTTTATTCCACAGTATAATATTGTTTAAAACCCCTGCTTACCTGTACAATAAAATTTCATACCGAACGGACGTACATAATGTGAATATTAGGTTCAAAGGAAGCCTATCAATTATTAAACACAGAACGTCCCTTTTTAAAAGATCTTTCAGTTATCAAATTGCCAATCTTTATAATAGTCTTCCGAGTTCGCTTACATCGCTTCATATGAAACCGTTTAAAAGAATATTCAAGCAAACATTAAACTGTCGTTCTAGGAGATAATGCCAAGTTTCGTTTGGTTCCAGTTTTATTTTATTTACTCTTAATAGCATTTTTCTTTATTCCCACTGTGTGTTTCTGTATTGTTCTTCATACTTTTTCTTTCATCCTCTCGCCAGGGCATATTATACGTAATTTACATTGTCTAAGTAAACCTTGCAACTTGTCATCTTTTTCTTTTCTTTTTGGTTAGTTATGTTTTCGTGGTTAGGTGGAAGATCAGCAAGAGGAGCTGTCTCCCAATGCTGAACCTCGCCACTAGGTTTCTTTACCTTAATTGAAATTTTTGTTTTACATTTTGTTTTACATTTACTTTATATATTTATGCAAGGTAATGAAATAAAGGCATTTATTATTTATTATTATTATTATTATTATCATATGTTAAAGCATCTTTAACTATTCAACAATACAGCCACATCCTAAGCTTCAGACGACAAACCTATATAAAACCAACTGAATCAAATATACCCGAATCAATACTAATTAAATACGAGGAAACAGACTACAGAATCTTCCTAACAAAAGACTCTTATTGCTTCACGTGCAAACAACCAGGACATATCGCCGCATCATGCCCAAACAAAGAAGCCAACCTAACACACAACACCGAAAATGAAAAAAGCACATCAAATAAAAATACAGTAGATGATACAAATCAACCAATATCTACCCTACAACAAACACAAAAGAAAAGATCATCGAGCGAAGTATCTATATCTTCACCAGAAATAATTGAAGCAACACCTAACGAAAATTTCCCACTCAATAAAACACCACAAACAACACGCAAAACAAACCGCCCCACAAAAAAGGTCCGAAATATACAAGAATCACCATCAACCATCCCAAGATCCACAAGTCCAGGAGTACAAGAAAATCTTCAAGAAGCACTCAAAATAGCACAAGAAACTTTTAGTAAACACGAGGGAAAATTCTCCATAAATTTCGAAGACCTTACAAACTTCATCGAAAACTCCATAGAAACAAAAAACAAGTTAAACTTATCAAAAGAATATACTGATAACCCGACAGAAATAGTGGAAATATTAAAACTGATCCACCCAGTTATCCCAAACCGCTCAATCAAAAATAGGCTCACAAGACTATTAAACAAACTCAATGAAGAAATAAACCAAGAAGAAGAAGAGGAAGATTATACCTACTAGTAAGAAATGACGAGCATCCAGTGGAATTGTAACGGGTATTACAACCACCTACCCGAATTACAGATACTCATAAGACAACAGAACCCAGATATCATCGCCATTCAAGAAACAAGACTCCAAAACCACCATAACATCCAACTTAAAAACTATAATGCGTACAGAAAAGATCGCCAGATTCAAAATATAGCAAGCGGAGGTGTCATGATCTTAACAAAAAAATCAAACCACACCGTAAACATCGATCTAAAGTCAAAACTTGAGATAATGGCAATAACAACGTACGTACCCAAAAAAATAACAGTATGCAACATATACCTCCCACCAAATGCACCCATAGATACAAGTGAAATAAAGAGAGCAATTACGAAACTACCAAAACCTTTTCTAATAATGGGAGACTTTAACGGTCATCACACATTATGGGGGTCAGAAAAAACTGACAATAGAGGTAGGAAAATCGAAAAATTACTAAACGAAATAGATGAAATAGCACTGCTAAACAATGGTGACGCGACGCACTTTACCACAAGGACAGGAAAATTCTCGGCTATAGATCTTTCGCTTTGTAGCGCTCAACTCCTACCAACTATTACATGGGAAACATCAAAGGAAATGTATGGCAGTGACCACATACCAATAAAAATTACACTACCAAAAGAAAGACAAAAAAACGATCTACATGACTACAACAGAAAATGGAAACTAGAAACAGCCGACTGGAACAAGTTTGAACTAGAAATCTACAAAAACACTGCGGAAATATCATATACAGATAACATAGATAAATTGGTAGACACCATAACAAAATCAATTCAAACTGCTGCTACAAAGTCGATAAAGCAATCGTGCCCCAACAACAAAATACGCCCGATACCTTGGTGGAACGAGAAATGTAAAATTATCGTAAAACAGCACAAACACGACTATAATCGTTACAAGAAACATAACACACTCGAAAACTTCATTCAATTCAAACGAAGTAAAGCGCTTGCAAGAAAAACCATTTTAGAAAGCAAAAAAAAATCTTGGAACACCTTCATATCAACTATCACCTCGAACACCAAACCCGCTGAAATCTGGGACAAAATAAAATCATTAAATGGTACCCAAACATCCAATAAAACAAACATGCTAATAATCAACAATAAAACTATTACGGACAAACAACAAATAGCAAACAATCTAGCAGACGCCTTTGAAAATAATACGAGCAATAACCACTACTCCCCAGAATTTCTAAAATACAAAAATGCAGCTGAGCTCGAATCTATCCCAAATGCAGGTAACCAAAACAACCCTCTAAATGCAGATATAACAGCAGAAGAACTCGACTTCGCCATATCGGATATGAAAAATAAAAAATCAGCAGGACCTGACAGAATCATTCCAGAAATCATAAAACACCTACCGCATTCTGCTAGAGGAGTACTTTTAAAAATATACAACATTATATGGACACAACATGTTTACCCGAATGCATGGAGAAAATCTATAATAATACCGATTCTTAAACCTAAAAAAGACCAAACAAACCCCAATAACTATAGACCTATCTCCCTCACAAATGTACTAAGCAAGATATTACAAAAAATAATAAACAATCGATTAGTGTGGTACCTAGAAACCTATAACATCCTATCAACCCACCAATGCGGTTTTAGAGAAAAAAGAAGTACCTTAGACCAAATTGTCAGCCTCCAAAATACTATAAAGTCTGCATTCGAACACAAATAACATCTAGTGAGTGTATTCCTGGACATCTCGAAGGCCTACGATACAGCGTGGCACCATAATATAATAAAAAATCTAAGCCAACACAAAATTACAGGAAATATACAATACTATATAAGAAATTTCCTGAAGAACCGAACTTTTCAAGTGAAATTCAATGATAGGTTATCAGTGGAAAAAAAAACAAATCAACGGAGTCCCACAAGGAGAAATACTTAGCGCTACCTTATTTTTACTAGCAATAAATAAAATTACTGACAACCTACCAACAAGAGTTGGGAAATCATTATTTGCGGACGACCTGGCAATATACTATAAAGATAAAAACATCAAAACCATACAAAGCAAAATACAACAAACACTAAACAGACTTCAAAAATGGTCATCCGAAACCGGATTTCATTTCTCCGCAGAGAAATCAAGTGCTATGCACTTTTCCCGTCTACAGCGTTCTAACACAAACCCACAAATCAAATTAAACGATCAACCAATTAGATACGTAGACCAATTTAAGTTTCTAGGAGTACTATTTGACAGAAAACTAACGTGGGCCAAACACATCGAAACCGTAAAAACGGAATGCATACAACGTATAAACATTCTAAAAAAACTAAGTTGCCACCGCTGGGGATCAGACACATCAGTACTCATTAAGATATATAGAAGTATCATCAGGTCCAAACTGGATTACGGTTGCATCGTTTACGATACAGCCAAAAAATCACACACGTGTAAATTAGATACGATTCAAAACACAGCGTTGAGAATAGCTACAGGAGCTTTTCGAACAAGCCCTATTGAACTGTTATTAGTAATTTCAGGAGACGCCCCCCTAGCACTCAGAAGAAAACAACTAACCTTAACATACGCAGCAGGTGTTTTACGAACCCAGGCCCACCCTGTTCAAAAACACCTACTAAGTCCATACAGCCATCTACACATCCATCTCCAAAATATATCCTCCTACTTAAACTACACATTACCGAAAATCAGAACACCTACACGACACAAAATAGCGCCATGGACAATGGAACTACCACAAATAAAAACGCATCTAACAGCATATACAAAAAAAAGTGATAATCCCCAAATAATAAAACAAACATTTAACAGTATACTAGAGAACTACAAAAACTGTGAAAAAATATATACGGACGCGTCCAAACTAAAAGACCAAGTGTCGGCAGCTTTCATTCACAATCAACAAGAACGCTTGTACAAAATACAACCAGAGACAAGCATCTGCGTAGCAGAAATGGTAGCCATCAAAGAGGCACTTAACTACATAGCGACCATCCCAAACAGAAGACGATATCTTATCTGCACAGACTCTCTAAACAGTACCTACACACATCTTCCGGCACGTCTACCCACCAACCCCAATGTGTTACGATATTAGAGCACAGCTGCACATCATAAAGTTAAAAGGAATAGAAGTATCCTTCATGTTCACGTCATCGCACGTAGGAATAACGGGCAACGAACAAGCAGATCGAGCAGCAAAAGAAGCACTAAATTCACCACTATCAACCAAAATCACCATAGAAGAGAGTGTACAAGACAAAATCCAAATAAAGACCAAGATTCATGGACATTTGCAAACCAAATGGAACCAATCGAAATCAGACCTCAGAGAAATCCATCCAATTCGGGCTCACCACTTCCCACAGCCGAAATCTCGAATCCACCAAGTAAAATTAAGTAGACTCCGGATAGGCCATACGAGATACACACACGAACATTACATAACAAAGGCAGAACAACCAATGTGTATAGTGCGTGCGGCGTACGCGAAACAGTTCGACACATACTAATAACCTGTCCAAAATATGTACTACAAAGAAATACTTGTGCTATAAACGACTTAACAGTGCTAACAAAAAACAACAGACTACTAGATGTAACAAATTATTTAAGAACTATTGAATTGTTTGATAAAATTTAACCTAACCAGTGGTCGCCAATGGTCTTAGAAACCGACGCGACCTTAAACTTAAAAAAAAAAAAAAAGTAGTTTAATTTTTTTTTTAAATTTTAAAGCATGGGTGAACGCGGAGTGCCGAGATACCAACAGCTTATTCTATAAATCTGTGCCAAACAGTCTGATTGTTCTATCGCTAGTGCAAGTTACAATGCAAACAGTGGTGCAAAAAAGATTGTTTATCTGTTGTCTTTTACGAGTGGGGTCCTAATGAATAAACGTACAGTACTGACAGGAAAATTGGAGGATTTCTATGAACGGATAGGAATCGTAGGAGTGTACACTTTCCAACGAAGATACCTGTTACAGTCTCGGATGTGCTAATTCAGATGTTCAGCAAGTGTTGTATCTTGTATCCTGAATATTTAGACGACATATTGAAGAATACTGCCATTTTTCGTAAATACTCCAGGAATTTGTTTGATGTTTCTTTTCGCTGAGAATGCAAAAGGTCATCGAGGAAGGATTTGGAGCCATCTAGAAGAGTAGAAGCTATATTGGGGGTCCGTGCATATAAAATATAAATTGTTAGCTGTGGCGGCTCGTAAGCTGCGTAGAAGGTAGTGTCAAATTATTTCGAAGCAGAGTGGGATTTGGGGCAAATACCACTACCCATCTGGGGTTCACGATCCATACAGGTTTCTCAATCTATTTATGTTTTTTATGCCCCTTTGTCGCAGGGACCACACGCCTCTTTAGGTGAGGTAACCGGCATTCCCTCGCCACGCTCACACCTTAGGATTTCAGGAGAAAGAAATGGAGAAATGAGGAATGGAACCAGGATGGTGAGTTGAGAAGCAGGAGATTTTGATAGGAGTGAAGGAGAGATGGTTGGACCCGTCACCCGCCTACCCATTGATCGCCTTCCACGATCTCCATGGTGGGAGTGGGCCAATTATTTCCCCGAACCCACAGGGGGTTGAATTACGAGATTACAGTATATTGCTAATTATACTACCTTCTATTCATATTCACAACAGTTGGCGTTCGTTAAAGCAATTTTAAATTTGATTTAAGTACCATAAAGAGTGGTTTTGGGAAAAGTGAATACCTACTGTTAAGTATTACCAATGTCTAATAATTTATATTAGTTTTTGATAGATAAAATAAAGTTCAGGAACGTCTTCTGTATTGTTCACTACTGCATTCAAACGTTTACTCTTCTATGAAATAATATTTGTTCAAAACGGACTCTTTTTCTTCATTCTATTGTCCTTTACGGCTATTACGAACATTTTCCGTGGTTCGGACAAAAGTAGAAAATTAGAATTAAATCAAATTAAAATTACAGTACAATCTTGTTCTAACGACCTCGAATATTTCAAGATCGTATTCGTAGTTATATTATTAAATATTATAGGGTTTTATAATGTCTTATAATAACATTGATTAACGTATACGTTAATTAGTTATTTATTCCGGTGGAGATCCCACAGTGTTGTTCTTTTTATTGATTAAAAAACAAAATGCAATAAAGCTTATGATTTTCCATAATTGCGAAGTTTTTTTCACAATCCGGTTGTCTTTTATCAGTAAACTATGCTTTAGGTATATGTAGAAAACCCCCCTTTCGAGGAATCCCCAAATCGCCGTATATATGTGGCAGTCGTGCTCAAATACCATTTACTAGAAAATCCAAGGACGTTTATTGTGCAATACTAATGAACAATAACGTTACAACAATTACACGACTTTTAATTTTTTCACCTTTTAATTATGAAAGCGCATTTTACATAACTTCATTGGTATTGATTAATGATAACAAATTGACGTACCTAATTGTGTATATAATATAGAGTTACCTACCATTCATAATTTATTTCCAGAAAATGTGTACCATACATATTATCATCACCGATCTATATGCATATCTAATAAAATACGCACGGCGGCAATAAAGCAAACAAAAGCGTAAACGAAACATTAAAACTTATCAAATAAGTAGCTATAAATGTTTATTCTGCCATAAAATTCCGGTAATAAATGACTTTGATGCAATAACGAAGGCGTCATATTACCTATACAGAGTGTAACAATTGAGTAAGTAAAAAAAGTAGTAGTACTAAGAAGGGACCCAAACATACATTTTCCAGGTAATACGCGGGTGCAAAATTGTTAGTTTATAATATACGCTTCCCATCATAAGAACGACTCCAAACTTTGTTTTTGGAAAATTTGAAAAGAATCTTGATTTTAATCTGTTCGATTAGTTAGTTAACCAGGCTAGTGCTAGACCTGAGCTCTAAAAGAGACAATGACCGATATAAAAATAAATAGTATCTATTAACAGATAATATTCATTACGAATAAAAATAGTAGTGTATTAACTTCATAACTATAACAACAAATAATCAAAAGTGTTGATGCAAGGCGATGATACTAGATGGTCTAACGATTTATTTTCTCCATTACCAAGCATTATTATTGTCTACGTCTACGGTTTATTACTTGTTGAAGCACCTCCGTAACTTTTGAAACTCCATCTATTGATTTACGTTTCATCAAATCGTTTCATTTACGTTTCATCAAGCAACTTTTCCGCGCAGAATGCTAGCCCCTTGATTTTTGGGGTGTCGATTATCTTTTCCTTCGTAAACCGCATTCTGAACATATTGAAACTCGAAGTAATTAGTTTAGACGTTCTCCTGCGTTGTCTCCTTTTAAAATGCACAACTGTATTTGCTGCTCAATCACGAATGTTACATAGTAATAAATATCAGGCATAATAATAAAATAATAAACCCAACGTCGGATAATCCGCCGGTGGTCATAATACGACACTTTGTTTTTATTAAAAAGATTAACGTTCCATTATCATGCTTACTACATGAGCACGGGAAAACAATATTGGCACATTGCATCAAAATGCATGAGATAACCTAAATTGAAGATTACATCATAGCGAATTTGTTTTAGAATTGAAATGGGCATTTCTTTCGCATTGGACACTTGAAATTAATTTCAAATTTGCACATATTTGCATTAATTATACAATTAGCGCTCCACTTTGAGCAAATAGGTATGTAATTTCTCGAAACTTCGTGGGAGCTTCTGCAAATATTAGGATAAGTCCGGGAGAGATGCCCTTCAGGGAGAGATGACCAAGGCCTGTGTTTTAAAAACGAACCGCGCAACTAACAGCAGCGCCTGTGCGTTGTCATAGTAAACACTACTTCGATGCGTGGTTGAAACGTGGTAATCGCAAATCGTATACAAGATAAGTTTTGCGTAATTTATTTTTTAGTCGATAGTCGGAAAAATGGCATATTATTGTTTTGTTTATGTCATCACAAAGCATGTGATTTCCGTACTGTACGGGAATCTTAATTCCTGTACAGTACGGGAAAATATCTATATTCTTGTGAGCATGAAAAAATAAAAGAACAGTTATACACGCAAATGAATAGTTTATTGCCTATTAATATGTACATTAATAGTACAATTATTGCAGGTTCCAATCAAATTTGATAGTCCAGTCAATGTCGACTCTACTTCATAGTTAATTGAAGAAGTGGACTCCGTATTTGTTTTGGAGATGGTGCTAGTAGAGACGCCAACATTGCTTGCACCCTTACACTGAATATGTGCGCCAGAAATTGAAGTAACTATTCTCTCTGCCACATCCATTTTATTTTTTAAGGATTCTTCTATATATCCTTCCGCCACATTCGACGATTTCCAACCGCCGTGACGTTTTAAAACAGTCAAATCTGCACCATTATCTACCAAAATTGTCGCAGATGTCCTTCGAAAACAATGTCCCGTGTAAAGGTTTGCATCGGACAGTTTCAAAAAGTTAGCAACGATTTGTGGAATGCTGGCAAATGTATGCACCCCCACTACTTGCTTAAATCCTTTACCATTATGGTATTTGAAGAAAAACCTATTGCAGTGAAAATTGGATGGTCGAACGGCTGCATATTTACGGTATGTTTCTAAATAAGTGTCGTTTACTATAAACGACCGTGGTTTATTGGTTTTGTTGCATGGAATCTTCACCAGTAGTTGTGAACCCAAATCCTCAATGTCCGTAAGCTTTATGTTACATAACTCCTCTCGCCGACAGGCGCCATAAATTCCGAAAATTACCACAACCTAAAAAAATTAAATTATAATCTTCAGGCCTTTCAATTAAAATCTTACTTTAGCCATGAGGTAAGTATCATCTGGAGCGTTCATCATAAATTCTCGGATTTGTTCGTTGGTGAAGACTTTCGACTTCTTTGCTTTGTAACCCACGGATTGCTTTTTCAAATATGCTCGCAGTTTGTTATATGAAGTGATGTCTACATTTTGCTTTAACATAAGAGTGGCCTTCAACATGGAGTAATTTGCCCAAAGTGTTGAGGGTTTCATCTTTTTCGACAAATCAAGAAAATATCCGAGTACCACATTTTCCGAAAACGAATAAGTTCCTTTACTTGATCTATATTCCATAAAACGTTGATAAGCATTTTCATACTTCCCCTCGATTTAGTTGGCAACAGATTAAGAGTAGCTTCATTGACTGCCTCCAAAACTTCAGGTGGTGTTCTACAAAATAAATCTTCATCAAAATTACCATCGATATCCATTTTATATTAATATTGCACATCAACTAATTATAAATTCACTCAAACGAAAAAATTTTCGATTTGTTTACGTCATGTCCATGGTAACGTTCAAACAATGCATGCTCGGAAAACAAACTTGATGTTTGCATTTATTAATTACTGTAAATAAAAAAAAGGCGCCGCCCGGGTTCGATCCTCGCACCTATCGCATACAAGCCTAGACTAATGACATTAGACCAAATGACAATTGGTGAAAATTAAATTTAGTTTGAAATGGTATATTTGGTGTTTTAACTATTGGCTATCGACTAAAAAATAGTATGTACAACACGTAGGAAAAGTATATTCCTGGACTCTGATAGTTGTAAGCCTCGGCTAACGCCTCGGCTTACAATCACTATCATCGTCCAGGAATATGCAACTTTTCCTACTTGTCATACAATCTACTATTATTTCATACTATCTAGTAATCGCCGCTTTCCCAGACTGATTTGAGTCTGGTAAATAGTACTTTACCAGACTGAAAATTTTTACCAGACTGGAAATTTTGCCTAGCAACCGCAACTGACATCCATCTAAACGTATGCATTGATATTTGTCAAACTACTGTCAGATCAAACAAATCAAGTGATCGACTTTTGCTTTTATTTCAATGTGTATACCTACAACATTCTAATCAAAATTTTTATGGTATTTTAATAGAAATGGAGCGGTATGAAATAAAATGTTTTACATTATTTGTATGTTAAATCATTTAACGTTACTCGTTTCGAAATTCCTGCCTCAGCTACGCTTCGGCAGTAAACATCTCACTCGTTAACGTAAACCTTGATTTACCATACTCATATGTAAATAACTATTTTTACATACTAGAAAAATTATTAAGCAATATAAAGAACTTGATGTATTAACATTTGTGAGACATATTTTTACAAATTATGGCTTGGAACACTAACCTAATTGACTGTGGATGAATTATAACCTATAACCACGCTTGTCGGTAATTCGGTTACAGATTGCCGGGGTGGGGCATCTCTCCCAACCTCAATTTCATTAAACATCGTGTATTAATTTGTTATTGCGAGCATTGCCTACCTGCTTCTGAATTGAGTAGTGTAGTTAACCTATACATACATTTAAGGCTTATTTTATGACGTATTGTTAATAAGAATGGTTGCTATTATGACACAGGAACTATTTCAACTATTTATTAACACAGTTATTCAAATTAAATCGATTAAAGTGCTAAGTACCAAGTTTATAGGTCACTCCAATGCGCCTTTCATTTTTGTACAGGTATGGATTTGGATAGAATTCATGTTTTACACGAATGTGGCGGGTTAGGTAAGACGTTTTAATAATAATAATGATAATAATAATAAGCCAAAGAAACACTTGCACAATAAACTCTATTTAATAAAATTACAGGAATTATTATAATGATATTTTTGTTTTGTTTTCTTCTTTCCTGATAGCGTTGACTATTGTGGCCATTAATAGCTATGTTGGTAAGTATGAATTACATACTATCCCTAGATTTCCAATGTGAGTGTGTGAATATTTATTTTATTTTTTATTTTTTTTTAGAACCCTACATAACTTTACCAAACACAGACACAGACACTAATCGTTACTTGATTTTAATCCGTGCGATTAGTTAACCAGGCTAGACCTGAGTTCTCACAAGAAACACCGACCATAATAATAATAATAATATTTATTTCATGCATAGTTAACAAAAGAAACTTACATTCGTCAAAACAATGGAAAAATCTAAAATATTATAAATGCTTAATAATTACCTGGAAAAGTTTTCATATCGTAAAGCAGAAACTCTTCAACAGAATAGAACGCTTTACTTAATAAGAAAGCTTTAACCTTTAACTTAAATAGTTTTAATTCTAAGGCGGTTAAACAGCTGGGTAGATGGTTGTATATTTTAAGTGCCATGTTGGTGGGTCCATTCTGAGTTTTGCTTAATCGATAATAAGGTATCCGTACTAAGTCCTTGTTTGTTGTATTGTATTTATGTATATCAGAGTGAAGAGAATATGTATCCAGTGTAGGTTTGACATGACAAACACATGTTAACACAAATAGACATGGCAACGTGAGTATCTTTAATTTTATAAAACTTGTACGACAATCATCACGATATCCAATTTTGGCTAAAATTCTAACAGCTCGACGTTGTAGCTTAAACGCGTATTTTAACAGCGAAGAATGACCCCAGGTAAGTAGAGCATATGATAGCACACTTTGACAAAATGCGTAATATGTATTAATTAAAACTTGAGTTGAGACAGTTTTTGCTAATCGTCGCATAACGAACAAATGTTTGCTGAATTTGATGGTAAGTTTTTCCAGGTGGCCATGGAATGATAACTTTGGGTCCAAATGGACACCAAGAAACGACACAGAATGTGATGCGTGGGACGTATTATATTGTTTTAATCCAAAAACGAGCGATTTTGTTTTTCCTGCATTCATTACTAAACAGTTCTTATTGCACCAGGTACTTATAAGAGCTAGATTGGTGTTTGCCTCATTTTGCCCGTAATCTTCATTTGTACCTTCTACCAGAAGAGTGTCATCATCGGCATACAATCGGCATTATTCAAAATTGTTAACGGTAAATCGTTAATATAGATAATAAAGAGAAGGGGCCCAAGTATATACTACCTTGAGGAACCCCTCTTGTTACAGGAAGTTTGTTTGAGTTCATACCATTAATTGCCACCTATTTGTAAGATACCTACGATTTAATTAATTCCAAACTTTTGGGATCTAAATTATAAGATTTCAGTTTCAGTTTTTTTTATTAAAACATCATGGCAAACGCAGTCAAACGCGCGTGACAGGTCTATGAAAGTTGCATTCAGGTAACTCCCTTTTTCAAAATACTGCATAGTTTTGTTGACTAAATAATATAATACAGCATTTGTTGTACTGCTCGCTTTTCTAAATCCAAATTGGTTTGGGTGAAGTAAGTTATTATCTTCAAAGTACTTCGTAAGTCGTTTAGCCATTAGTTTTTCAAAAATTTTAGAGAAAGTTGGTAAAATGAAATGAAAAAGCCCTAAGGGAATGTACCTATCTACAGTCCTTCTTAATCTAATCTTAATCTAAATCTTCATTTTCTGTTTAAGGTACCAAAGAGTTTCCATCATCATTACATATGCTTTGGACAGGGAGTTTTAAATGAAAATTGAACAAAACGAATCCAAAATTAGGAAACTCTTCTAAATCACTTTCACACTCTCTTAAAAAAGGTTACTTTGACATAAATTTTGGAATCCGTTATAGGTACATATGATCCGGCCCCAAACCGTTTGGTCTTGAAACATTTCTCCTCGATTTCTCCATAGCCTAAAATAGTAGCTAACGGAAACAGAAACAGAAAGTGGCGTCAAATAAAGCTAGAAATTCGCACGACTAGCCAAATGGTTTCATCATTTTCAAAAAATTCGTATAAACTCAAAAACTTGGTTGTTGTTACTAGAGATTTCAATTTCATGAGCTCGCGACTTTATCCCAGAAAAGGTATAAATAGGCTCATAGGGACTTCCACTTTTATTTATAATTCGGATAAACAGACTACACTTTTATCCTTTTCAAATTTCAAACATGTTTGCCCGGACACTTTTCGTCAGAACTGACCGAACTAAAGTACCAGGGATTGGTTTTGTACAAGGAGGCGGTCTTGAATCACGCCGTTGCATCCCTTTACATCCTGCAATTTCATTGTTTAATTCTATTCAATATACAGTTGAGAATTTTTTCTTGGCCATCGTGCACAATAAATTTTCAACTGAATTTTATTACTTATAAGAATACAAGATAAAATACGAGAAAAGATATAACTTCTAAAAACACAAAGCCTCTCCGCTTTGTTTACGTATATAAAGTTTCTTCCTGGAAGTTCATATTTCAAATGTACGAGGTAGCCCATTTCCCAAATGTAGGCAGGAATGAAGTTGATAACAAAATGATAAATTGCCATTAAAAGCCCTTTTAAACGCAAATGCACCAACGGCTGGTTCTGAAATAACAGGTCAAAAAATTCTTTTATTATTATTATTCTCCTAAACGTAATGTAAATATTCACACAGGATTGCAATATCGACGGAAGAATTCGGGAGTAAAGAATTAAAACAGCATCCGGTGAAAATTAAACTCAATTAAGATTAATTAATTAATATGTGTTGGTTACAATGTACATTCATTTATCACGTTCGTAAACGATGTACAGTGTCAAGAAGAGAAAAGGATAATTTTGTTAACGAATGGCAGATGGCTAAGAAGCCACTTAAGGTTAGTACAGTAGCAGAGCTTGAAGTTCTTATCCTCCTACAAGTAAGTAACCGTTTCTATTTATATCTCGTTTCCCTTCCGATTTTTTAATTAATCTAATTTTCATTTGCGCCACTTTGAGCAATGGAGAGATTTGTGTGCGATTTTCTTTCGTTGGCTTTTATATCCGCTTCAGATTTAATTGGAATTCATTATTTGGTAATCAACTATAAAGAAGGACGTTTCTCTTCGTATAGATGTTAAATTAAATATTAGTGCTATTAGAGTGATTCAAATATTAAAATGTTAAATTGATTCTGCCGGGGCGAAACGCAAAGTTAGGACTTCTTTTCATTCGTAATGGAAAATCTGTCGCACAGAGTCGTAGTTTGCACAAATACCAACTAGACTAGTTTACTTGTCTTACTGTATGTGTAAATAAACGTTTCACCCCAATATAGACAACGAGCGACAAAGATACTTACGGACAGAAAGTCCAAATAACCAGAATTTAATCAATTAGTCCTTCGACCATTGTCTACCTATTACTGAAAACAGAATTGGAAAATTCAAAACCGTTCGCGAGTTATCATGTACACAAACGGACGGACAAAAATTCCAAAATCATGAACGAGCTGAGTTGCTCGTTAATAAGTATGTGATACCTCAAAGAACTACCCGATCAAGACAACTTTTTAAAGAAGTTACCTATCGATACAACTACACTATGAGTCAACCGTTAGCAAGGATCCCTGCTACATGCAATGAGTTTCCAGAAATAGACTTGTTTTATTTATCAACTAAACTCATCGCAGACCTTCTGAAACGACAATTTTTAACCAAGACATCGACATCGACATAACATTTAACTTTTTACTGTTTTTTTTGCCATTGTAGGAGCGATTTAGATTTAGACTCGGATTTAGATTTGTTAGATTTTTTTTTGAATAGTAGTTTAAGTAATTTAATTTATTCTTACGATTAATATCTAATCATACATAATTATGTTTTACTAAAGATGCGTTATTTTGATTACATATTAAGTAAAATATGTTATTGAAATTAATGTCTAAAATATTGACTTGGCCGTCAATAAAGATAAAGATATATATATGTGAAATTCCGATTTGTTTCGTTTTCCGCCAGGAATTGAATTTTTAAAATCAATTTTGGATTCGTTCTTAACGAGCGACCCACTCGTAATGATTTGATGTCCTTCTGTACATCCGTCCGTGTGTGTACATGATAACTCGCGAACAGTTTCGAATTTTCCCATTCGGTTTTCAGTAATAGGTACACAATGGTCAAGGAACTAACCGATTTTGCCAATTTTGGTCATTTGGACTTTCTGTCCGTCCGTCTGTGTGTTTTATATTGGTTTGAAACAGTTTATTTTAATGTTGAAAAACTAGTTATTTAGAAACGCGCCATCTTGTGTGTGTATAAGTTTGCAAATCCTAAGTAAAGCTATTGGCGAGAAAATATTAAGCATTTAACAACAAACGCAAATTTGAATACCTACTTATTGGAACATTAGAGCACAAAAAAAAATGGCGAACATTGATAAAGTTGGAAAAAATATTTGTTTTAGTTAACAGAAAGACAGAGAAATTTATATGTATGTTACACCCTGTATGATATATGTTGCGTTTAAGCGCGTGTTTATTGATTAAAAATTCAAATAAAGTACATTGATTCTAAAACCTGATTTGGTGCTGCTTCTTATAGTCCAGTATGCGAAACAGTCAGAAGGGCTTCTTTTTTAGTTTTTCGCTAAAAACTCGAAAACGATCCATATTTTATGAATAGCACTTCTTTAGTAAGTTAAAGAAAACACTTCAGCATCGATCAAAAGGAGAACAAACAAAATCGGTCCAATAGAAACATTTTTACAAGCGATTAAAGAAATCCCTTAAGCTCCCCGGCAATTCCTGGTGATCCACGGAAATCCCTGAAATCGGATAAAATTCCTGATAAATCCTCAAAAATCCTTTCGAAATCTTCTTAAATTCTTCCCCATACTTGCTTTTCACACACCATTCCAATACTTTACTACCGCCGCTTTCATATAGAAAAACCTACGCTTTGTCATACAGGCATTATAAATTAATAACAATATTTGCGATTGTTATATTTCATATACTGCGTGGGAATATTGAGTAAGGCAATAAGAAGCTATTTTTGAACGAGTCAAAGAAGGGTATTTCAGTGACACAGTGCAATTGGAAGGTAGACAAGGAAAATCAGATCAGGCTTTTTCAATGTGAGAATGAAAATTAATTTAGAACACAATCTCATGGGTTATAAAATTGTAGTTCACATGTCATATTTTATCAGGAACGACTTCAATCGATACGGTAAAACAATTATTGAAAGGTAAAAGTGACCGCACGTGCAGATAAGCGCATCAGGTGATTCTACCTACTTACGTTACCGCCCCTCCATCAAAAATATAACTTGTGATCAGTAATTCGATCGTGTTAACGCGTAGTGCAGTGTATATTGTGCGAAATGGTCTCCAAAATTTTCAAATTGTTCGAAAGAGAGTGCCTAGTACCGGAACCAAGAAAGTTAAGGGTGAATTTTGACAGGCACAGATTAGGTACCGCATAAAATGCAGTAAGTAATTTGGATTTTTACATTTAAACATTGGGCATACAATGCAAAATGATTTTGGAGTTGGACAAGGTAAAGGGTGACTAAAGATTGTGCATGGAAATTTACCTCAACACATGCAACTGCCGTTAGTTTCAATCAATCATTTTCCAAATCAAAAATTTATACACGACAATTACAATCATCTTATCTATCCAAGTCTTAAATTGGAAACACATGTGTAGTCCATTGTGTCATTTTAAACAGGTGTTTAGAAATCAATTGATAATTTCATTCTTAACAAAAACCACACTTGCCTTTTTATTAGCTTTAATAATAATTGTCGCAGAGATGAATTAATTTGATACGAGTGAACCAAATACCTTCTTCACAAAATGAAATGTCTTGAAATCGAAACAAGCAACTCAAGGTTATTGTGTCACCTCATGCCTAAAAACTGTTCGAAAAGGGTGACTAGCAATTTGATTCTTTCTCTTTGTATTCATGTTAAATCTGGGTCCTTATTAGAGACATTTAATTGGTCCAAAAATTCATTCAATATATCAACGTATTCACAAACTTCTTTAGAGTTGGAGAATCGAAAAGTCGATTTCCGTTTTTCGCATAATTATATTCAGACCAGATAACGTTGTCTTGAACTTGTATTATTATCGCTTTTATGAGTGTTTAATGGTATTTGTCTCGGCAACCACGGCAAATGGAAGGATTTAACTTGCGGCTATACCCAGGTTTCGGGCATGCCTTTTCTGATTTCCAAATTCCTACCCAAGGGGGTGCATTTTTGATCGCCAAACGACGCCCCTAGGGATGTTGTAAAGCGCATTAGAAATGCTGTAGAAAATTCAAATTCATTAGCCCATTGCGCAAAGACGTGGTTGGGTAAGTGTAACATCTAAAATGACGGTTTTAGAGATGTTTTAAATTTCGGGGGCTATTGATCAAACCAAGCTCATTAAATTTGATATAAAAATTAACTAAAAATACTGTAGTTGAAGTGTGTTTTAAGGAAGTTCGGAAATTAAATTATTATGGTAATTGGTGGTAACGTAACCACAAACGATGTCATTTGAGAATAGAAGTTTTTTAAAGACAAGTATCTTACAATTTAGAAATAACTTGAAATAATGTAGAAGGTTCAAAATGTCCAATGTGTTTTGGCAAACATTACACCCAAAACAATGTTCAGAGGGGCTTTACAAGTTTGGAGTTGCTGTTTTCATGACGCAGCACCCTCGGAAGCACCTTACATGTTATATGCAAATGAAGTACACTTTCGCTTGCCGGTTATTAGATAAGGGGTAAGGTGGACTGACATTTATGGCTTAAACGTCACAAATGCCGCTGCTTAGTGACATGAGGGCATCAGTTGCAGTGAAAGGGTGGTGTTGGGAGAGCCATTCAAGCAATTTGGATGAGTCTTGTTCATTCCGGCTCATTCAATAATTTCCAACAAATTTGAAAAATTGGTCCAAGTATTAATTTTTGGTACTTTTTAAAGTCCTTGATATCCTACATTCTTTAGGGAGGGGGTAGTAGATTTTAACTTCCCTTTAGGAGTCACAACGCATTAAAAAAAGGTTAACTCAGTTTTTTAGAAAATTTGGAAAAAATGGGTGTTTATCTTGGTGTTTATTGATCGCTGTTAACAATTTTTCTATTGTTCGGATTCTGTCTGTTCATCCTTTGATCGACGCAGGTTTTTGTTTTCTTTTTTTTACTAAACAAGTGTTATTCAATATCGACCGTTTTCGAGTTTTAAACGAAAAACTGAAAAGAGTCCGAACATTTTGAGGTTTTTTTGGCTGCCAAAAGTTGTGCCGGGAAAAAATTGGTGTGTACTATTCAAAGACATGTTATTTGGACCCAAATGGACCATTTAAAACGATAAAATCTTTTATTTGTTACTCAATTGTAAACGTTGATTAACAAGACAAAACGCAAACGGGTAAACGTCATGTTTAACGCTACTGACTTGTAAAACTGACAGCAGACCTGTAAAAATTTTACAAGTTAGTAATCTAGTAATTTCATTGGTCAGAAGGTGCGAAGTCTCTGTTACATGGATAACATGATATTTTAGACATTTCTTCAAGATTAATTTAAGAACTAATTGTTTACGTTTACAATTGTTTACAAATGAGTAACAAATAAAATATTGTACATTATACGCCAGGTAATAGTTTTTACTGGCTCGCTAGTCAACTTCTCCTATCACCAGTAAAAACTCACTTACCTGGCTAATAATGTAAAATACTATTACACCACCTTTTACAGGTCAAAATTATCTGCAGATACGCTTAATTCTGCGGCTCATGTGCCTCACATAACAAGTGGGAGTATATACAAGGACTTGCGAAATGTTAAATACAGGGCGTGCTAAGGATAATTACTTGAAGAAACTTTCAAAGGGATTCTAGTTTAGGAACGCAACAATATATATAAACATAAATCTTATAAATGATAACATTGGTTGACTATAGTATGGTCCGGATTATTTTCCCAGTCACTAAATTTAAATTACTCTGGTAGTGAGATAAGTAATTTGAAGTCCTGAAGAGTACGATTTGTGCCAGTTCCCATAACTACACTTTTCTTGAATAAAGTAAATCGTAAGAAACACTGGTGCCATGGTTTCTATATATTTTACAGTTTTCCAATCTCCAGATATATGTTTCATGCGTACAAATGAATGTCGTTTGGCGTAACTTTAATACATATATATCGCTATGCTATATGCAATAGCAAATGCTCACTAAACCATCCGCAAGCACCTGTACAGCTAGTTTAATTTTAATCTGAGATACTGACCAAACCTTTAGAAGAAGGATTGAATAATAAATTTGATTTATTATTCAATGGAAGAAGTAATTATAATTTTTCTCACAGGTCCAGCATCCGCCACGACGAAAATCTCGATATTGACGTAAATTGTATTAATTTAAGAAACTCAGTGGCCCTGATCAACTTCCGATAATTCCAAAAAATTAGTTAAATACTTACAATCGTAATAATCCCTAATATGAGAATAACAAAACAGCTTGCACATATACCTACCACTAAACAATTTGGAGAAACATTATATTTTCCTTACAAGAAGCAAATTAAGTAGGGTATACTCTGTTTATGCCAGTGACGAAGGCCAACTTGGCACTGGTGGTGCATATGAGTATAATCTACTTAACATCGCTGTCCTCAACATCCACATACGTACACAATGGCTTGGAAAATCGATACTAAACAAACAGATTTCAGTTGTGACAAGGCAATTTCTAAATAGGAAAATTATTTAAGCAACATTTCCGTTATTTATTTATTTACACATTATATGTTGGGTGTTTTTGACATTTAATGTAAGCTAGTCTTCTGTAAAGATTATAATCATTTACCTAGTGCAGCAAATTTTAAATTCAACTGGTATAGTCTAATGAACTAGTGAGTGAGTGAGCTGAATCGTATATAAAGAGAACACAAAAAAAATACAAATTAAATTAAAGAGGTGTAATTAAAGTCAACATCTCCTGGGTTATCGATTTACATGTTTGTTTCAATTTTAATAAATTCAGTGAAAAAATGTCAGAATTGTTGTCAAAAAGAAAATTTAGTAGGTACGTAAAATTTGGTTTCGGAAGGGGCATCCTGTCATTCCTTATCATCAGGGTTGCAATCCCTAAAACTTTAAATTTCATTTTTGAGAAACCTTTCTGTCCTGATTTGTACCTTTCTACCACGATTTTAACTATGGTGTAGTTTTAGACTAT
Source organism: Photinus pyralis (assembly GCF_008802855.1). Classification (NCBI taxonomy): domain Eukaryota; kingdom Metazoa; phylum Arthropoda; class Insecta; order Coleoptera; family Lampyridae; genus Photinus; species Photinus pyralis. Next base: position 21,823,785 of record NW_022170403.1, read on the forward strand.
TTAATTAAACAAAATTATCATTCTTAAAATTTAACATGTGATGCATTAATTCCCTTGAAAGCGGCGACGGAGACATTGCCAAGGGTTAATACAGCTATGCAAAGCCTACACGGTAAAGACTGTCAATTGAACAAAATGTTTCTTGTGTTTGATTTGTTCGCCCTAGCCCTGGTGGTGAGTTACTGTGCGACGAGGTTAATTGAGCATAAAAGAAAGAACTTTTATGGATTTTTTAGGGGATGATACGTTAAAATTTATAATCAGACAGAATATTTCACAAATTCCTCTCTAAAATTCCTTAAAATGGTCTGGCCTCTACCCCATTGCGTTTCCTTATAAAGGCGACCAAGTTTGAAACTTATGTTTAATGAAATTGGGCATAAATGAAAAAACTTTTATGGATATTTTTAGGCGATGATACGCTAGAATTTATAATCAATCAGAATATTTTACTAATTCCTACCTAAACATCCCTAAAGATGCTTTGGCTCTACCCCATTACGTATTCTAAAAAAACGACTAAGTTTGCAAATTATTTTTAATAAAATTGGGCATAATTGATTGAACTTATGAGTTTTATTAGGGGATGATACGATAAAATTTATAATAAATCAGAATATTTTACAAGATCCTACCTAAACTTCCCTAAACCCCGTTACCTTCCCTAAAAAAGGCCACCAAGTTTAATAGTTATGTTTAATGAAATTGATCGTCAATGAAAGAACTTTTATGGATTTTTTTAGGGGATGATATGTTAAAATTTATAATCAATCAGAATATTTTACAAATTCCTACCTAAACATCCCTAAAGATGCTTTGGCTCTACCCCATTACATATTCTAAAAAAAGCGACTAAGTTTGAAAATTATTTTTTTCTACAACTGTCAAAAAAACCTGTCATTTTCTGACGGATTTCGAAACGCGAAGTACTAGATTTTTAAACGGTTAATTAATCAGTAAGGTTGCTATTGACAACGTGCGCGAAATCGTCAAAAGTGAAAAAAAGTATTTCGCGCACGTGACAAAGTTGAACTTAAACAGCAAATTTAATTAACAATCGGTTCAGTTGTAGAAAAAATATTGTATATAACGCTAGCGCGAAGTTATTTCGCGCATTTGACTGATATTTTGACTCGGCTTCGCCTCGTCTAAATACCTTCAGTCTCAATGCGCGAAATTGAACTTCGCGCTCTTGTTATATAAATAACTATTAATGAAATTAAGCATAAATGAAAGGACTTTTATGGGTTTTTTAGGGGATGATGCGTTAAAATTTATAATAAATCAGAATATTTTACAAAATCCTACCTAAACTTCCCTAAAATGATCTGGCTTTACCCCATTGCCTTCCCTAAAAAAGGCCACCAAGTTTAAAAATTATGTTTAATGAAATTGAGCGTCAATCAAAAAACTTTTATGGGTGTTTTTAAGGGATGATACGTTAAAATTTATAATCAGACAGAATATTCTACAAATTCCTCTCTAAAATTCCCTAAAATGGTCTGGCTCTACCCCATTACGTTTCCTAAAAAAGGCGACCAAATTCGAAAATTGTGTTTAATGAAATTGAGCATAAATGAAAGAACTTTTATGGATTTTTTTAGGGGATGATACGTTAGAGTTTATAATCAATCAGAATATTTTACAAATTCCTACCTAAATATCCCTAAAGATGCTTTGGCTCTACCCCCATTAGGTATTCTAAAAAAAGCGACACTAAGTTTGAAAATTATTTTTAATGAAATTGGGCATAATTGAAAGGACTTTTATGGGTTTTTTAGGGGATGATTCGTTAAAATTTATAATAAATCAGAATATTTTGCAAATTCCTACCTAAAATTCCCCAAAATGGTCTGGCTCTATCCCATTACGTTCCCTAAAAAAGGCGACCAAGTTTGAAAATGATGTTTAATGAAATTGAGCGTAAATGAATGAACTTTTATGGATTTTTTAGGGGATGATACGTTAAAATTTATATTAAATCAGAAAATTAAAAAAAATCCTACCTAAAATTCCCTAAAATAGTCTGGCTCTACCCCATTACGTTCCCTAAAAAAAGCCGACCAAGTTTCAAAATTATTTTTAATGAAATTAAGCATAAATGAAAGAACTTTTATGGATTTTTTTAGGGGATGATACGTTAGAATTGAAAATCAATCAGAATATTTTACAAATTCCTACCTAAACATCCCTAAAGATGCTTTGGCTCTACCCCATTACGTATTCTAAAAAAAAAGCGAACATTATTTTTAATGAAATTGATCATAAATTAAAGAACTGTTATTGGTCTTTTAAGGAGATGGTACGTTAAAATGTATAGTCAATCAGAATCATTAACAAATTCCTACCTAAACATCCCTAAAAATGGCCTCGCTCTACCCCATTGCCTTTCCTAAAACACGCGACTAAGTTTGAAAATTATTTCTAATGAAATTGAGCACAAATGAAAGAACTTTTATGGGTTTTTTAGAGAATGATACGTAAAATTTATAGTCAGTCAGAACCTTTAACAAATTTTTACCTAAACATCTCTAAAAATGGTGTGGCTCTACCCCATTACGTTCCTTAAAAAAGGTGACTAAGTTTGAAAATTATTAATGGAGCACAAATGATAGAACTTTTATGGAGTTTTTTTGGGGGATAAGTTTGAATTTATATTCTATCTGAATATTCAAAAAATTCCTACCCAAACCTCCCTAAAATGGTCCGGCTCTACTCAATTACGTTCCCTGAAACGGCGACTGAAGTTTGAAAGTTATTTTGAATTAAATTGAGCACAAACGAAAGTATCCCTCTCAGCACTAGGTACTGATGGTAACTAATAAGGTGTTTAAAATGAGGGAAGTCCTAGTCCATTAGGCGTTAAAGCGTTAAATTGTAAGTACTTGTAATCCGTAGAATAATCACATTAACATTTTTAGTTTCTGATGAAGGTTGCAACACCAACCGAAATATATAAAATTCATTAAATAAAGGTCTTTACATTTTGGCTTACCACCTTAACGCCTACTGGACTAGGACTTCCGCCATCTTAAACATCTTACATAAATGAAAGAACTTTTATAGAGGTTTTTAGGGGATGACAAGTTAAAATTTATACTCAAGCTGAATATTTTAAAAATTCCTACCCAAACATCCCTAAAATGGTCTTGCTCTACCCTATTACGTTCCCTAAAAAGAGACGACTGAACTTTTGAAAATTATTTCCAATGAAATTATGCATAAATTAAAGAACTTTTTTAGGGGATGATACGTTTAATTTTACACTCAATCTGAATATTCAAAAAATTCCTGCCCAAACATCCCTAAAATTGTCTGGATATACCCCATTACGTTCCCTAAAAAGGGCGACTGAAGTTTGAAAATAATGTTTAATGAAATTGAGCATAAATGAAAGAACGTTTTAGGATTTTTCTTAGGGGATGATCTGTTTAAATTTATAATTAATGTGAATATTTTAAAAATTTCTACCTAAACATCCCTAAAAATGGTCTGGCTTTAACCCATTACGTTTCCTAAAAAACAGATTACGTTTGAAAATTATTTTCAATGAAATTGACCATAAATGAATTGACTTTTTACGACTTTTTATGGGATGATGATACGTTAAAATTTTTAATCAATCTGGTTGTTTTAAAAATTCCTACCTAAACAACCCTAACATGGTCTAATTCTACCCTATTACGTTCCCTAAAGATGCGACTAAGTTTGAAACTTATTTTTAATTAAATTGCGTACAAATGAAAAAACTTGCAATCAATCTGAATAATCTATAAATTTCAACATAAACATCCCTCCACCCCATTACGTTCCTTCAAAAATGCGAATAAGTTTGAAAATTATTTTTAATGAAATTGAGCACAAATCAAAGAACTTTTAGGGGTTTTTTGAGGGGATGATACGTTAAAATTTATAATCATTATGAATATTTTAAAAATTGCTACCTATAAACATTCCTAAAATGGTTTGGCTCTATCTCATTACGTTCCCTAAAAAAGCCTACTAATTGTTCATTATTTTTAATAAAATTGAACATAAATGGAAGAACTTTATAAGCAAGATATTAAGCATTAGAAATGTTATGATATACGTAAAATGTTTATATGTATTTCCATAAACCTCAAACTCTAATTACTTGTATTTAAAACAAAGTTATTTACCCGTGGAAATAGCTATTCAAATTACCCACACTTTATAAATGTCCATTCCCTAGATAAGCGAAGGTGAAAACTAATTCGGATTAACGGTTAAAGTAGTATGTACTTGGGATCACATTTACATTTTGACGAAGGTTATACGAATTAGCCGCATTATACTAATTAATTTTATATTCTAACGGCGATTTTCTGTAAAACATAAATAAAAAGATATGGTCGAATATTTTTCAATTTTAAAAGACCGCATATATTTACCTAAACGAACCTATTTAACGAATGGAACATGCTCAGTGGCCGGTGGCAATTATTTTTTAGGAAATTGGTAATTAGGCCTCCTCGTACAATGTTCTAATTATTACAATGTACGTCATTACCAAAGATTTTTTGTAAAAATCATATCCAAACGGCAAAAATTCGATATTGTGGTTGGTTTCTACATTTTTTGCAGAAAACCTTTTTATTGGCTCCTCTCATATTGTGTACCTATTAGTCGGAATTTGAAAGTAGTGATGGCTAAGTATTCGTTATTGTTGTCTACTCCGGGTACTTTACCTATAGTTGTTTGAATGTACGATAAATTTGCACGAAATTTAGACTGATTTTTAATATGAAAACGGAAACCTCCTGTCGATAGGTATTTACCAAAACGAATTCTCAGACAGAATTGCTGGTGACAATTTTTCATACTTCACTCGTTCGAGAATCAACAACAACAGATCTAGCGAAGAACCCTTGTTTTTGTTAATAACGAAATACGATTTCTCGCTCGCTCATCGAACGCAACGTTTCCCCAGAATAAAACGCTGTCAGTGTTTCCAAGTTGACAGAAACTCGTCGTGAGTGAGTAATAAGGCAATAAAGATTGTACCTAAACCGAGTTGGTTATACTAAAATACTGTCTCCGTTCCTTTTCCATATACATCCACACAAAACGACTGCCTTAATTACACTTCTTGTTTGTAAAAACTTTTTCTCGCAAGCACATTTTGGCGGCTGGAAGTGACCGGAACGCCACTTTATTTATATAGGAAAAAAAAGGTCGACTTTTTGTACACGTTGTACACAAAAGGGATAGGGTAAATAGGCGGAAACATTGAATCGTAACACTTTATATGCATCTCATAAATATTCTTTGATAGAATTGACCAATGCCGTAAAAAGGAGAGTTTAAGGGATCGCAAAAAGTTGCTTTGTCCCGAAGGCGTAAATAAATTTAAATGGGGGAGAAAATAAATGGACGAAATTCAATATTCCAAATTGTGTAATTTGGAACAAATGCGCCACCACTCGCACGAGTATTATTTTAAGCGTCTTATCTTCTCGTTTAGAAAAACGTTTATATAAAAAATTTCATCCCTTAATACTGCGAATGTTCTTTCTCAAAGCCGTCTTGTTATGAAACTTGTTAAACTCACTTATTAAGCGTGTTATACGGTGAATCGCGGTTTTGTTTACTCTTCTTGTCTTTTCTCAGTTTAAGAAACCGAGTTGATGAGCCAATTAGCATAAGAGTTCGTGAGAATTTCATATGTTAAAGCGAGAGCCAGTAAAATCTGAGGCGATTCTTGCCCAATTTTATTGTGACAGTTGCACATTTATTAAATTAAATTTTGTTTTGCTAGTAGCCTAACAAAAACTGAACGAAATGAACACGATTCGTCGTTTATGCTTTTAGCTCTCTCTTGTCATCTTAATCGATTGGAACTTTTGTAAGGAAACCTTATTTTAGGGTAGCACAGATTGATATGGGGGCGGTTGTTTTTCTTGTAATTTGCGCTATAAGGACGACGGTATGCAATAATGGATCGTAAGAAACAGGAAATTAGGATAATGTGAAATGTGGGTAGTGTTTATAATAACATTTTGCTTGCAGTTTATTGTTGGTGCACATTGAGCTTCTAGAAAATTAAATCTTTTTACACTGTTACGCTGTTTGATAACTAGGGATTGTGCGCAAGTATTGTAAGAGCCTCCTGCTGATGGACAGCAAAAGGATTTGGAAAGGAAATTCCGTAAATATGTTCATCATTAACTTATGTTCTAAACGTTTTCGTTGTCTACTTAAATACTGAATTTAATCTGAACCAAAACGTTTTATAACGTTGAGGAATATCCAGCTGCACTGTAATAGGTCCATCTGTTAAGAAGGGTCATTTTGATTATCAATTTCGAAATGCAGAAGTGTAGTTGCGGATACAGTAGGGGTGTACTTAACCAAAAGTTGCCCTTATTTCCATTAGTTTCCCAAAGTTTTCTTCACTGGCCTTAAATTTTCCCTTTTCTTTTTCGCATGTAGCTGTAATTTCTATTAATATTCTTAAGATTTCCTTCAATTGATAACATTTTTTCCTACAATGTATTGACATTCCCGCACTAGTGCGGGAATTTATCACTTTGCGCACGCGATTTGATTAATTCTTAAACGATTGTAGGAAAAACGTTGTTCCTAACATGCTACGCTCGTTTTGGCAACATCCTGCGTTCATTTCAGAATGATCAACAAAATCAAAAACAAAACCATGCACAATATGGAACCAAGGGATTTTTTATAATCTCTCCTCGTACTCTTCCGGCATCTGCTACAAAGAAAAATCCCATTGTTGACCTAAACTAATGAGTTGGGAGACTCAATAGCCTCCATCAACTTCCGAAAATTCCAAATAATTAACTACGCAAATTTTTATTGACACCTGACACAATTCTGGAACACGAGAAGAAAATCTGACATGAAATCTATATCCGGGTCGCGCAAAGGATTCTAATAAACACACAATTGATTGAGTGATAATGATAAAATGAAAAAGTAAAGCTTACAAAATTTGTTTGAACAATTTACCCCTCACGCAGGCGGTCGATAAATAAAATAAGAAAAGTTTAAAATCATTTAATCATTGAATTTTTGAAATAGGAAGTAGGAAATACATCATATTCATGCAACAATAAAACTTTCAGTTATTGTTATATAGGATTGTAGGCATTTTTTAAATTTTTTGCAGGTTTTTTTGCCGTCTCCACTTTCCGTTTCTTTTCATAGCCAGGTATACTCAGGGGCGGACTGGCCCGAGGGGGCGGGTGGCGATTGCCACCTGGCATGTAGATCATAATGGCCCGTTGGAAATGTATAAGTATGTGCTGTATTTAGTTTCTTGCACTATTAATAAATTATTAACACGTTTCTCTAATTGGGGTTGATGTTAGGTTGTTAAAAAATGTTGTAGCCCAATTTTGGAACTGTTTGAAATTATGGATTCTACAGGCTACATTCTATAACCTTCCTTTTTTACCAAAGTTCGACTAGACCAAAATTTCTCGGGAATACACTTTTTCTTATTAATTTGGGTGCGTAGAATCCAAATCAATTCGTACTTTTTCGATCAGACTTCTCAATTAAAAGTTATAGACTAGAAACCACTTTCGAAAAAAAATTCAAAGGGCTGTAACTTTTGAACTAGTAGCCCAATCTTGGAACTGTTCGAGATTATGGATTCTACAGGCCACATTCTATAAGAAAATTTTTTTCCCGGTCGATGTGAGACAATTTTTTTTCAGGGCTCAAAAAAAGGCAGTGTATAACCTTCCTTTTCTACCAAAAATCGACTACACCAAAATTTCTCGGAAAAACACTTTTTCTTATTAATTTGGGTGCGTAGAATCCAAATCAATTCGTACTTTTTCGATCAGACTTCTCAATCAAAAGTTATAGACTAGAAACCAATTTCGAAAAAAAATTCAAAGGGCTGTAACTTTTGGACTAGTAGCCCAATCTTGGAACTGTTTGAAATTATGGATTCTACAGGCCACATTCTATAAGAAAATTTTTTTTCCTGGTCGATGTGAGACAATTTTTTTGCGGGCCTCAAAAAAAGGCAGTGACCTTCCTTTTTTACCAAAAATCGACTACACCCAAATTTCTCGGAAAAACACTTCTTCTTATTAATTTGGGTGTGTAGAATCCAAAACAATTATTACTTTTTCGATTTTTAATTAAACCGTATTCCTTTTCCCTATATTCAGATCTTCTGTATTTTCTGCAAACGGGGGGTGTCATCAGAAGACCGAATGGACATAATTTACTCCTCTTCCTCCAATATTTACGTCTTTCCAACACTTTGAATCCATGTACTCACCTTCCAATCTACATTTTCTTCTTTTACAATGTCCATCAATTTTTCCCATACAACAGAATCAAATACCTTTGCCTGATCAACGAAACGCAAACTCAAATTTCTTTGTTTATCCATAAAAATCCATTGTTCTTACACATCCAATCTCATTTCTTGTTTCAATCCCTCTTTTAATTCCGAATTGCTCTACTGCAACATTTTCTTCCATGATCCTCTCGAACCTTCTATTTAACCCTCTCAACAATATTTTCGCTGCATGTCCTACAAGGTCGATTGTTTTATGCTCGCCACACTTCTTTCTTTCTTTCTTTTTAGCCAGAGGTATCATCAGAGTCTTCGGGAAATCTTCCTTCATTCCTTCTTCCTGTACCTTGATTTTTCATGTGTTTTATAGAGATCTATCATATACTCTTTCCATGGATTTTCTTTTCTTTCAGTACTCTTCCATTCCTGTCTTCCACCTCATTGCTACAAACAGCTCTTTAATCCTGTTGCAGATAATATCGTGCCTTCCTGTCCTATCAAGCTTTTCTATTTTATTAGATTGATTTTCCCACCACCTTTTCCCAGCTTCATCAGTTTCTTTTATCCTCCTTCTTCCTCGTTCGGTATTGACATTTTTGTACATTCTTCTCTCTTCCATCTTTACTATCAATTCCTTTCTTTCTTTCTCTTCAGCTGCTTCGATAATTCCGTTGGTCACACACCTGGAAAGTTTCTTGCTGGCAATAAATCCTGCTCCGTTTTCCCTCTTTTTTTAGCATTGTAAAAGAACTCTGTATCATCACAATTCTGTTGCAGAAAGTCACAATGAAAAATTTCAATCTTGACTTCAAATTCCAAATTCTAAGACAAATAATGGCCGCGATCAAATTCCTTAAATTCCAAAAGAATTATTTACCTACACAAATTTTGTGTGTTGAAATGATCAACAAAGTGAATCATAATTGAGCATGATACATTTACCTGGGTCGTTAAAGGGTTCGAATAATCACATGATTTACATGAATTCACACAAATAAATTTTATTTTAAACACAAATTAAATTTAAAATAAGATTCCAACAATCCAAATCGAAAAGAACTTCATCCAATTAATGGAACGTAGCAACATGACAACCAATCAGAACTCCGTTTCTTGACGCTCCTGTACTTACGCAATTTTTTGCCGATTAAGTGCGTTCTTATATTATAAAAATAACCAAAGTGACCATAAATTGAATTAGAACTGTCACATAAATGATTTAACAAAACGAAAATTGATAAAAAAAATTAGCGATAAATCGCTCTACAATTACCTAACAAATGGAAAATGACCTTTTGCAACGAAAAAAAAAACAAACCACTTGGATACAACTAGAAACGCAATACTCGCTTTGTGTGTATACGTAAAATCCAACCAGACTCTTTAAATAAATTGAAACCAAGATTTGATTTTTCAATTGTAAAAAAATTGTCTACCACTAGGTCCAGAACAACAAACGAATATTAATTTTCAACGATTAGTTTTCTTATCAGAATCCCCAGCATGGTTAATACGGTAAACTTGAGATATGAGTTACATGGGGATAAATAACGTAATACGTTTCATCGTGACGGTTTCCATCGTTGTAATCCTGAAGTAATGGAAAACTCTCGGAAACTTCTTTCGAAATGTAATAGAAGATGTGCCTAGAAATAAAAGTAAAATGACATCGTATTTGTTACAACCGAAAAGGTCCACTTACTTCTTCGTAGCTAATTTGTCCCATCACGCCCTATACAGGCAATAAATGCGAGAAGACACAACCGCATTAAGATGAAAAATACAACGGTCGACAATATCCTCATCCAAATTCTGTTAGTTAGATGTCAATCTGCGGCGATAATAATAAAGGACGGGGTGGTGCCGTGAAAAATTGCTCTTAATGTTTGCGAAAATAAGTTCCATTGAATAGTCGGTAATTACGCTATGCAATGTTAATTTATTTCCATTAAGTAGCGGCCGCGCCATTGACGGAATAATTTAGATGCTTTCAACAACAGTCGCGACGACTGAAAAGCTGCTACTTTCCACATCCGATGGCGCCGTATTTCTCGTTTCGCATAAGAAGAAAAACGATTTTCCGCTTCCATTCTTTCCGCCAGTATCAAGTTTTAATTTATACGTACATACTTTTTTCCCTCGGCTTGTACATTTACATAAAATTGAGTGTATCGCGGAGTTTTCCGTTTCTATTTCAATGTTTTCCTTGAAATAAATTAATTTCTCGTTTAATTTCAAAATCATTCCGGCAACATCTGCGTTTAAGTGCTGGAAACAACGGCTTTATTCAAAAACGAATTTTATTATCTTAATTGTTGAAATTTGCTTACGGTCCCACTAAATTCATTTTCTAAAGATATGAGGAAGTCGTGCCTCGGGTCTAGTAGTTAATTGAGACTAGCGACTTTTAACTATTTCATTTTATTTAACGTCTCGTTGAGCATATTGTTAAGTTCCACGATGATTCAGAAAAGGGTCAACGGTTCGAATGGTGATCGTGACTTACATATAATGTAACGTAAGAATTGTATTGGGCGAAGAGCTCTTCAGATTCTCGACAAGAGGGCCAATATATTGAATGAAAAACGAGAAAAGTTGATACAGCTAGCGACAACAGAAATTCAACCACCATTTTACTTGATAAAAGTTCTGCAAAGGAAGCCGAACATAAAATATGAAACATCTTAGAGAATGATTAAGAGCTTTAATCTCTGTGATGTACCTTCATTAAATTTGAAGAAAATCTAGGTTACAGTTCTGAACGGCGGAAATTTTGCATGAAATATCCTGTACATTTTTTTGTCGGGCCATTTTTGTGTGAGCAATATTTCACTTTCCTACATGAAACCTACTTTCACATTATAAAGGCTGGGCAGCACAGAACGATTTCCGTCAGTAACTTTTAATGTTACAGGATATTTGGGTACATACTTTTCAGCTATAGGTACCTCTAGTGATTAGACTGATTATAATTTATATTACACTTTAATTTAACATAAAGTCAGATTGGTTTATTTCAAAATAAAGCAACAGTAACAAAGGTTTTAAACTTTAACCATATTCATGTATAAGCCATTTCGGTTTAAGCCGAAAATTAAACGAGGATTTCGCACTAGAAGCGTATACAATATTTTATTTACCGAATCAATGTTATATTCGTTAAATAAACAAAACTTAATTTCAACCCGTCGAGATGAACGTGAATTTTGTAGAGGTCGATTGCAATTTTAGCTTTTTGAATATTTTAACACTGCCCACAACAATTTGTTTAAGAATTGACCAGTAACCAAGGATCGACGTTTCGAAACGGTTTGTTAAATATGTAATCGAGATCCAAAATGACAGAAAGTGTAACTGAACATCCTTGTAAAAAAAGTGTATTACGTCACTTCTCTTAAAAATTCCAGTTTATTTAATTTTCCGGATGCCATTTTGCTTCTACATAATTAATGGAACGTAAATTAGGTATACGTCGTTAGCGCAAAAGTAGGTTGTTTTAAAATGTTTTATTTCGGAATAGAATTTTTTTTAAAATTTGGTTTGAGTGCCTCGACAACCATTGTCCATTGGCACATGTTATAAGTAATTTACAACAGTAGGTAAGTAATATATACACAACACAAAATTTAACAGAAAAGGAAAGTTGATGAATAATTTACATTTTACATTATTTTACATTATACAGTTTAGCATCTTTAAGGAAATGCATAACGTTCTGGAAACTGTTTATTAAAACTTCTCAATAAGCTCTGGTTTTAGGTCGGGTCGTTTTTGGGCAGTCGATAAGGATGTGCTTTACTGTCAAGACTGTGTTTCAATGCTCACATGCAGGTGGCTCTTTAGCTTCCATTAGATGGCCATAGATAATCTGGTGTGTCCCATCCGTAACCTGCGAATTATCATGGTGTCCCTTCTGCTCATATTAGGTAGGTCATAACTGGGCACGTCGGGTCTTATACTTGATAGTTTGGTGTTTGATTGACTCCAAAAATTCTTCCATTTCGTAACGACTTTTTCAAAGGTTTTTGAGGTCATTTTTAAGCTGTATCTCTGATTCCAACATGGGATGGTGTCCAATATTTACATTTCTGGCATGAAGGTTACTGCATTCATCTTGAAATTAATTGTAAAGGTTAAAATTATTAAATATCATATCAAAATTGATTAAAAAAAACTCACCTGCTTATTAGTTTTTCGAGGTACAGCTACTTTTAAATGTTATTCACTTCTTCTTTAAAAATTTGTAATTAGAGAATGTGTAAATATATCTGTCTTTACGAATTTCATCAGCTAATCCTAAACGTAAATGATAACTGTCATTGGTACAGATACGCTATCGAATGTGAGTAATATTATGCATTTTAAAATGTACGTTTAATCTTTTACATTCGAATTTTTAACTACCCACCCTGTTAGGTAATGAAACTTTCAAATTACTGTACTCATTTTATATGTACCCACACAATGAATGTTGGACATACGCTTTTACAATTACTTTTACATACACAATATTTTCCTCCTTATTTGCCTATCCTCACCATAAACCTTTGACATATTTACGTTTTGTCAATGTGGTTACCGAACGTACTGGCAACTAATAATAAATGAATGGAATTGAATTGAAACAGCCGCTTTAAAATCTCTTTGCATAATTTTGTTCAAAATATGTGCTTGGAATGTGAAAATATGCTTGCATTGTTGAAAAGGAAATGTGCACTTAATAATTGGCAGAATTTTAAATATAAATCGAGAATGTCGCCATGGACTGCCGAACGTGAAGAGAGTGCCAACCATGATATTATAATAGTGTTACATAGTATGTACCTGTTATCTTTTACGTACCGTAAAATTTATGACTTTTTACTTCCCATTTTATAAACATTAAAGTGTGCGTGTTAAGATTATATTTTTACGAATAAGGAAGTGTCGAAACGTTATTAACCCCTTATATACTCTTTCCATGTGCATACGTGTGCATATTAACAAACAGATTAAAGGAACCCCTGTAGTTCTAGTTCCTTCTGTATTACGCACTAATAAAAATGGGTCACATTTTAAAACAGTAGCTTTTTAGTTAGTATTTTTTTTCCAAATTTTATATTTGTAGAAATTTTACCTCGCCAAGGTTGTAAGAAGCCTTGTACCGGAGAATAACAAAACTAATGGGTTTTAAGTAGTCCTTAGTGTTGTTTTATTTATGCTATTCTGATACTTTCAGTTCAATTTGAAGTTAGTCGCAGCACAGATTTAAACACTAGGTCGGTCCTTGACGTTTCCATAGCCGAGTTGCTTTTCATTTGTGTATTTATATTATCAGTAACTGTTCCAATCCTAAATTGCAAGGAAGGATTTAAATGTTACCATTTTCGGAACCCATGATTCGATGTCTTCACTTTGAAAACACCCCATTGCAACCAGCATTTTCATTTTAAACTAAACTTATAGCATGAAGGGTGCGAATTAAATTACATAGGGCGACTTACACCGTGTAAAAGTAGACCGACACTGGACTATATAATATAATCCGACCACAAGGCGAGTGCAGATCTCCTAACATAGTCTTCTAAATGACAGCACAAAATGACACCGCTCCCCATCCTTTTTAATTGTTGATTTTTTTCTTAATGTAGAAATCTTTTTGAATATTAAATCCGAAACACTTTTCAATTCTTTGTCCTCGAATTCAAAAGTTTCATAATTTCCAGAATAAATTGGATTTCGAATATAAATCTTCAAAGATCGCATTATGCAGTCTGCGTCGCTGTTCTCTCCCGGTCTTTTTAGCGCATTTCCACAAAAATAAAAAAAAAATGCGCTATTGTGGCCACTTTGTCCGTCCGTCCGTCCGTCCGCCCGCTAACTTTGCGACGCTACTAGTTTTTTATCTTAAGAGCTATTGTTCTACTTTTTTCGCTATTTGGTTCGTTATGGTGTCGAGTCTTGTACCAAGGAAGGCATTTTTTCTGTACCGCTTACAAAAAAAGTTATTGTAAAAAAAACAAAAAAACCATTTTTTACATGTTCCATAATTTTACACTTTTGCCGTTTATTAACGATCCTAGAGATCGTTTATAATTTTGCATTGCTATCTGTCGCCTGCCGGTTGGTCTCTTCGTCTGTTCCTTTGTCTGTCTGTCCATCTATCTGTCCGTGTGAACGATAACTTTGTTTAGAAATGTTCGATCGCTTTTACATCTCCGTTAGTTATAAACTGAATTGCATGAAATTCAATATGGGCATAGATTTAGCCATATAATACGCAATGCCAAAAGTTGAATCGAATCGATTCAAAATTCACAGTGCCCTTTTCGCATTTCGACCATTTATAAACCGAATTGCAAACTTTTTTACTTATAAAAGTATTTGAATGAAATTTGATACATAGGCACTTGGAATAAAGGAAAATCAAACGTCAATTTCAAAATTTGGTTTGCGCATGCGCAGTGCCAACTTTTTTATTTATGGAAGAATTTAAACGAAATTTGATACATAGGCACTTGGGATAAAGGAAAATCAAACGCCAATTTCAAAAAATGGTTTTGCGCATGCGCAGTGCCAACTTTTTTATTTATGGAAGAATTTAAATGAAATGTGATACATAGGCACTTGGAATAAAGGAAAATCTAGCGCCAGTTTCAAAATTTTAATTTGCGCATGCGCCGTGCCAACTTTTTTATCTATGGAACTATTTAAGTGAAATTTGATACTTAGGCGCTTGGAACAAAGGAAAATCTTAGTTTATTAGTTAGTTATTCTTATTTCTTATTTAGAAAAGCATTGAAATGAAATTCTTCTCATAAACTGAAATTGAAGTAGCACGTCAACAATGGATTGCCCATGTGCAACGCTATCTTTCATATTTGTGGCCGGATTTTTACGATTTTTACAGAAGTTGCATCTTACAAATGGGAAATGAATGCAAGTGGAAATGCGCTTTATGTAAATCGTTTACGATTACTTTTTAACTTGTTTAATTCGTTGCCTGAATTGGGAATGGTAATTGGAATAACTCAATCTGAATCTAGGTAAATTGATTCCTCATCATGAGCGCTCGCAAAATTCGTATTGCGAGATATCCCTAGCCGCATAAAATCAAGTCGTGAAGAACAAGACTCCTAGGGAAATACAGGCCGATTCAAATTCGAGATCTACCATGAGGATCTCGGAAACTGTAAGAGATAGGTAGGTAGTTTAAATTTGGCCAAGTTGCGTATTTTGATGCTGAACAAAATGCCGTTTTGAAACTGAAAAAGTTCCGACTGCTTTCGGAGATATCCTGAAAAAACGAAATTTTGCAAAATCGTTTTGATGAAGTTATAAAAAATAAATATAAAATATACCTATTTCAAAATAAATGACACATTATTATGGCTACTTTTTTCCCTCTACAAGATGCTAGTTTTAAATTTTTTATTTTATGGTTAACCATATTCAATTTTGTTGTTTCTTATGGAAGTCATTTTTACTTTTTGTATTATTTGATAGAGCCTTTTTTTTCTGATTTGGTAAATGTAAATATCACTATTTTCTAATAAAAAATGGCGTTATTAATTCGGAAAAACGCAAGAAACCACGAACATCCACTATCTAAGACAAAGTTTGTCAGGTAGAAAAAAATATTTTAACAATGTTTAAAAAATAATGATATTTAGATTTTTGAAATCAGAAAAAAATGCTCTAAATGACACACAAAGTAAAAATGGCTTCCATACGAAAAATAACGGTTAATCGGAGACGAAACGTCAGACCTAAAATTTAAAACTGGCATCCTGTAGAGGGAAAAAGTGACCATAATAATGTGTCATTTATTTTGAAATATCTTTTTACCTAACTTTGGTAAAAAATAAAAAGGATTGTGCAAAATTTCGGTTTTTTTTAGGATCCGAAGGTAGTCGGAATTTTTTCAGTTTCAAAACGGCATTTTGTTAAACATCAAAATACGCAACTTTACCAAATTTAAACTACCTACCTATCTCTTGCAGTTTCCGAGATCTCGAATTTGATTCAGCCTGTATAGAAACAAACTGTAGAGTGAAGCTTAACAATAAAAAAAACAGAATTAAGTGTGAACGCATAAATTCTTGATTTCGAGCGTGTTGATTTGAAAGCAGTTGATATATCGGGTGTAAAGGAGGCGAACGGGACAGTCAATAATATTCAATCGTAGAGTAAACCTATACTTAGTAAATGTGCAATAGTACTGGCACTGTTGAATCTCACAGGTTTTTTTTCATTTAGCATTTATTAATTGAATTCAATACATAATAAGTTAATTCAAGGAATTGGAAGGGCGTGGTTTAAGCATGCGACCTGACTAAAGTTAGGGTAGCGGTAAAAATTATGAGTTCGTCTAACGTCAATTATTAATAGTTGGAATTAAGTTTCACCAAATATGCTAACGTAGCTGAAAGGATGAAATGTTTCCTTTCCTCACTTCTCTTGTATTTGATGTTATATTTTAATATAATAATATATCATTTCATTCAGAGAAATTTGTGCTGGTTTAGGGGGAGTTGTACAAGGTTCCGCTGTCACTGAGACCAGGATTGAGCCTTAAACCGCAGGCCATTTCACTGCAGCTGACAGTGAGGTCGAAATTGTACGTTAAATTTTGGTTCTGTAAACCGCAAGCAATACCATTTCGCGTTTCCGAGGCCAATCGATCTCGAGTCTGCTGGTCATGCGTGCGTTCGTATTAGACCGAAAGTTATGGCGCAGCCAATGAATAAGAAGAGAGTATAACCTCGCCTTATCCGACTTCACAACTTACCCGGTACCATAAAATGGCATACAAAGTCAATAAAATGTGGACCAAAAATGGAGATGACTGCTACCAATAGTGTTGCTGTACTTGAGATTCTGAAAAAGCGCCCAGGTGAGATGTTCCGGCCTCAAAGTGTGCCGACGCCAAAGTGGAGGAGCCAGATTTGGCCTCATCAAACTGTCCTGGACCGGTTATACCGGTGGTCTTTCTCGTTCCATTTGATCTGACGGTACATCTTCCCTACGTCGGCCTTCATCTTGTTATAAGATCCCAAAGATCCTGTTGCAATTTTGGCCCCACTTACATAATCTCATTTAGGCTTCTCCCATCAGCGCGTTTAGATCCTTTCCACTTTTCTGTTGTACTGGACTCCTTTATAACAGCTGCCTGGTACGAGATGTATATCCTGTTCTTCCTTGAAATGGTAGCTAGTTTCGTGCCCAAGCTGTAGATAGTCGTCCATAAACTTCTTGTAACCTTCCTACAATTTGTTGCTTGTCCCTTACAAATTTCTTCTTCAGTTGTAGTGCTCCTGCGAATGCCAATGGTCTGGAAATCTCTTGGGTGTCTTGGCTTGGTTTTCTTTAGACGGTATTTTTATTATGTACGTTCCATCAGGATTCGTTACAGGTCAGGGCATTTTTGTTCGGGGTATATTACGATCGGAATATTCTTATAACGGATTATTCGATGATTCCTTTTTTTTTAATTTGAACGCGAAATTTTTTTTCTTCAACGCGAATTTGCCTCGTGACGGGCGAATACTTCGGCAGAAAAAATTTTCCTTGGAGAAGAATTTTTTTGGCCGCGGGAGTAACTTAAGTACAAACAATATTGTAGGCAAATATTTCAGGAGTGCATTTTTCGGATTCAATGGTTATACAATCATGTTACTTCGCCAAGTAAGTAACCAGCCTCCTTGTTGTAAAGAAGTATGTAAAAGCCTCAATTTTTGCAAATGTTGTAATGTAAGTAATGGTTGAAATGTGTAAACGACGTCATTTGTTTTGTAACATTGAGCCATTGGGGTAAATAAAAAATAAACAATCTTCAATACTGCCATGCTTTTTTTAGCTTCCTAGCATGTGCTAGGTAGCTATTGCGATAGCCGTTTTTTGAACATTTCAAAATTTCATCAAATGTCGACGTTTTAGACCATTTTAAGCAACTTTTAAAGAATAAAATTTTTAGCTTCCTAGCATAGGTAGCTATTGCGATAGCCGTTTTTTGAACATTTCAAAATTTCATCAAATGTCGACGTTTTAGACCATTTTAAGCAACTTTTAAAGAATAAAATTTTTTTCCGTCTGTATGTACGTACGTACGTACGTTTGTTGGCAATTTTCTGAGAAAACGGCTCGACGGATTTTGTTGAAATTTTGTATATATGTTTTAGGCATACCGAACAGAAAAATAACGGGCCGGATTTTTGAAAAAAAATTTTGGAGCGCCGTAACGGCATCGAACTTTTTTTTTCAAATAGCAACCTAAAATTTTTATTCTATTATTTGGAAGACCTTATTTTCCTGTGTACAACCTACAAAAAATTGGGCCGGGTTATATTATCAAAAAACGGAGAAAAAAATTGTCAAAGTCAAAAAATTGTGTTGCATATGTGCAAAACGCAACGATCTTGTTTCTGAAGCAATTTAAACGAAATTTCTATGGTAAGTCCCTTTAATAAAAGCAAACAAAATTCATGCGCAAAAATCGTGTTGCGCATGCGCAGAAATGCAACTTTCTTATTTATGGAACAATTTTAACGAAATTTAGATGGTAGGTCCTTTTAATAAAAGCTAACAAAATGCATGTGCAAGAAATTGAGTTGCGCATGTGCAACATCCAACTTTCTTATTTATGGAGCAATTTTAACGAAATTTGGATGGTAGGTCCCTCTAATAAAAGCAAACAAAATGCTGACGGTTTTCTCTTCATAGCATGAGCTAGGTACAATGCGAAATTTCATCAAATGTTGACGTTTTAGATCATTTTAAGCAACTTTTAAAGAATAAATTTTTCCCGTCTGTAAGTGCGTACATATGTTGGCAATTTTTGGTTTCAGCTAGGAAGCTATTCTGTCAAGAATTTGACACCTGGTTTTATTAGTACATTTAATGAAAAATAAGAAATAACAAGGAGGGATGTGATGTAATAATCTCCGCGAATAACGCACTAATTTTCCATTTCTAAGTTAGAGAAGCTTTGATCAATGGCGGTTCTCTTATTTATATTTGGGATAAAAATATATAAATATGGCTGTCAGAGCGCATAAAAGACGCATTCATCCCAAGATTAAGCGTATATACTGGAGATATGAGTTACTGTGCGAAAGGTTTTGTAAATATTCCAATTTTCGAGAAAGATAATCTCAAATATGCGCATAGGTGGGAAAGCATAAGATTTCAAAATAAAATCCACCGAAGATTACGTTTGTCACATCGCACTATAATTATTTACGCATTTCGCTACCCTTTTCTGTTTGGTACGAATAGTCCTTTGTGGTTTATATCATCTATGCATAAATAGTTTAACAACGACGAATACGTTCCGATAAACACAATGACTGGCTCCGATATATGGAATATATACGTCGTTCCAGATCCATAATTTAATATCGTCATCCCGGCGGTATTAGAATGGCAATAATCAGATAATATTGGAGAAATGGGCATAAAATGCCTTTTTCGATTTTTAGCAATTTTTCTAAATGCTGCAGTAATCCATTCTACCTTTATGCGGGATATAACTCAATTTACTGTCCTATAAAAATGTCCAAATATCCACAATTCATTTTTGGTAAGCTTTATAAGCGCAGCACGGTAAATAAAACATATATTTTCATTGGATGTCTAGATATTGACCTATTGCACTATAACTATTTCAGCTTTCGTCCCAGTGTATCCCCTTTTGAATTACTGCCTTCGCAATTTATCATTTGCGCGTTGTTGGGTAAAAAAATGGCGTGCAACAGTGTTATTTTCGTATGTATTAATTATTTTTGGGTTGACGGTAACTGTAATTAATTGTTTGAGATTCGCTGACAAATCTGATTTAGTTGTCATTTCGTGCGTGTACGAATTCTGATTGGTCTTAAGGCGAGTGCAATGCGCATTGGTTTTACGATTTCCTTTCGACACGTTGAAGCGAAGTGTAGTATAATTGCAAATTCTTTATTGTCTCTGGCGATTGACTTGTCTCCAGCCTGGAGGATATAATTTGGATTTATTAATATGTAAGTTGGCCGCACTTTGCTAAATAACGAGGCACTTTCAGAATAAACAACCACGTACGACTACGCGGCTCACTAATCTTTCTGAAACTTCAAAACTACGGCTTCGGTTTGAACCTTGAACTATTTAACTCATATGGTTTCACTTCGAAATTATGGCGAAGAATCCCTGTTACACGATATATTAATGACGCCTTGAAGACTTGGCGAAGAATTCCATACACAATCGAAAAATGCCGCGCTTAGGGTACGTAGTTTTGTTTTGGCTAAGAATTCTCTCTCCCACCCGATTTTTACTTATGTACTTCTCGAATCCTATAGCCGAAACGAACCCGACGCAAAAACCGACTTCAGCTGTTTCTTATACATGTGAGGGTATAGCAGAACCGCCGGCGCTTATGCCCCATTTTAGAACCGGTAACACTGTGACGTTGTGACGAACTTCGGTAGCGCTGTAAAATTAAACGGAAAATTTAGAAACATGAAATGTTATTAACGAGATAGAATTACAAGTCAATACACTCTGGCGGTAGTGGAACGGTCAGCTAGAGCGCAACCAAGGTATGCTAGAACCTTGCCCCTGGTCGAGGTCGGGGTAGGAATGGTTTGGCCGATCGGTCTGGAAACTTGAGTAAACGGCAGCTCCAGGAATTTTAAAGAGTAAGCAGTGGGTATGGCTACTGGTGAACCAAAATTAAACCGCACTTCAATTTGCCTAAGCGGGAACAGTAAATAATCTGAGTCGGTAGCGGTATCTATTAATTGGGTATATTTACTATAATTTATCAAAGAAATAAAAATAGTGGGTCTACCACAAGAGTTGCCACCCCTACAATCGACTATGTATGTGTAGGTACAAATTTAAGTTTCAAACGAGAAGGAAATTCAATTTTAGAGGGCAGTTGCGGGGTTGGTAATGGATCATTATTGAACATAATCTATCAAAGATTTATTGTGTGTACTGCATAAGTTACAAACAACCCCCGTAAGTGCAAATACACATGTATATAAATCTGAAGTTTCTAAATAATTTTGTTTATTCCGAAAAGAATCGTTCAGTTTACAGGGAAATTGGGGTTGCTTATAAATCATTTGATCATAATGTATCAAAGAAACATTTGGTGTCCCTACATTCGAGGTATGTACGTTTCAAATTACCGAATTATCTTATGGATGGGCTCACAAAATTAAAAGCAATCCAACTAAACACATCAGCTGCACGAGAGACGTCTCATTTTGTATGGAATTTCATAGGCGGCATTTAGTTAAGTTAGGTACAGGATATCTAGCCTAAAAGTGTCACATTGTGAAGACGGTTAGTTAATTAAATAAAGAATCGTTTGGCCCCGATGACGTGGGTTACTTAGTTATGGGGATGAGCTTCGGTTAGATGTAAACATTTAATTACATAACAGACAACACTACTTCATTATTAAAATGTTTATCTTAATTAATTATTTAGTTTAAATAATTACAAATGCAATATTAAATTCAATTTCTATGCAAAATAACTAAAGAAAAGTGCACAGTGATTTAGTTATTGCTGCTAAAAGCTTTTCATTTCCAACAACATCCGTGTAGAGCCGAATGAACGACACAAAAAGAGTGGGTAATTAGAGGCGACTTCAATTTAGATATAATTACTTTAATTAATACAATTATGTATGTTCCCATTGAGGACATGACAAAATGTATGATATTTGCGATTCGTCTGCGCTTCCGTGGTAAATTGTATTGAGTTTCAATTTTTTCAGCACATTTTAATTATTTTCCCAGGTTCCTGTAACACACCTGTCGACTACACATGTTCAGCGTATCAAGCCCCTCAGTAAAGTGCACTTTGCTTTCACAATATGAACAGTTTTTCTACCCAACATGTTTAGGCTTTTACCTACTTCAAAGTACCTTATTTAATCTTCTTGTAAAGCGTGATTGAGGGAACTAATTTCTAAGTACTATTTCCCTTGCTTCCGTTCACAGAGTTTTTTTAAGCGAGAAAACCATTACACCTGTAATATACTCCGATTTGCTTTGTGGTTTGACCATATGTTCGGAATAGCATATTGAATCAAGCCAATTTTACCCCGAATACGGTGGTCCTATATTATCTATCCATCTTAGAAAACGTATTCTTTTACTTAATTTCTCTTGAGAAAATTGGAAAAGTTCCTTAAGCAAATAATCGTTTAATCTAACCATTAAATTCATGCCAGAGAACTTCAAATAAAAGTAAACTCTGATGAACCATATTCTCGGGAGATATGAAATACAGCCCTGCGGTCGGGTCGTTTATGTGTAATTATATTAATCAAAACGAGCTTTGCCCAAATATCGATAGTTGAAAAAAGAAGCTACGTCTTTATAATTCTTTGGCGGGCTAACAAAAACGATGTAGCTTCAGGATAATTATTCGCAAATTGGAGTAGCTTCCCTGTTAGTGCGCGTGTTTGTTTTGCAAGGTAAATTTTTTTCGGGCGGTACACAGAGGAAAATAAACATTTAAATGAAATGTATCAAGTTTGAAGTATACCGGGTGACCCAAAATAACTGTAGACAGCGCTGAAAGATTTTACTGTTTTTTTACCTAAGACATTTGCCAACGTGTTGAGAAGGTGGTTTATTTATACCGTAATCGCCATCCAATCTCAAACGATCTCGAGGGTCGTTAATAATCAAATTTCCAAAGAAAATAACCTTCTTGTCAGACGGACAGGTTACACAGACAGATCGTTCCAAATCTAAAAGATGATGAGATGCGCGCCGGATAAATTCTAACTAAAAATATTCGCCCTAAGCACGATGTGCGGCTTTTTCAGTTGTCATTTAACTGGCGTGTAGCGTGATATATCCTTATAGGCTTAGAACATAAAGAGGTTTACGGTGTTGTGTATTAACAAATGTGTTTTAAAATTGGATTTGGACTTGGTGACAAAATCACACCGGTCACATTTTAAATTCTAGCAGAATCCATGTCTTGATAAATGTTAAAATGTGCTTTTAAGGCTGGATTTATGATTGGTGACGAAAGCGCACTGGGCACACTTTAAATCTTTGGTGATCGTGTATAAAATTGGTTTCTGCGCAATGATCTTTTAGTTTTGGAACGATCTCTACAACATTTAGACGAATCGAATCGTCAACAGCCGCGTTGGACGCATACAATTAATTACGTGGAAGAAAGAGACCGCCGCCGTTTACCATTTGTCTCGTAAGAAACGTAGAACGAAAAAAAGATGTTAGATTCATCCTATATTTTTAGAACCGCACTCAAAGGGCTTGTTTCAAAATCAATTTAAGGATTTTCGAAGATATACCTTCTTCATCCACCTCCTCCCTCATCCAATATTTCTCTCCTGCTTTTCCCTCTTCTTTCTACTTCGTTACATTCTATTATCAGGTGATCTTCTTTCTCTCCGAATAACCTACATTTCCTTCCTTTCTCTTATCTCCACTTCTCCCTTCCTCTCTCCTCATTTCCAAAGCTATTTTAATGTTCCTTTCCATCCGATAGATACTTCGGCACCACTTCCGTTGTGAGCTCCCTGTACTTTTCGTTTCCTCTTGAATTATCGATCCTCATCTTTCGCAGCTGAACTTGTGCATCATTGTCCCTTTTTGCAAGTTTTCCTTCCATCGTTTCCCCTATTTGTTTCCTCCGTATCCGTTTCTCTCGTAATAGTTTTTCATTTGTTCCCACGAAATCCCGTTTGTAGTCATCCTCGTGGCTAATCCTACTTTCACCAATTCACACTTTCATTCTTTTTCTTTCCCAGCACCTCTATTCTTCCCATCATTTACTTCGTCTGTCTATCCTCTGTTGCCTATCCTACTGTGTCATCCGCGTAAATCAGGAACCATGTCGTCCTTCCCATCATGATTTCTCAACTTTGGCTTTGTCTTAATGTTTTCTCCATATCCCTTACGTAGAAATTAAATAAGGTTAGACTCAGGGCCCAGGGGACATCCTTGTCGCAATCCTTTATTATCCAGAACTCCTTCGCTCCTATCCTTACCCTACTCCTTGTGTCGATACAACTCCTTAATTCTGTTCTTTAAATTTTTGTCTATTTTTCTATCCTCCACCATTCCCCATACTTTTTCCCTTTCTACTCTGTGAGACGCTGCTCTTAAGTTCATGAAAAACCTGTCACCTTTC
Organism: Photinus pyralis; assembly: GCF_008802855.1. Lineage (NCBI taxonomy): Eukaryota > Metazoa > Arthropoda > Insecta > Coleoptera > Lampyridae > Photinus > Photinus pyralis. Next base: position 21,848,239 of record NW_022170403.1, read on the forward strand.
CGCCCTTTTTTCCAATCCCTTTTCCGCCATTCTGTGTCTTACATAAATATAGGTGACCGTTCCCCTCTCTTTTCTAAAGCCCATTTGCGTTTTTACAAATCCCCTTCCATTTCTCTTTCCAATGGTGCATTCAGTCCCATTGCGTGGATTCTATACGCCGTCGTTATTATTGAGATTCCCCTATAATTTTACCAAACCGTTCTTGTCCGCTTTGTAAATTGGCACTATTACCCTTTCCTTCCATATCGTCCCGCTCTACTCCATTCCTTTCTTCAGTCTCTTTAATTGTTGCTCCATCTCTTTTCTTGATATCTCGTCTCCTTCTACCTTCTCTCTTCCCTCATCCTTTATCCCACACTCTTTCTCCTGCTTCCCTTATAGTATCTTCATAAAGTGCTGCTTCCAGTCCTCTATTTATATTTCTCTCCATTTTTCTTGGTTTATCATCTTCCAAAAGTTCTTCTCTGTTTTTATTTCTGATTTCTTCTTCATATTCTTTCTGTTTCTTCATATTTTTTTCCTTACATATTCTTTTGCACCTTTTTTCTGTTCTGTCACCTCCTTCTCCTCTTTCTCTCCCCATTATTGTTCTATATCTGTTTCTCTCTTCTGTGTACTCCCTGTCCCACCACACCTTTTTGTTATCTTTCTCTTCTTCTTCATTTACCTATTTCTTTGTTATTGCCTTTTTAATACGCTACTTCATTTTTTCATTTCTATTCTTTTCCTTTCGGTTCTCACTAATCCTTTTTTCTTTTATACTCCAACTGTATTCTACATCTTCCACCGCTAATCCTATATCCTGTATGGGTATATATCTTACTCCCCTTTAACTTTCATTACTTCTCATAACTTCCCTCTTATTTTCTTATTTCCCCCTACTTCAATTGTTCTCTCCTCTTTTACGATCGCCTCTACTTGTAGATTTTCTTTGGGCTTTTCCCATCTCTATCTACCTCCTTAATCGTTATGTTGTTCTTTATTTTTTCTTCTTCGAGTTTGTATCCATTCTAGAAGTTCTTCTTTTTCCCATTGCGCTTCCGTTCTCTTCATTTCTTCCCTTAATCCTATCATTTCCCCCGTCATCTTCTTTTTCATTTTTTTAATTTGCCCATTTGTCTCATTAGCTGCCCTTTTTATTTCCGCCATCCATTTTTCCAATACCTTTTTCATGTTTTTCATTTCCCCTCCTCTCAGTTCACCCCCGCCTCCTTTTCCTTTCCTTTTCCTTTGTTCCGGTTATCTTAGGACTTTCTTGCTCTACTTAAACACTTCAACCGCTCTTCCTCTTTAACTTCTTTCCTCTTCTTACTAACCTCACTCATCCCCGTCTGCGGTGGGAGCTTGCTCGCTTCCGCAGCTCGGAGGAATTCACCCTCTCAGTCTCTTCAGTAAGAAACCGCCCAAAATGACTAAAAAAATATAGAATATCGGTCTACGATATGTTATGCAGCGTTACAATATATTATCGCAACAATACACAAAAATCACTATAAGACACAGGACACCTGACACGCGTTTTAACCAAAGATGCTTCTAGTAGCTAAGCGTGATCTCATGCCAAATTCGCACTTGTAATCGCATAACACGAATTAAAAAGACGAAATAGTATATGATTGGCAAACAAATTAATAATAGCGGATGAATATAAATGCCGCAGGGCATTTTTAACTGTCAGTCATAGATTGTTGATATCTGACATACCTAACTGAAACCTCACCCTGATCCCTCCTTCCCATTTCAAGTATGATCCATCAATTTTAAAATCATAGGGTTCCATATGGAAGGACAAAAATCGTTATTTAGTCATTCAGTGAAATAATTTTCTTTTCGAAAAGAGTATTTATGATCACTCGTCTCCTAGGACCTCCGCAGTTGGGAAATAAAGTGAGTTACATAACGGTTTATAAAATCAAGTCAAGTAGCTTGAAAATCAGGAAAAGTAGTGAATTCCTATAGTACTGACAGAAACTGTAATATTTCATGCAAAAATGATACCTAATACCTTTTTCAGATTTTTACCAAATATTTATGAATTGTTAGAATGTAGGACCTGAAACCGATGGTATCGCTGTCTTAGTTCTTACGTATATTTTCTGTTTCTAAGGTATAATAGCAAAGCACAGGTGGTAGAAGGCTATCGCAAATAATAAACACGCGCCTTTCGTCAGTTGAGAGAAAGGCAAAAGTGTCCTTATGGCTGAACATGTCACCCATTGACATGAGAAAAACTTAGATCACATTTCCGTTTTTTCTAAAGGACACGTTGGTTCTCAAATTACAGCATTTAAAAGATCTGTTCGCCTACCTACATAAGTTTTCTTCCTGTTTGTTCTTTGTGCTTTATTCTTTAAATATGGAGGATAATAATGACCTGTGGTTTTGAATTACGCCGCCCTCTTTATGATGTTTGGATTTTTATTTTGCAATCCCGCCGGTTGGCGTGGGAAACTTCCCTGATATTAATTACTGTTTTTTTTTGTTTCAGGTTAGTGCCTTATCAGCGATCAGTGAAAGGGTAAGAGCGAACTTGGGAAGTAAAAATGCGGTGTAACTAAACATGAAGTTTAAATAAATTCGGGATCCGTTTGTTAGTCCCGCCGAGTTACAAACAATTCAAATTACACAACTCCCAGTAAATAGAATCTACGACGGCATTTTCTTTAATTGAAATTTTAATTAAAACTTCTTCAATTTATTAGGAAATCTGGGCTTTAATTCACGACCTATTTTGTTAATTTATGTAAAAATCTTAGAGGGGGGTTAAAAGTTAATTGAGCGGTTTTTGCACTATTGGGTCGAACTGTAATTGATACTTGGGGAACGAATTTGTACGATTTCGTAAAATGAATACTGATAAGTGGTGTTCCTGTGCCTTGCTTGTCTACTGTTGTAATTACATTTCGCAGCTGATACACGTAAAAATTTTCACAACGGAATATAACTAATTAAAATGTCAGGAAGTAGTGTACACATTTTATGACGGCTTTATTTATGCAACGTTTACTCACGATAGACCACACATATTGTAATGGACGTTTTTATAAGAGGTAGACATTTTTTATTACTAGCGGAATAATGCACACCTAGTTGAATAATAGTATCTATCGTTTTCTTAATTATACCTACAGTGATATTTCATTTTGAAGTAGACATAGGGATTTATGTGTATTGTTTTTCCCTATGTCTACTTTTAAAAAACCAAGTCCTTCTGAAGGGCGCCTCATTTTAGGCATCCTAAATAACTTTTTAAAACAAATAAACATCTGGCTGTCATATTAAGCAATTTGAATATTGTTGCTTTGGCTTAACAGAAAATAAGTCTCTTACGCTGTTACCGGCGCCATACCAATTGACAATATCTACTTTTTTATTATACCTGAATCACAATCTCCGTTTTAAACACTCAAATGCGTGCGAAAAAGGGCCTTTAAAACACACGTGCTTTAAAGTTGCTAAGTAACGATACTTCAAGTATGACTTTTGAAACTGTCATCTGGATGAAATAAAAACATCCTCTTAGGTCGCTTTCTGTAAATGCAGAACATTTCTTTGGCTTGTACCTATCCTTTGGTTGAAGGTTTCACAAACGCGCGTATTTTAGAGTATGCTTCCAAATCTGTTCCACTTTTATTCGCAGCATTGTTTGAAGTTTTGAGTTAATGCACCAAAAGATAGGAGATTTAAATACCTTTGACATTTCCTTCATATATGCCAGCATTATGGATGCATTTAAGACTGTATTCGTAAGTAACTTCCTATTCATCCATGGAAACAACTTTTCATATTCTTTATAATAGGCTTTACTGGATTTGGATTTTACACCTACCAACGTTTGTTTAGATTTTACAACAATCGATTTAATGGACGGTGTATTATCTTTTTCAACGGAAATCGTTTTATTTACAAAGACGATGATTTTTATAAGCAAACGTCAAGTGACATTTCCATGGCGATCGTGAAATTTCGAACACCCAGCCCACTTAATTAAACATATATTCGAGTATAACGTCAATATGATTTCATTGTATTTCCTATTTTTAAATTATACTGCAGGTGTAATAAAAAATATTATAAGATACACGTGTATAATTTGTCTTTAAAGCACTTGCAATGTTAAAGGCACTCCGCTTTGCGTCGTGCCCTTAAACTCTTTGCGCGTGCTTTAAAGACTTGATTATACACTTGTATCTTAATATACTATTTATTCAGTTGAATAAGTACATCCCACATGAACAAAAATAAGAATATGTACAGAAGCCAAAGCAACAATATTCAATTTAACCAGATCTTTATTTGTTTTAAGAAGTTATTTTGGTTGCATAAAATGAGGCGCATTTCAGAAGAGATTTTGCCATTTAAATGTAGACATAGGGAAAACAATACACGTAAATCCCTATGTCTACTTCTTAATAAATGGCACTGTATAAAGAACAAGATATAGTATAATAAGTATATCCAAAACCACTACTATGTGGGTATTACCATTGTATGTATATTACTTTTGACAACCTTTGAAAAGTCAGTTTCAGCACTTTCCCGAACTAACATACATTCTTCTAAACAGAATCGTGCTCTAGTATCGAAAAACCTGTCGAAAATGAATGGACAGCTGTTTCTTTTTCTCGTACTGTACATGTACATACCACGACCGTAATTGTGCGTAAATGAATGGGAAGGGAGAGTATAGTGTAAATAACTGCGTGTGGTCTCTTTAATTCTTGTGTTTAATAAGGGTGTGTCTGCCTCAAAATTAGGCTTCAATTAATGTCGACATCCTGTCCCGAAGAAAATTTCGAATAAAAGTACAATTTTGCTTAATGAATTTTAATGCGAGCCAATGCGTCGGTGATTAGATTTAAGATTTAATGCACTTAACAAAAATTATGAAATTACACCCCTCCGATGTACTTAGTTTAATGTAAAATTATAATTAGATCGTATGCGAAGGGAGTAGTTGCAAGTGGTGGAAGTCGACGCTTATCCTCAAGACTCTTTTTGTTTTCATTATAATAATGTTGTATAATGAGGAATATTATTCTTTCCAACTTTAGTGCCTCGCGTTCAAATTTATTATTTTGACGTCGTGTTTTCGAGCAAATGGAGAATGATAAAAAAGAAACTTTTGGCATTGTAACTTTTCCGTAATGCGCCACCATCATATGATAACGTTTCTGCTATAAGTAGGCCAGTGCTCTCAACGGAATAAAATATAAAGCCCTTCTTGTTTCTGAGTTAGAACCGAAATTGACCAAACGCAATTTCCGTTCGAACTGATCGCTAGGATTTTGGATAAACTTTTATCGTACGTTCGGCTCATTCGTCAACTTCTTTTTCGCCATTTCATTTAGTTATTACGTTACATTAAAGAAGTTGTATGTATTCCACTGAACAATTTACACAACTGACGTTTTTGGTAACTGACAATTGTTTCTGGTTCTCGATTATTCATGAAACATTGCTTTGTAATTCGGATTAGGTACACGCTTGTAGGTTATTTGCAAATTTACAGTAAGTGCAAATAATAAAGCTCGGAACTTCTGAAACGGTCAAGTGATGTAATGTAGAATATGCGGAATTATGATCAATGGTTCAAAACTACAATAATTGTTTTACAAATCTGATTCATATTCCATTAATACCACAGATGATTGTTTAAATCTGTGTTAATACGTCAGTCAATGTGTGAATGGTCTGAATCCTGATGGTGCAGGGCAAATAGTGAAAGGAGCAATCCTCATTTATTTTGGCTAGTTTTTCGCAAAATTTTGTCAGATGTCGGATGAAAATTTTAGAAGGGACTCGAGCGATAAATCCTCACGAAAATTTAGACAACAACCGAGAATTTATGTACGTAGATATATAATAAGTGAGAGTAGGCAACTCTACGGCAAATCGTGTATATTTGTAATGACAAAGGAGTATTCTAAGAACAGTCATCTTGCACATTTTTATTGCAATCGGATTGAAAATATTTAAGAAAACCAGTATCTATCAATCTTGAGTCAAAACTCTTAGAAACCAGTCCAACAGCACAAAGTAGTTGGGAGTGTTGTTCATACTGACTACTGAATCACCTAGTTTTACAATATCCAGGCTGTTGCACGCAAACCGTTACCTAAAAGAATTCAGACTTTTTCAGAATTTATTGCATTTTCGAAATCTACATGAAAATCGACGTCCTTTGATACCACATTTCCCTATACCCATCATCAAGGGTTTTCCAGTTATTCAAGATTTTTCAAAATTTCTGACGTTGAACTGCTTCTCTTTAGGGGACTCTACCTACGACTTCGTTGACTTGAATTCCAAGCGTCCTCCAAAATCAACAATACTGACTTGCGACATGAGCTTGATTTAAATTTTGATCGCCCTTATACAGGGTGTGTTAAAATTAATGGTCAATTTTAATAACTTCAAACCTAAAAAAGTTCCACCTAGTCCTGTACTGGGTTTGGGTATCTTGAATGATTAAGTTGTTTACAGTTGTAACTGCAAGTGGAAGAGCAGGGTCTGGACCTGTTTTGAGGCCAGTCGGGCTAACTCGGCTGTGGTCTGCCCGTTTCGTAGGCGGTTGGGTTGGTGTTGAGTCAGCCGACCGTTACCTCTTTTTCTCTCCACCTACCTAACCGGAGTTAGCTTTAGGAGCCTGCCTCTGGGTCAGGGATGTGGATGGTTTGGAGGTAACTGTTGGAACAGTTTGACTCATTTGGGCCAGCCTGGTGTTCTTTCTCTTCCTTTGGTCAGTGCCGCGGATGCGCGTTCGTGGTGACCTGTAACATAGGTTGACGCCAACTGGCGCTTGAGCCCGAACGGTTCAACGAGGAAAAAAACTAAATAGAGAAATCTGTAGGAAATTGTATGTACTTTCATTTTGAATAGGAGGGTTATTTTCGAAAAGTTGATAGTTTTCAAGTTGTAAGCACAAAACTGCCAAAAAAATATTTTCGTACTTCCGAGATTAAAGTGACAACTTCACTCCATTATGACAAGTACTGAAGTGTCACTTTTTGTTCCGCCGGGATTAAATTTGGACGAAAATCCCGGAAGGATGAAATTACTAACAAGGCAATTTCAGTAGGTTGTTCCACATTTTGTATACTTCTTAAACGCAACGTACTGCTGCTCATATAGTTTTTTTGGATTTCCGTGGTATCAATTTTTTACCTACTTTGGCTGCTTTTTATCAATATCAAATACAGAGTGAGCAACAAAGATTGAAGCGTGCCGCTTCAGCTAAATTGGCAATGTGCCGCTCATAGCATATGCTGATTTGATACAAGATACGAAATACGAATAGACGCACGTCACTCTGACAGCGCAGAACGTCATTTTCGTATACAACTCCATACAAAGAAGGTAGTTTTGATATTAATAGGAACAAGCGGTGATGACGCACGCTTCAATCATTGTTGCTCACACTGTACAACCTTTGTCACCCACCACCAAAATTATGACACTAGCAATGACAGTTTCCAAATTATTTTTGTTACCATAGCATAGGGATTGTCGTACCAACGCAACGTTCCTATGGTAACTGGTTAATCAGCGATGTTTTTTAAAGAACGCGTTCTCTAACTCCATACATATTAAGTGTTTCAGTTTCGGAAGTACGAAAAATATCGTATATACCTTGCGACTGAAGTAGTGGTCTTAATCCCTCAGGTAAATTATGGCCCTCCCTTCGGTCGGGCCATAAACTTTACCTTCGGGATTAAAAGTACCACTTCAGTCCCGCGGTATATAATATACTATTATTCACGATCATATTGTAATCAGTCTCATAATTGTCATTTTGAAGGATAAGGAAGTTGTATTTTACAACACTTATTTTTCCAGGAGGGAGGAAAGTAGATTCTCGAGGTTAGTAATATTCATTTCCAACTTCTTTTGTATTTTTTTCAATGTTGCGTGATGAAATTTTGTTGGAAAACCTCAGATTCGGATTCAGCACCCCAAAAAACATATGGCATCAAAGAAATCAAAACTACCCCACAACTTTCCCGCTAGATGCTCGTTTGAGCACAAATGGCCTGTATTATTATTAGTCCAGGCTATATGATATTTTTTGACAAAAAAAATTAGTTACAGGGCGAAACCGGGTTTTTCAGGCAGGTGAAATGAATATACAAATTGGGAAAAAATAATTAAAACAGCAGAATTTTTCCGCGGGTGAAATCACGGGGGTTGAAAGGGGTGGAAAGTCGTGTTTTGCAAATTGTGGCAAAACTATTAATTTTAGCCGAAAATGTTAAATGTAAAAGTTATAGAGATTAAAAAAATGAGCTTTTGTATCAGCACTATTTTCACATAATCTCCAATTTTCCTAGAATAACCGGAAAATCTTTTTTTTCGTTTTTTATTCTTATTTTTACGAAACAATGTCGTAGGTGTTTGAAATTTGGAGCAAACGTAGCTTGTTTTATAATAAAAAAGAAGATAATTTTTTGGACCTGTAAAGTTGAACCGGGTCCAAGATCTCACGATTTATGAAAAAAACCACTTCTTTTTCGAAGGGATGAAAAATCTATTTTTTTTCATCGTACAGAGGTGCGCGGGGTAGCAACATTTTCGGGAAGACTTATATTTTAATAAAGAAAAATTCGAGAAAATCGACAAAAACTGGAAAAACAGTTTTAAGATATACACGATTTTTGACATGATAAATCAACATATTGGATGTTAATACAGATTTTTTCGAAATCTGTCTTCTTGCTTCTTTAATGTTTGCTTAAATATTCTCTTTTGTTATCTTATGTTCAACTGTTTTAGTTAAAACATCTTTATTATTTCTTTTTTCTGCATTTTTACCGCAATAAAAGCAATTCGAAATAAAATCGGATTATCTTGCTTCCTGATTCCTGAACAATTTCTTTTTGTTCACTGACTCTTCTTCCTGCCTGTTTTATAGCTGATGCAATTGCGTTGGGCCTGTTGAAAACTTGCAAAATCTGAAATAAGAACGTTAGTTTTACCGGCCATTGACCAAAGCAAATGATTTGAGATGTAAAACCTGGAATAAACTTTATGAGGATTTTATTCATAATTCCTGTAAAACGATCAACAGGGCCAGCTTAATCCCATCAGCTGTAAAACAGGCAGGAAGAAGAGTTATTGAACAAAAACAAATTGTTCAGGAAGCAAAAGAATTCGATTTTACTTCGAATTGCTTTTATTGCGGCAAAAATGTAGAAAAAAGAAATAATAAAGATGTTTTAATTAAGCTAGTTGGGCACTGGGAAATAAAAGAACATTTTATCAACATTAAAGAGGGGGGAGAAGACAGATTTCAAAAACTTTTTATTAGCGCGGATCCAATACGTTAATTTATTTGCAAAAAAAGCTATATACCCCGCGCACCTCTGTACGATGAAAAAAAATAGATTTTTCATCCCCTTGAAAAATAGGTGGTTTTTTTCTTAAATCGTGAGATCTTGGAAACGGTTCAACTTTACAGGCCCAAAAAATTATCTTCTTTTTTATCATAAAACAAGCTGTTCCTCCAAATTTCAAACCCCTACGATATTTTTTCGCAAAAATAAGAATAAAAAACGAAAAAAAACAGTTTTTCCGGTTTTTCTAGGAAAATTGGAGGTTATGTGAAAATAGTGTAGATACAAAAGTTGCTCATTTTTTTAATCTCTATAACTTTTACATTTTCGTCTAAAATTAATAGTTTTGCCACAATTTGCAAAACACCAGTTTCCACCCCTCTCAACCCCCGTGATTTCACCCGCGAAAAATTCAGCTGTTTTAATTATTTTTTCCCAATTTCTATTCATTTCACCTGCCTGAAAAACCCGGTTTCGCCCGGTAACTAATTTTTTTTGAAAATAAATTTTAGAGCTATTTAGCCTGGACTATAAGGTTTATTCCATGCTTGCAATTTGGAAATCAATTAATAGAGAAAGTGGTTTATCATTAAAACCAACTGTAAATAATTTATTTATGACATCTTGTACAATTCAATAAAAAATTCTGCAAATAGGCGCAGCAATAAATTCCAGAATAATTATCAATAAACAAGGACTTTCTATTACAATAATTAACAAAATTAGCTGGTGAGAGTTAACGAACATGGGTTACTTGTAACGGTACTTAGCTTGCTGTGCAGTTTTTAATTGTTTCCAATTCGTATTTCACTGAAGTATACGAAAAGTTACATACAGGGTGGCAATTTGAAAACTTACCACCCCCCATGTCTTAGTAAATAAACGAGATATTAAAACAAATCAAAATCCGTTTCGGTAATTCGTAGGGGGAAGGGGGAAGATTTGTATAGCAGTCTAATACTTTATGGTCATAGTATTTTCTTAGGGTTTATCGTTCGGTTCGAATATTGGCCAATTGTTGAGGATTGTTTTAGAACAGAGGTTATAATGACGGTCGAAAGATCAAATATATCTTTCGACTGTCAACGTATGGATAAAATCCAAAATTTATTGCCCGTGTGCTGAACAGAATCGCGTATCAACTTTTATCTGGAAAAACTTTAGAACTTTACTGTAAAATTACAAAATATATCTCAATCACCCCGTGTTTCCACCGGTGTGTACCGCGATAAAACTAAGTTATACTAATGGTTAAAATCCTTTGCGGAATAAAGCGGTCGGTTTGTGACACTTCGGACGGTAAATATTGCGGAACCAGAGGAAACTAATCAGCATGTTCCTACCGCTAGACCGAACCGGAAACATTTCTCCAACCGCGTCTGCACTCTGGAAATTGTCTCCAGTTCGGAAGTTGTCTCCTTTAAATTGGCGTTGTGTGACAGTTCAGCGTCATATCTTCAGTTTCTGTTTTAGATAAATTTATGTAAATGGTCGTACACGGTAATTATTTCGTCGAGTTGCGAGACTTGAGATGCGTTTTCATTTGTATGTATATACTGAAAACCGTGATTTAATCGCCACTCACAACTTTAAGGCCATATTTGATAAATAAAGCTCCTAAGTATATCTCGAACTAAATCTACTTCAAAATTATGAGGGAAGTTCGTTTGAGACTTACTGTATATCGAATGGCAAATTGCACATTTTCAATTCAACAACGTAGGTTATTGATAGGGAAAACTTTTTGCATTAGTCGTCGTAGGGGGTATAATTATTCATTTCGACTACCTTATCTTGAGAAACACACCAATATTGCTCATGAATATGCAGTTGTAGCCGAAACGTAAACCATTCTGCAGCAGATAAAGGATGCGTATTTGGTCGAGGTGAAGTGCTGTTACATCAAAAGGACCTCGCTATATAAAAATTATTTTGACGATTTTCGGGTAAAAGGATTACGGAACTTTGTTCATTAGCGAGGAAAAAGTTTTAATGCAGATTTAAAAGTTTCAATTTGTTTGGAAACCAGAGAAAGTGGTTAAAAGTTTTTATCAGAATTTTATTGGATTATTTTGCGAACAGTTGTATTCTACGGTAGGTTGTAATCGCATCGCATACTACCCCTATATTTTTATCTCAAGCTTAATCAGATTTTTAGTTTATGGTTTCAGTAACATACTCGCAATCTATTTACGGACTATTTGCACAATCAAGCAATCTTATATTTAAATTACTTTAGTCATAGTTGCCCACTGAAAAGTTACAAAATCCTTTAATTTTTATATCAATCTGCTTTTAATCAGTTTTGAATTAGTATTCCGTGTGAAACTTAGTGCAGCAGTATTATGTTATACACCAAAATTCTCAGAAAAATGTATAGACTCCCGAATATCAAAGGGGCGCGTCGCGCAGGAGTGGCAGAAGGGAGATAACCACCCTTACATGAAAAAAATATTTTGCTGGGAAAAAATTATTTAAATAATGCAGAGAATTATGTATTTATAGGTATATTTTCAATTCGAAAAGAATTACATTACATTACAGGTAAAATTTTATTAAAATCAATATTTCTCCAGGTGTACAGGGAAGACTACACATAATTGGTTCCAGTCCATCACCGCAAATTTTCCAACTGTAGTTTGTTGGTGGTGGTAAGTTAGGGTGGAGCTGTATATCCAAATACATTTCTGTATTGCTGTTTTCAAAGCTGCTCGAGTGGGTCGCATATTTTCTGTTGAAACTTACCTTTGTGTGAACAACCACCATCTCTTTCTCTTTCTTGGATGATAAATATAAAGAAATAATGAAAATCTGTTCAATCTCAATATAATGATACGTTTCACTTTTGCCAAAGAATGCTAACGTCTGAAGCGTGGATGGAGTTGCTTCCAGAAACTTCTTCCAAAAACTAATTTTAGCTTTTAGCTTGACACCTCCTGTGACATCGGGTCTCGAGATAGCACGGAGACCTGGAAGTGCTTTAGCTCAACTGACCAAGTTTCGTATATTGGGCGTAATGGTATTTCGCGACAGGTAGAACCATTACAAACGAATACACTATCATAAGGAAATAAAGATGTCCTTCTCAAAGCAAGTCCCTAGGCCTCGTTTCGATTTCAGCTGCAACTACCAAAAATTAACTATGGCATTCATTACGTTGTTGCCCTAAATCCGCCAAAATCGTTATTTTGCACCAATTTTGTTGGGAAAAAGTTCAAATTCGATTGCTCGATAATCAAGAAATGATACAAATGTATTTTTAGCAAAATATTTTTACCCAAAGGATGTCAAGATCGTTGTTTAGGCATCAATTTTTCAATTTTTAATATTAAGCTCAATAATTTTATCAAAAATAATTTGAATTATTTATTTTTTAATTTATGCTATTTTTATGCAAAAAATGTCAAAATAATTATTTATCTACTGATTTTCTTGGGAAGACCTCGTATCGACTTTTTCGCTATATGAAAGCTTAGGGGTTCCAGATCTGCAACTGTCAAGAATTAATTTTGGCATCCATCACTTTATCAGACAAAATCTATCTAAATCCTTATTTATGCACCAATTTTCTTGGCTAAAAGACCAAACTCTATTCCTCGATGCTAAAGAAAAGATACGCATCGACTTTAAGAGTAGGTCTGTCCCGTCGACTATCCGTGTGCCTAAATATGTGAGTAGCGCTGGAAATTCCCACGTAGTAGTGGTTTTGATTTACTTGTTCTCATAATTTGGTAGCATAATTGATTTAATAAATAATAATACGCACATTTTCGAAAGCCTTTCAGCTTTTCATCTTATGCCTATTAGGAACGGTGTGCCAACTTTGGTTTAGTGGTTTGGCAGGAAATAAGTGCATAGACAGGCATCATTGAAATCGGGTTCTTGGGGATTCAAAACGCCCTTATTAGTCCGGGAAATAGAGACTGAAAATGGACCATTTCCTGAAAAAACGAGAAGTTGTTTCAATTTTTTTGCATGTCATGGAGGAATATCTGGTGGTTAAGAATCCCCAGTTTTCGACCTCCACCCCTTGTGATTCCCCCGTGTCACCCCTAAAACCAAAAGAAATTTTGTTGGCTTTTTAGTTTTTCAATCAATCTTTTTATAGGTTCATGTGACCAAAAAATATGGTTAGAAATTGGAGACCAACTTTATACAAATTTGTTATAGGTATACTTCTTTTTCGTAAACTTTCTATTTAAAAAGATACAGAGCTTCAAAGTTGTCTTTAGTATGAAGATTCTGAAATTTCTATGTACATATTTTAACGAAATCTTATACGTTATCTCTATAATAATAATTATAAAGAGTAAAGAGTCGTATCAGAAAATACCTCAAATATAATTATAAAGTTATGGTGCTATTATTTTCCGCACCCTGCACCCCTATTAAAGGGGATGATAGCACTTCAACCTCTTGGTGGTAGTAGGTATTTGAATCACTGTGTGATTATGACGCTTTCGAACATAATTCACAAATCATTATTAACGAGCTATTAGCGAGTTTTATAATTTTGCAGTGTCTGTCCGTCTGTCCGTCCGTTAGCACGATATCTCGTAAACGAATGGACCGATTACGATGAAATTTTGCAGGTGGATTCTTTATAAAATTTGTAGATCGGAGTTCGTGAATTGGCAATGTAGGTCAAAAAATAAACAAAGCCCTTTTGAGATCTCCGGCAGTTATGAACCGAATTGCATAAAATTCAATATGCGCATAGCTTTAGCCGTATCAAACGCAATTCCAAAAGTTGAGCCTAATCGATCAGCATTCACAGTGCTCTCTTCCCATCGACCATTTTTAAACCGAATTGCAAACTATCTTATTTATGAAGATATTTAAATGAAATTTGATATATAGCCACTTGGAATAAAAGCAAATATAACGCCAATTTGCAAATTTAGTTTTGTGCATGATGTGCAGTGCCAACTTTCTTATTTGTAGAAGCAATTAAATGAAATTTCATACATAAACACTTTAAATAAAAGCAAAACTAACACCAAGTTCAAAATTTGGTTTTGCACATGCTATAGCCATACCCAGGAGCTGGTTTTATATATTTGTTTACACGTTTATTTTATATGAATATAGTAAATATTTTTAGCGCGTTTAGTACTATATGTCAAAGTTGTGTAGAATTTTATGGTCTACAATATCTGATAACACTTTTATTTTAAAGTGAACCATCGTTCTTAACCACCAGATCCAGATGAGCTCTACAAATAGCAAAGTAATGGAAAAAAAACAAAAAAATGTAAATTTCAAAGAATGCACTGGCATTCATTTATTTCCAAAGATATCAAAAAATTATTTTAACAAAACCTTATTGATTTCGTTATAGCTTTCTGATGGTGCCAACCCCCACAAGTCATAAAAATGTTGTTTTAGAACCATTAGAAAGCTAAGAAAGGCATTTGTTAAAATTATTTTGATTTATTTTTGAAAATGAACGCCAGCGCATCCTCGAAAATGACATTTTCCGGTTTTATTTCCCTTAACTTCGGTATTTGTAGAGAGGTAGAGAGCTGCAAGAAACTTTGAAAGGGAAAACTAATCACCATAAAATTATGCATAACTTTTACCATTTAAGCGACTTTGTACCTCGTACGGTTTACGAGTTTACGTGAAAATTAAAAAAAAAGGAGTGTTAAAAAAAAGTTTTTAAAAGCACTAAGTGAATGCGATTTTTTTGGCAAATACAAATAATTTGACTCCTTCTTTTACAGGTATTAAAAACACTGTAAAACTTCAAGAGCAAATTTCGCCTCTTTAGACCTTCCTTAAGGAACGCCATTTTTTTGGAAATAGGTTGCTAAAAAAATTAGAATTTAAACTCTTCTTTGTGGGGGTATTATAATTATTTTTTAAGCCCCAAGAGCACATTTTTTGGAGGTACTGGAGACTAATCGCACCATTTGTTAAAATTAGAAGTGGAAATCTTTTAAAACAAATGTATAGTCGTAGTTTGAATCCCTCCCTTTGCGTGTGGTTGGATTTTTTAAAACATCAAAAGCGGTCGCCAAGTGAATGCCGATTTTTGGTACAACCACTAAAAGGAATCATCATTTTTTCCGGGTGTTAAATGAACTTTTTAAAACTTCACAAGAGCGGATTTCACCCTCTTAGACTTTCGCTGTGTCGATGGCCAGTTTTTTTTTGAGATACTGAAGAGCAATCCTTGTCTTGATAAAGGAATTTGAACTTTTTATCCTCTAACTGTATCGGCATGTTATTTTTTTGTATGGCTGTAGTTCCTATTCCAACCCTGTGTGGGAACGGGAAAAGAATATTTCCACTGCAGATGGGCACTGCATGCGGTAAGAGACCGCTAATCAAAGGCAACCCCCCGATTTTCTGCGATTAGGTTCCTGTGGTATTCGTGCTATCTCTGAACGACCCATTAGGGGAGGGGGGGTGCGACTCTATGTCCACCACATCTCCACATCTTGTTGGTACTAGAGAGTGCTGCGGTTACACCCGGCTTTTTGACTTTTTTGGGTTCATGTACTAATTTCCATGACGTTTTATGCAATTTTCTTCAAATTTTTGGGTGGTCATTTTTAGAATTACGTGTTACGATATCGTGACGCCGACTGTTTTATGTTTTAAAGGACGAATCACCTGTATTTTGCGTAGTTGGAGATAAGCGGTATTTGTGTAGGTCAACATTATCCTACATGCGAGCCTAATGGAAAGTTTTGATCGAAAAAAAAGCGTGGGTTAAGAGATAAGCCAGCTTGGTTGAACGCGTTTCGGTTAAAAAATAGAACCATGGGATTGGAGAACTTGAATTGCGGGAACTATCAAGGCAAATACACCAGGCGTATGTGCAAAATATTGTATATAAATTTTCTATTCGATATAATTTTTGATATGCATTAATTAAGAGTAAATCAACGTATTTTCCGAGGTATTTTCCCTTCGCCTCATTTTTTATTTGCCTAATCTAACTTTATAATGAATGCTTAGGGCAGCTTCTGCTTATTCATTTATTAAAATGTTATAACATTCGAGTTTACTCAGATTACACAATTCGATAGCTTTGGTATAAACGTAACATATTGCAATAGCAACCCTATAGTGAATATTGTGTTTACACCAAAATTATCATCGGAGCGAGTTAAAAAAAACAAGTTAAAAGTTTAATAACAAAACATCAAATGTTACTAATAAAATAGGCGATCTACTAATTTCCCATCATTACAGGTGTCTCTTCAAATGGCCGCAAATAAATATTCTCTAAGCTAAAGAACTTTACATGCCTAATCAGTGCACATAAATTTGTCAACTGTAAACACATTACCTCGTTATTTTTCAACACTCTATTAAACTAACAAACTTGAAACGCATTAAATGTCGAAAATGATCAAAACTTGTAAATTTATGTAGTATAGCTTTTGGGTTGTTGCATAAACATGTCAATAACCCTCCAGAAATTCGGTGCAAAGTTTGGATATGAAATTCTCGTTATGGGATGTGCACCGAGTGCAACTAGCATATGTGACTCGTTTAAATCAACGCGTATTGGCATCATGCGCCAGCTAGACTATTAAATTTGTATTACACGTTGCCATTATCGGCAGTGTCGTGTATAGAAACGAGATCATTGGACCGATAACGCATTAAAATGACAATCCATGTCATTCCTGATTATTTTCTCCTACGCGTTCAATATATGAAAGTCCGTTTACGAGAAAAGAATACGAATTGCATTACCCGCTATGGCATGATTCAGTTTACCCCTTAGACATTCTTCAGTTACTGCCTACTGACAGGGCGAATGACAATTTAGATTCGAGAAATTATTACACAACTTCCATCACTCATCTATTATGTCCAGTTGGGACTGAGCTCAAGGGGTTTATGTTGTGTCTAAACCGGCACCCTTGGAAGAATCGTCCATTAATAGAAAGATTTTCACAAATAAAAACTGCATTCAAACAGTCGTACAATTTGTGTAAGATGTAACCGTTTGTCTTCGTTCAATATTGGGTAATAAGTGTACCCACGACTGCGAAATTTTACATTTTTATGTTTCGCTGTATTTATTATTCTAATTTTTATGCTTTTGAGAATGGTTTTGTAATTAACTTTTTGCGTTACGAAGATATATTAAATTTACATTGAAAATTAATTTTAGAATTGCAAGTCATGTGTTTACATTTAATTTGGATTTGTAGTATTTAAGTTGTAGTAAATCGTTATCGGGTTTAATTAAATTGGGTTTTGCATTTCCACAGTCCGCAACACACGGTTTTATGATCTCATATTTTATTTAACCCTTTTTAACTTATTTTCTGTAATCACAGCGTTCACTATTAACCCTAGACTCTACATGCAAAAAAACTCAGTCGTCGTTAGTAGTCGGACATGTTTTCTACGAGATTTAGACCAACGTTCAAATGATTTTGTTTTTGTTTTTTTATGTAGTTCTTTGCGTTAGCTTCATTTTCACGGACTGGAGAATTACATAAGTTTTCTAATGTAGGATGTAATAACAATCGTGAGGGTATTCGATCATACGTCCATTACAGCGTATCCAGGGTATTTCACATTATAACACAAAATCTTGAATGCAATTAAGTTGTTGTCAATTATTTTAGCATTTTAGGAGCGTTTTTTTTCGAATAATGCTGGCGTAGGTAGTAACCATGGTAATAGAATCAACGAAAGTAGATAGGAAAAATTAAGTAGCGTACTTTAAGTAGTGTATAAAGGACGTTACTGCCGACGACATAAGTACTTTATAAGAAACAATGAATTTTATAGATATCTTAAAAACCGTTCAAATTTTTAAATCGAACAAAAGGGCACTATCCTAAAAGCTTTAAAAACCTAGTATTTCTGGAAAAGTAAAGAAAATGAAACATCGGAAGAAAACCTCATGGAGAAAAATTACCAATGTTTTGGTAATTTTTTTGAAACTTCAACAAATTTTTGCTAATTCCCTATTTTTTTTCCAAAATTGATGTCACTTATTTTACTCTCAATCCCATTTTACTACAACTAATTTCAAAGCTAACTCTATTATAAGCCCTCTAATTGTACCGTAAAACCATTCAATCCAAACATTTGAAGATTGGGCCTTCGAATATCTCCGAAAGAATTTAAAAAGCAAAGCAGATTAGTAATCACGATTAAATTGGCTTTCAAATAATGTGCCATTTGCCATAGGATTCCATTTAAAATTTTAGGGGTTAAGCTCCCTACGTAGAGGGGTGAAGACTTGGGTTCGTGATTTGTATTCCAAAAGTTGTCCCCCTCGAATACAAAATTGACGTGTTCGACGATTTTTCTAAATTTCTAAATTTAATACCCTAAAAGCCCTCTGTATACTTCTCGTAGGGCCACTCTGTATATAAAATTAAAATGTTAATTAAAAGACGATTTCGGGTAAAATTTAATACAAAACTCGCCAGTAAAATGTCATTACCTGACTCCGAAATTAAAGTACTCGGCCCCATTCAATATTTCCTCGTCAGTAATGTATCATTTTCCTGACTTTTATGTAAATAACTATTAAAAAACTGTTCGACAATTGTGTTCCTTAACTCATCAAGTATGTACACAACAAATTTCGTGGAATTCTCTCCATTTTCTGCAAAAGCTTTTTGGGCAGAACCCAGAATGCGCATGTGAACAGAGAGAATAAAGCGAGGAATTGTCGAGTAACAGAAATAGAAAGGAACTTTAGAATTTAATGCATGGCGCTCTTATATTGTGGCCAATTCTTTGGGATTACCGCGTGAATGTTCCTGGAGAGGGAAGTACGGCTTTCATGATTTTTTGGGAACTAATATTTCGAGGGAGTAGGAGATGAATTTGCCTGGAAGGAGTTTTGTCAGGAGAAAACATTTTTATAGGATGAATTCGAATCAATTCGATACAAATTAATGCCTTAATCGGAACTTTCAAAATCGAGTTAATCTGCGATGATTTTTCTTGGGGGCGGAATATTCTAAAGGGAATATTGACGGTACATGCGAGGCAGTGTACAATTTTAGCACTTAGTGAGTTTGTGTTTGCCTAACTGTCTTTTACTTGTAACTGTAAATAATTTAGCCCATATTTGTTGATAAACAGTTCCAATTTCGAAAGAGAGTATTTGTAAGTGGAGAATATTCAAATAAAGATTTGAATAATATATTTTGCTGATGAAACCCCTCAATCGTGATATTGGATAAATGAACGATTTATATAGCTTCTCGAGTGGTGAGGTTTTATGAGAAAATCTTTACATGAAGCACAACTAATTCATTTTAAAAACTTAATAATATTCCTATTCCGGGGTATCGTCGAGAAGGGCCCATTTAACAATTTGATGAGACGTGCATCAAAGGGCAGTGGCGCATATGGTGCAAATACGTATTCCCTAATAACATAAATCATTTAGCATGCCTCCTTCTGCGACCATTTTTATGATGAAATTTTATACCCAATAGATATCGACTGGTCTTTATTTTCGTTAGCACGCAAGCTGACGTTGCTCATTTTCAGGACGCGATCGTCTACAACACAGAGAGAAGAGGACACTCGAGCCAAAATGACGTACGTGTCTTGAATAAAACGCCGGTTCAAAGGCAGATTATGAGAGGAGAACATCCTGTAGTACATTCGCGTCAAAAGAGAAAATGCACTTTCATCCTATTCATGTTTAGTAACGAGCTACTGGTTCCGAATAAGGGTTATACACATTTTAATCAAGGGTGACATGACATGTATTTCATTGCATATGCATATTAGCGTAATACCCACCTTGCAAGACTACAACCCCCCTATACCGCCGACGCACGGGATTGTAACATGTAAAACAGTTCATCCAATTTTTGTACGTTACGCAAATTTTTCCCCGAAAAATGTTACCACTAATAAATGTATACGAAGGGAACGTAAAAAAAGCAATATACGTCAAGTAATTTATTTTTTAACCTGCAAAGGCCAGCCCCTGTTTTAACAATTTTTATTACGATGGACGTGTTAAATACAATCCTCTATGGACGGTGAATTCGTACGATAAATAACGCGCCCCTTCCGCAAAAAATCTTGTCAAACAGAAAGACATCGTGGCAAAATTCCTTAAATTTTCCGAAATCGCTCGCTATGGGGTTACGGTTAGAATTCGAGAATTTCGTGCGGAACGTGTTACTTCCTTTTTTCTCTCCATTTGCAACTTTTTATCTTGACATCAACTTCACTTATACTTCAAAGAGCTCGTTTAAAAGTTTACATTTCCAAAGATTTCCCTGCTTCAGTAAGCAAGCATCAGACAGTTAATTTTACATCTAATTACGTTTGTATTTTAAACTGTAATATTCTTAGGTTTGTCTAATCAATTAATTGATTTTTACGTCATCCAAGCGAGGGATTTCGTTAATTGAATGCTTTCAATAAAAACTGTTCTAGTTACCTATGACATTTGAGTATTGAAATAGTCCTTTTTTCGGAGCAAGTTTGAAGAATGTTTGCGATGAGATTGGGTTTCATTTAACTTAGCGACATCTACCGTTTGCTTATACGAAATGGGGATCGGTTTCATCGGTCTTTTTACTAGATATTTCTTATACGTCTTCAGATGTTAGTAATTGTCACTGCCACCATTTTATTTTGTGCAGACTCTGTACCCTCATTTTAAAGTGGGAAAAAATTTTACACATAAAATAAATCAGTGGTTGTCCACAGCTAAAAGTTAATTAGTTATCTCTAGGTCATAAATGTTTGATTTTCTCTTCTGAAAGGGATCGCCCTATTTTCTATTCTATTCATAAGGGAATCCCGGCCAGTTCCCTTCTCCAATCTGCACAAAAGGCAGTGAAGAGCCGATTCCCTGGATATACCAACCCTGTAAGTATGTTGAAATGGATGTAGTGGTTTAAGAAACAGCACCTCATTCCTTATGTATGCATCCACCAGTTTCTCGACCGATTTTAGGAGAAATGATGATAGGCTGATGGGCCTGTAAATCTCTACGCCATGTCATATTTGGCACGACCCGGATTAGGACTCCAGGTTTCGGGGATATACCCTAAAGCCATGGAGGCTCTAAACTGCCGTCCTAAGAAAGAAGGCAGTAACCCATAAATCTTATTTACGGAATAAATGGAGAAATGAAAACGTTTGAGGATTCTCAAAATGTTGACTGCTTTGTACTTCTTCTTAATATAAAATAAAATACAGTGTAGAAGAGGAAAATCAACAATAGTAAACATTGGAGATACTGCCTCCTTGTTTGGTACGGCAGTAAAGAGGTGCAAATATCAGAGCAGCGGCTCCAGGCCATTCTGCCGGTCCTGCAATCTTAAATGGACTGAACGGTTTGATCGCCCATATCAGAGATCCCTCGGTAACCATCCGGACAGCTACTTTCCAATCGATCAGCCTTACACCGAGCCGGGTAACTCCTTTTGCTGGGTCCAAAGTTACGTATAGTCCTCAAAACCTGGAAAGTGAGTTTCCAGGAGGCATGTGAAAGCCTCAACCGCGATAGACGTATATGTGCCACATGGAAGCCTCAGTCTCCCCTTTTTTTGCCCCTGGTCGGATCTTACTAAGTTTTTTAACTTCACGAAGAAACTCCATGTCACCGCAGAAGGTCCTCCATGATCCTTGTTTAGACCTTAGAATATGGTCCTTATACCTGCGCTGAGCGATCTTAAGATCGTCCCACTTCACAGGCGGCATAGTTCGCATGGCTCTATTAAAGAGCCTGCGAACCTCCTTACGAACCTTTTGAAGGTCCGAGTTCCTCGAAAGATCCGTAGTTTACGGCTGTTCTTATACAATGCCGCGTTTACTAATGCGGCCGCCTCTTCCACTTGCCCTGTCTTCCGACCGAGCAAAAATGGGCCATCCAACCGCTGAGACAGTTTCGCCATATAACAGTTCCGGTGAGGGGATCTGGGATTCCGAAACCTACGGGATCCGCAGTGGGATGCCATGTTTCGTTGGAAAACAATGTGCCTGTGGTCCGAAAGCGACGGTTCATCATCTCCCAATCGTGATTATGTGAGCTATTGAAAACGAGCTCAACAGCAGATCAATAACCTCCTGCCTCCACGCCTCATTTAAAACATTGAAATCAGTTGTTTGGAAGTACTCCAGTGCTGCTCTACACAACATGGTGTGCGTTTCGATCACAACCAACCACAAGAGGGAGTCCACTGTTTCGACAGTACTCTATCAATTGAGCCATCTCCCTGATAGGTGGAGACTTTTCCGAGAGAGCTACGAGAACCCTGAAACAGAAATCAGCCATTAGATAAGGCTCGATTCGTTTGACATAAATGCGAGTTCTAGGCTGTCCCTCTTATACTATAGTCCCCCAACTGGCCCAGAACAAATTTTACACGCTCTTTTTGCCGTCGCGAAAAACTAATAGCTAGCAGCAGCTGCTGCATTTTTCGTTGATTCCCGTATTTAAGGGAACACCACCTTAAATATAAAATAATCTAAATTGAGTAAATTAAAAAAAACGATAACATTTAAACAAGAAAGTAATACGCAATTACAAACAATTCTAAAAGGAAAAATAGCACTAAGGCACAAATTCAAGTAATATAAACCAGCTTATTTATAACTAATCCCCCAGATTTACATTTAACAAATTGAAGTATTGTTATTTACAGGATGTCCCATTATTATTTTTGATGATTAGCAAGGGGTACGTACCATTTTCTACAGCAGTCTCGAGTCTCTCCCATCCAGCGCCATTAACTCAATATAAAAACCTTATAGTGTCATTTTCCGATCAATGTGGATTTCCTTGGGTATCTACACCCATCATTTTACAACCGAGGAATATCTGGGATGTCTGCGGAAGACATCGAATACTTATCTTGCGGATGTCAGTCATTATATACCCAGGATATCTATTGCTCCCCCTCCCATCCCCTTCCCAGCTTTTTTAGACATAATTTTCAAAGTTTAGTGAAAGTATTTAATGTTATTTAAGGGTTCTTGTGTATAGATTTAATATCAACCGCAACAATTGATATAATTAGTGCCCCAACCCTTAAATATGATTTCTCTTTTCATATGCATACTTTTGTTTGGTTTTTGCTTCACAAGAAATATGCAAAATCTACTGCCGGCCGGTTATTGATAAGTTTACAAGGTTTGAGTTATTTTCAACATTTTTTAATTAAAACTGTAGGCGCTCGAAATTAAACAAAAAATACAAAACACAACGTGAGTGGGTTTATTATATGGTAGACTATTGGGGAAGCACGATGACAGAAAAACAACTTTGACTAATCTCCCTCTTAATGTACGTAATGTAAAAGGATTCCAGTTCGCTAGATAGACGCCAGGATCCGCATAGTAATCTTGTAATTTATGTATCGCGAGAACTACGTTTTATGTTTCTAAAGTATAATTTTTTTTATTGATGAAGGCTCTCTGGAATATTGCGATATAATTTATAAAGAACGGCTTCAACTTTTTCCAGTATCAACTTTGTTTCGATATTTTGAAAGGAAATTCCGATGAGAGCAAATTCGAATTCGTGAATCATCCCCGTGGAACTGTGGACTACTTTTAAGAGTCGATAACGGAACGTGGGCCTTACAAGTTTTCTCTATTAATTTAGAGGTGTAATTTTAGCTGTGGGTCTAAGGGTTGATGACACTATGGTGCACGTGCTACTATAACATGAGCAAATCCCGACATCAGGATGAAAAGAGCAGGGGGTGCATAAAATTCGGCGTTGAAAACGTGAACTGAATGAGTTATGACACTTGGGCGTTGCATTAACTGATTAGTTTTCGCGAGTTTTTCGTCAACTTTATGAAAACTTCAATTGTAGGTGGATGGAAGAAACTTGATACACGGCCACTTAATATTCTAGCGTCGTTAATCTAATTTGATTATACGACCAAAGAAGTAACTGAAACAAAGTATATGAAGGAGGTAATCTAATCGCGATCTACTTTGAATGTAAATGACCTTTTTGAGAGTTTTATTTCGACTTACTCCACTTCAAATTGTATTACTTTGCGAATTTTTCTATAATTCGCCATTTCTCCAGTAAAAGAAATCTAAGATACGAAGAGCCTGTTGAAAAAACGTGATTCATTATCGTCCCAATTATTACGCAAATTCCCTCAAAATTTTACAAGAAGAGAAAATCAATCACATTTAATTCTTCTTTTGTGTAGGTTTCGCAATTTAACTCACAAGTGTAATAAGGGATTGAAATAATTACTATTATTGCAAACGTCAGTTTCGTTCTTACATTAAGGGTTCATGGACATGTAGAATATAAAATCAAATGTACCATAATGAAAAAAAAAGGAGAAAAGTGGCATTTTTTCTGAATAAGATTAATTGTCTCGTTCTTGGATTGCTACAAGCGCAGTCAGTGTACAATTAAACTTTTAAAAAGTTTAGCTACGGTTAGCTTCATGTCAAATTGCGTAATTTTGCGTTGTTCATCGTGCAAGTTTGTTCCTTTGGCAAACATATAGATAAATTGAAATTAATTTGGTTCGTGACTGCGTATGAATAAATTTAAGCATATTTCCCGAATGGATTTGAGTAGATAAACAGCTTATGATCTCAATCGGGCCCAAATGAGGCGTTTTGTGTGCATTTGAGGCAATTTACCGCTAACACGTCGCGAAAATTGTTATTTTTCCCATCCAACGTGATCAACCTATTTCCGAAAAAGATTAATCGACGAGCAATATCCATACCATTACAAGATACTCCGGTCGCCGTAAGGCTAATAAAGACTGACGCCTTTCGTGACAAGTGACGATAATAACCGCCGACGTACCCTTGAAATCGACCACTATGCTGCGCATTATCGGAGGGTCGTTTTGTTTACTCCCTTTTGCGTGTTTCTCTCGTCAACGTCGAGAAAATCAAATCAGTGTGCAGTTTTTGGATTGGGTTTTGACTAAATATTTTTTCTTTCCAGGTAATCCGCAGCATTGGAATTCAAATCGGAAGGTTAAACCAGAAGTAGAAGTTTGATTGGTATGTTTTGTAGTTTCCTATTCAAAGTTAGGAGCAATAGTATTTCACCCCAATTTCTAAGCTTTCAAAGAATAAAAGTTCTGTTTCGCTTATAAAAAGTTTTCGCAACTTGCACGAAGAAATTCATCAAGAAGTTTCTTTTACCTTGAAACTTTTGTACAAATCGCTTTTGAATTGGTGAATTTTACTAATCTCTTTCAAAATTTAAAATTATGAACGCTTCAAATTGAAGTTTACATCATTCGATAGAGGTCCCGTATAAATTATTCCTAATATGTAACTTTTGACGTCATTGTTTTCGTATTTTAACTTGCGAGTTTGCTTTAGCCACCATAGTGTGTAATTTTATAACGCCCCGATGAGCATCAAGCTACTAAATTGGAAAGTCTTTTCAGTTGTTAAACAAGTTTAATGGGTGTGACAAGGACCTCCATTAATTACGATTAATTTGGTTTGTTTAGCAATATCTTGTTATTTGGTAGCGATGAGAGTGATAATAAGACATGATATTGCACACTCTTAAAATTAGGTCTATAGAGTCCTTATTCAATTAGAGAAACATGTTATTTTCCTGCCGAACGAGAGAAAAGTATATTTCACCAAAGACATGGACACATCAAATTATTCGAAGGACTTTCTTTCTGTGTACAATATACAAATATTATGCTAGGTTTTATTAGAAAAATACGGAAAAAGAAAATGTTAAAGGTAAAGTCGAGGGTAAAGTTATTTTGGTTTTGTTAAAATTTTGCAAAAATTCACGGCTTCAAAAATACATTTTTCCTGCTGAGGGCAGTGATTAGGATTCAGGGGTAGAGGGGTTAAAGTGAAAGTTGAAACGGTGGAGGTTCAAACTTTAGACCAGGAACCCTTAGTACCACAATCCAGCTTCAACTGAACCGCGCCACACGGACCGGCAATTAAATTTCTACGTGATTTCCAATTCGCGCGAAATGAAGAGACGAAATGCAGGGAAATTCAGTCATTATTCAGGCCCGATGGTATAATTGAAGGATGAGTCTTTAAAAACGCTAAATCAGTGCTCCGAATAAACCAATTTGCCCGAAAAGTGCTTGATGAGGCACTGATGCAGCGTGATATTGTTTTAAAGCTGCCATTAGAAAATTTCCCACTTATTTCAACTAAAAATGTAAAATTTGTGCCCACCAATAATCGATAATTTCCAAATTATGTGAAATATTTTCTTCTGGAAATACTGGAAAGCAACCCCACCCCTAGAAATCTCCATTTTAATTCCGGATATGTTTTCGGAACTAAATTGGAACTACATTTTACCTTCATTTGAATGCAGAACAAAAAAACACTTACTTTTGAATGGTGGTCATCTTCGTTGACGACCAAGTCCATATCTGCAGAGATCTGTTGGTATTACAATCACGTATTCTGAGACGTATTTTGTGTTTAATTAGAACACCTAATTACCACCAAATTATAAAATGATGTTAGCGGTTGAAATATTAACCTAATTAATTTAGCACTTAATTATGAAAGGGGTTTGAACAAAATATTTGTTGGAAGGGGGGGGGGCAATTAAGGGATTGTTAGGTAACGGTTAGTCAAATATTCCTATTGATAATGAATCTACACGCTTCATCCCTTAAACAACGCTAATAAAATTCCTTCATTTAGGCTCAATTTCATTAAAACCGATTTTGAAACTTAATTGCCCTTCTTAGGGAAACGTAATGAGGGAGGGAAGCCATTTAGGAGATTCTTAAATTTGTTTGAATATTCCGATTGATAATAAATCTTCACGGATCATCCACTAAAAATGATTTCGAAACCTATTTGCCTAATCGATCATTGCGAATTGTGTTCGTGCACGATTTAATTTCCTATTTTTTCTATTTACAAAATTCTGTCCTTTACACTATAAAATAATTACAAGATGGCACCGCTTCTATAAATACCAGAAGTGGTGCGATCTTGGTTTTTACTCGTATTAAACAGAAACATACAATTTATTATTTTTTCTCTAAATGCGCTAGTTTATTCCGAATTCAACGCAATTAAGTTAAGTACCTACATATCTGTCATAGTTTTTGACATGTCAGTTTTTCCTTAAAAATTTAAAGATGCCACGGTCCAATCAAAAATTCATATCTCTTAAACCGGTTATAATCCCTAAAATCTAAAGAATTTTTTTAGTGACGGCCGAAAGTATTAAAAAAGTTGATCGATGTACAATTTTTTTCGACATTTGAAAGTGTAAAAAAATAGAGCAGGTTTCATTTGAAAAAATCAACTTTTTAAGATTTCAAGTTATTAACATTAACCACTTAGTTTTAAAACACCCTCTAGAATGGCGATCAAAGTTTAAATCATTCTCAAGTAGCATCAAGTCAGTATTGTCGATTTTGGAAGGGTGTTTGAAATTGAAGTCAACGGAGTCATAGGTAGAGGGCCCAAAAGAAAAGCAGTTAACCGTCAACAATTTTGAAAAATCTTGAATAACCTTTGATGCTGGGTATAGGGACATGCGGTATCAAACGACATAGATTTTCATGTAGATTTCGAAAATACAGGGTGTTCTACAGGGTGATTCCTATAGTACCTGCCACCGTTTGGGAGCGTGTAGGTGGTGCGTAGGGGAGTATTTTGATATAGGACACTTGGGGTCGGAAATCTAAAATAAGGGTGCCAGAGCCAAATTTACCTTCTGGAATTTCGCGCCTGTAGGTAGGCAACCCAACCGGCCGGCGGTGCACACGGAGCGATCTCAGGCGGCGATGTGTGGCTGACACTTGATCAGAATTTTGTTTAAACCCACGAAATCCCGTCTGCAACGACGCGTATCAAGTGAATAAACACTATGGCACGTTTTACTAACACGGAATACGCGGACATGCACTTCATGTACATGTACGGATTGGCAAATGGTAACGCACGAGCTGCACGACGAGCGTACGCTGAGCGGTATCCGAACCGTCAGTTACCCTGCAGACAGGTCTTTCAAGAAGTTCACTTCCGACTGTGCGAGACAGGGCAATTGCAGGTAAGCTGACGGAGGCTTAACTTTACACACTGATTCGTGATGCACATCGATACTTGGGTCATTTAAGCACCCATTTCGAAAAGTTTGTTTGTTTACACCGACCTCCTCCTATTTCGCAGCCCACTAGCGCCCGTGTGCACCGCCGGCCGGTTGGGTTGCCTACCTACAGGCGCGAAATTCCAGAAGGTAAATTTGGCTCTGGCACCCTTATTTTAGATTTCCGACCCCAAGTGTCCTATATCAAAATACTCCCCTACGCACCACCTACACGCTCCCAAACGGTGGCAGGTACTATAGGAATCACCCTGTATTTAAAATAAGGAAGTTGCTATCCACATCCGGTAAAACCCGAAGTGAAACGATCATGATAATAATTTCTGGCGATAGACCATGAAAAACTATGTTGGTGTATCAATTTTCAGATTTAAATTATTAATGGTAGTCTTTTAGGTAACGGTTTGCGTGAAACAGCCTGTATATTTTAACTAAGTTATAAAGAAACCTTATGTAAAACAGAACGTCGAATGCCAAAAGTGGTTATGTTGAATTTTAAAGAAAGATCTTCAAAATTTCAGCTTTGAGAAGGATATATTCCATATGATTTAAATGATTGCAATATTTTCTCGACAATTTTCTAATTTGCATCGAACCAAGGGAAAGTATAATAATTTTAAAGTGAAAATGTTTACAAAATATTTAGTATTGAGAATTTGTAGATCCTAGTATTTTCATTGCTTTGCTCCAAATATTAAGAATATGGGTGTTAAAACTGAGTTTATCATGAAATATTACTCCAAAATCAGAAATAGTAAATGCAGAATTAAGAAGGCTACCGCTACACATTATAGTTATAAATTTTATTGGCTTCATCTTTTTACTGAAAGTAACCACCTTTAGAAATACATATTTAGCATTAAGTGATTTGGAACGCACCAATTTTGTATATTATGTATGTATTTCAGTCTGCAGGATTTCACAATTTGTCCTATTTAGAGGAATTGCTTGTTCAAAAATCTTGAAAAAATTGACAAAAGACCAATAGATCGATAATTATTAATTTGTATTGCATCCCCTGATTTAAAAATTGAAACAAGAATTTAATTTTCTGATCTGTTTAGACACTGTTTGGTCTCTTGTAATTTTTTCGTATCTGTGACCGAGAAAGAAGACAAAAATCAATTTTCGGTAGTTGGCTAAAGCTATAAACGAAAGTATAATTTTTAAAATGGTCCAGTAGGCACTTTTGTTTTTATTAGTTTTGACAATTAGCATTGAAAATTGTATCCTGTATTTGCATATGTTTATAAACTAAAGGTTTAAGTGTACAGTGAAACTATAACACCCTGTATATCGGTAACGATGAAGTGTTTGTGGACCTATATTGATATGAACTTTTAGTCATAAAATAAGCCAACGAATTTTCCGTATTTACATCATATTTAGGAACACCCTGTGTATACCTACGTATATACACAGGTGGGTAAGTAGAAATTGCCTCGCTAATAAAGCGTTTTAAATGTTTTTCTTAGTCACACTTAAGTTACTTGATATTAAGACTGTCAAAATTCGTGAAATACGTTAAATTTAGTTTTTAGGGGTACACATTTCCACGTAACGGTCAACCTCTCATCAACCACCCCTTCCCCATAGCAACCCAGATATACAGTTCGAGTTTGGAATTGAAAAAAAAGAGTATTTTATTTTTTCCTGATACGGCTTATCATTGTAAGATACAAAATGTTACAGGGTTGGATACAGAATTGAAAGACCTTTCAAATAAGGTGTCACTCGAGTGTTACTTTCATTTAATATTTTTGACATGAGAGTTGTCTTGGGGAAGGAGTGCGGACATGGTTGATTTTTTACGTAGAAATGTGTCTACCTGAAAACCCTAATTGACGTGTTTCACGATTTCATATAGTCTTAATATCAACTGACTTATTCAGGATGGTTTGTTTAATCTGGAGTGCACTGTATATTTCATCCCTAAAAAAAGTCAGAAAGATTTGTTTACGTAAGCTTCATTACTATGCAAATAATTTTCGACGTTTATAAGGAAAAGGTCATGGGAAGTATAATTTGGGGTTGTTTGTTTCTAATTGTCCATACCTATATCAACCATTTCTTCTACAAAACCTCGCCAAAGTTATTCAGGTACGCTTTACTTTTTTTAAATTTCAAATTCCTTCATTTTTAGGTACATATTATGAATGCGACTTATACCAAATGTTGTAGTTAATATTAAGTGTGCACAAATCATCTCTTAAATCGTGGGTTGTTCGTTTCTAATTGTCCATACCTATTCAACCCTTAATTAAATAGTTCTTTCTTCTACAAAACCCCGCCATAGTTATTCAGGTACGCTTTACTTTTTTTAATTTTTTTTTAAATCCCGTCATTTTTAGGCATATGTGAATGCTGAAATTAATATTAAGCTTGCACAAATCATCCCTTAAGTAGTGGTAATAAAATTTATAAGCATACGTAGTTTAAGGTGATTATAATTATCAAATATCGGACAATGGAATCCAATATTTTAAATATATCCTTATCTTTGTCTAACTTCGCAACTTGAATTAACATTTGGTCATTTATAAAATATTCGAACGTGTTGTATTTGCCTGCACCTGAGCGGCTTATGCGATAAGCCAACCGATTCTGCGCAAGTTAGTGCCTTATGGAATATGTTCCAGTGTGCGTCGTGCATTTTTGCTCTAATAGTTTTACTGGTCTAACACCGCCCCTAAAACTAAGGGTAAGTTTTTTCTTTAACAACTACGTAAGTTGAAACAAAAACTGTTCATGGAGTCATAAATTGTCGCCATAAATCCAAAGTGAGGTATTATATCAAGTGCGCGAAAAGCTACGTTTAAATTATTTATGATATGCATAGCTTTCGTAATTTTTAGGGTGCAAAACCGCCCTAAGCGTTAATTTTCCTAGTTAACGCCAAAAAAAGATTTGCGAAAATTTTCATTCACGTGATTTGAAAAACCTGCTTTTACGAATATCTTATAAGAACACGTGTTTTATCGGTTCATTAAAAGAAACACCTGTTTATATCTAATTATCGCAGTCGGGTGAATCATTCTCTACCGTCTTCGGCTTTCTACATTGATAGTGAATTCAAATTTTTCAATAACACCAGTAAAAACGTAATTTTTCAACACGAGGTAAACGTATAATGGGGACCTGAATTTTTTACTGTTTGGTCCAAATGTAGAATGAACTCTGAAAAGGTGTAAATCATGATACTGATGCTATACATAATTTATTAAGGATCCTCAGATCCTTTATAGTTTTGTATTGTCGTCCGTCCGTCCGTCCGTCCGTGTGCGCTCTAACTCTTTTTAAAAGTGGCCGATTGAGTTGAAATTTGGTGTACGGGTTCTTTGGACATTAAGGACGGACGCTATTGATTTTCAGGAAGCTGGTTCAATAGGAACAAAAGTTATAGGACTTCGAGTGAATCGGGAACACGAAAAACTACGGGGTCAATATAATAGAAATCAACATATTTCATTCCCTAGGTCATGTATCGGGTTGGGACTTCCGCTAGATTATTCCCTATGACTCTTAGATGTGTAATACTTTAATATAACTCTTCTCTGTGGTATAGGTCGAAAGTTTTAGAGCAAAATGTAGCAAAAATTACACTTTATACATGAATTTAGAGTTTTAAAAGGTTTCAAACGCATTATCTTGATGCAGCAAGAGTACATCACGTGCACATTTGATAACCGCATGTGTGTGATTCAAAAATGTTAAATTATTGCCATATGGGTTTTGATCAAAATAATCAAAATCGTTATTTATGCACCAAGATCATCGAGAAAAAGACTAGGGGCATTATCTCAATGCTCAAGACATAAATTTGCTGCATTTCTGGCGACCACATGGATTTTGATCAAAACATGTCAAAATCGTTATTTATGCACCAAGATCGTTGGGAAAAAGACTAAGAGCATCATCTCAATGACCAAAACATGAATTTGATCTATTTTTGGCGACCACATGAATTTTGATCAAAACATGTCAAAATCGTTATTTATGCACCAAGAACGTTGGGAAAAAGACCAAGAGCATTATCTCAATGATCAAAACATGAATTTGATCTATTTTTGGCGACCACATGGATTTTGATCAAAACAAGATTAAGAGCATTATCTCAATGGCCAAGACATGAATTTGATGTATTTTGTAACATTAAAATAAATTATCGTTAAAAGTTATTGTAATACTGAGGATCCTTCGATATTTCGTTGTATCGGTTTATTCATCACGTAATCGTTCAATCGCCAGCTGAAAATTGTCGTATTTCGGCTGTCTCTTTTACCACACTAAAACCCTAGATTAATATTAAGGGCTGTCAATTAGTGAATATTTGAATTTTATATCTAAGGGTGATTTTTTCACAGATTACATAACGTTCAAGTTGTTTATTGAAGTCCAGAATTGTACGAAAAATGTTGAACAAATACGAGTATATTATATTATTATTATAGGGGAAACCGGAGGAATTGTGGCCCCCTAAGCATTTTTAGAAATATTGGTCCAGTAGGCCTTCTTGTTCTTATTAGTTTTGACAATTAGCGTTGAAAATTGTATCGCTTATATTTGCATATGTTTATAAATTAAAGGTTTAAATTGTAAAGTGTACGGTATAACTATAACGCCCTGTATATTGGTAACGATGAAGTGATTGTGGACCTATATTTATATGAACTTTTAGCCATAAAATAAGCCAAAGAATTAGCTTTTACATCATATTTAGGGACACCCTGTGTATACCTACGGATACAGGTGGGTAAGCAGAAATTGTCCAATTGTTCTGATTAAATCTCCATGTAGCGCCCCTTATTAATTTCGCTAATAAAGCTTTTTAAATTTATGCTTCATCTCAAAAAGTTTCCAATCTTAGGTTTTTCTTAGTCACACTTAAAAGTTACTTGATATTAAGACTGTAAAAATTCGTGAAATACGTCAAATTTAGTTTTTAGGGGTACACATTTCCAAGTAACAATCAACCTCTTATCAACCACCCCTTCCCCATAGCAACCCACATAGGTATACATCAGTTCGAGTTTGGAATTGAAAAAAAAGAGAATTTTATTTTCTCCTGACTATTATCGTTGGAATGAAAAAGGTTACAGGGTTGAATACAGAATTGAAAAATCTTTCAGATAGGGCGTCACTCGAGTATTAATTCCATTTTATATTTTTGACATGAGGGTTGTCTTGGGGAAGGAGTGCGGACAGGTGGTTGATTTTTATGTAGAATTGTATATCTCCCTCAAAACCCTAATTGCCTTGTTTCACGATTTTCTTATAGCCTTAATATTAACTGACTTATGCAGGGTGGCTTGTTTAATCTGGAGTGCACTGTATATTTCATCCCTCAAAAAAGTCAGAAAGATTTGTTAACGTAAGCTTAATTATTATGCAAATAATTTTCGACGTTTATAAGAGAGGAGAAGTATAGTTTGGGGTTGTTCGTTTCTAATTGTCCATACCTATTCAACCCTTAATTAAATAGTTCTTTCTTCTACAAAACCCCGCCATAGTTATTCAGGTACGCTTTACTTTTTTTAATTTTTTTTTAAATCCCGTCATTTTTAGGCATATGTGAATGCTGTAGTTAATATTAAGCTTGCACAAATCATCCCTTAAGTAGTGGTAATAAAATTTATAAGCATACGTAGTTTAAGGTGATTATAATTATCAAATATCGGAAAAAGGAATCCAATATTTTAAATATATCCTTATCTTTATCGAACGTCGCAACTCGAATTAACATTTGGTCATTTATAAAATATTTGGACGTACCTATTGTAATTTACCTGCACCTGAGCGGCTTGTGCGATAAGCAAACCGATTCTGCGCAAGTTAGTGCCTTATGGAATATGTTCCAGTGTGCGTCGTACAGTTGTGCTGTAATAGTTTTCCTGGTTCTAACACCCCCCCAAAACTAAGGGTAAGTTTTTTCTTTAACAATGACCTAAGTTGAAACAAAAACTGTTCATGGAGTCATTAATTGTCGCCATAAATCCAAAGTGACGTATTATATCAAGTACGCGAAAAGTTACGTTTAAATTATTTATGATATGCATTGCTTTCGTAATTTTTAGGGTGCAAAATCGCCCTAAGCGTTAATTTTTCTAGTTAACGCCAAAAGATGATATGCGAACATTTTCATTCACGCAGTCCAAAACTTTACAGCTGTTTTTACGAATATCTTATAAGAACACGTGTTTTATCGGTTCATTAAAAGAAACACCTGTTTATGAATAATTATCGCAGTCGGGTGAATCATTCTCTACCGTCTTCGGCTCTCTATATTGATAATGAACTCAAATTTTTCAATAACACCAGTAAAACATAACGTAATTTTCCAACAGTAGGTAAACGTATAATGGGGACCTGAATTTTTCACTGTTTGGTCCAAATGTAGAATTAACTCTAGAAAAGTGTAAATCATGACACTGATGCTATACATAATTTATTCATTTCGTAGTTATGGTTCAGGGCTTTAAGGGGAGTCTGGTACCAGCGCTAATAATCAATTGTGCCATAGACTTTTCGTCCAAAAGGTTCACAAACGAATGGTGCAGTAAGTTCCGGAAATAGGGACCATTGTCGATTGTTGATTAAATATTCAATTAAGCTCGTAAATCTTTAACCTCGTCTTTAACTATCGTATTCCTCATTCTATAATGATAGTGAACCCAAATTGTTCTCTACCACTAAACAAAATTAAAACTTACCGCGTATCTTTTATTGAAAATAGCTGTTTTAGTCCTTTTTCCTTATAGGGCATCGAGATGAATTTTGGAAATTTAGACACGATGGGCTTATACTAAATGATATAATTGATATTAAATCTTTATACTAGAATGTCACTTTACAATGTATAGTAAATTAGTACAAAAGTGGCATTTCGATTTCCTCAATAACGTTGTTGCGAAGTAAAAGAATGACCTTCTGTTAACGAACGATTGTTGCTAAAGGTTTAAACTTGCAAATGAAGTAAATGTTGTAACAAATTATTGTCTGTGTGGGATAAAAATGGAAGATACATATGGCTGTTTTTTAAACTTCTTATTTCTTACATAACAGTGTAAGTACAGGGATTAGCTAAATATTTTTACCCAAAATCGTCATGAAACCTTCACTTTCATGCCTACTTTATATCAGGGAAATGTTAGTTTCCATGACGGAGGCAGACCAGTCTACTTTTCAAAATTCACATTTTGTATAACCTTCGGTACAAGAATAAACCACTTTTATTTGCGAATTGCATGTCATAGTTATTGTTACAGTTTACAAATTAGTAACAAATTTCTGTGTGACATTCGCCCGATTTTTTGCACGCAATCTTTTTTTTTGGGTGGGCCCAGTTTATATTAAGCTGGCCCCACCCACTAATTTTTTAAAAAACGGCCGTTTTATTTGAGCAACAAAATGTTGAGTACGGTAACTAATTAGCACATATTTAGCACTGATTTTTAAAATAAGATAGATTTTTTACGGTTGGGGGGGGGGGGGCAAGTTAATGGATGTCATTAGACCGCGAAGTACGTAATTTGAATTTCGTACGTAGGACGCATGGAATTTTAATTTAATTTGCTATGGTATTATTTATTCAAATAAATATTTCTAAATCGTATTTTAGGATCAACATCGAATTTTAGCTATCATCCGCTATTATAAAAATGCCAAAAACTTCTGTAGATGGCTTACTACTTTCGAGGTCAAAAATATACTTTTTTCCTATAAATACGTGTTCTAAAAGAATCCCAACTTTATACGTTTACCCTCGCGTTTACCACAGTTTCACATCAAATCTCACGAAAATTTGCGTATCGCGTCTATTTATTTTGCTCTCAAAAAAGTCCTAAACCTAATTTGAGGGGGTCAAAGTACAAAATAATCGATTTCTGTTACGCAACTGACGATGGCTGTAGTTTTGAAAGGGTGCATTTTAGTTCACGTGGTTTATAGAAAAAGTCATGTTTTGATTTCAAAAGTATGTCCTTTAAATATTGGTATTGAATGTTGAAACACCCTGTATCATTGAGATATTTCGGCGTAAGTTTTTTTTAGAATAACAGTCAGTTGACAACAATAAATAAGTAAACATTAAAACATATCTACAGAAAGTGTGGGCAATATTCAGATTGGAAGTGCAAAGGCCAAAACAAAAACCGTTAATACGCAATCCCACTTCCTCCAGAATATAGCTAATAGTGTTTTTTAATTCCAAGCAGAAGTTTCGTTCAACGTTATTTTAGAAGAATATTCAAAAGGCCTTAAGTACATTAAGGGGAATTATCAGAAACTTTAGTTGCAGATTTTACAATTTTCTCGCAGTCTGTTTCACATGCTCTGGTTGGTTTTTAACAATTAACGATTTTTAAGCTCATCAAACACAGTTTCAGAATTTAACAGTAATCTCCCTGGATGGTTGCAGAACCATACAGGGAGACACACGTTGTCCTTTCGTTAAGTTTTCAAACTTGCAGTTGAAATAGAAATTTGAAATTTGGTTTGCAGCCATAATCGACCATTGCGAATTGAAAGAAAATTATTTCAAGATACCGTCGCTTCCGTAAATACCGGAAATTGGCGCCATATTGTTTTTTTTAATAGAAATATACCATTTTCTATTTTTTTTCTAAATACACTATTTCCTTTTAAATTTATCGCAATTAAGACTTGCGTACCTATCTATTATAATTTTTGACATTTGTATCAATTTTTCTCTACAAATTTAGAGATGCAAGGGTCCATTTAATTTAAAATTTCCAATATATATGCAAAGACAATTTTTGACATTCCCTATTCAATTTCGTACAAGGCCAATTTATTATTTTTAGGGAAAATAGATATTTTTACTTATTTGGAAAGACAAAGCGTTTGGTAACGTAAAATAGCCAAGAAAGCTGAATACAAACCATAAAAACCAAGTTTTACAAATTACAGATATGAAATTACAGGGTTCGTCGTCCTTATATTGTTATCTCTACAGCTACGCCTTATCTGTTTATTTTTACACGTTAGAATATGCTAGGTAGCGGAATCTTGTGATTTTTAAATTCTGCAATGCACCTAAACGCCACCTTAAAAGAACGCAAACAAAATTTATAATAC
This sequence comes from Photinus pyralis, assembly GCF_008802855.1. Taxonomy (NCBI): domain Eukaryota; kingdom Metazoa; phylum Arthropoda; class Insecta; order Coleoptera; family Lampyridae; genus Photinus; species Photinus pyralis. Next base: position 21,885,712 of record NW_022170403.1, read on the forward strand.
TACCATTGTTTAAACCCTTCCCTGTTTTTTGGAAATACTTTTCAAGTCTCTTTCCATATAAGCTGATGTAATGTGGATGGACGTCCAACCTAGTGGCGGTTATGCAAGGATCTTATAAAATATTGTGCTTGATTCATGTAAATATACTCTTAGGAAATCCCATCAGTAAAATTTATACAGATACGGCTCATTATTTGGAAATAATTTTGAAACTTACTCGTTTTTTAATTAAATGCAATGGGGACGGAAGAGTGCAATTATTCGTGAAATGTATTAAATACTGTGATTGATTCTAAATCCCATTTAAATGCCACCCCTTACATAAATCCAACAAAACAGAACACGCTTTCTTTCTTTTAAAAATTTAACCTGAAATTTACTTGTGTTCCAAAAATTAAATATAGAAACGTGTTCAATTTCATAAAGTCAGTCACTTGCTAAACGCACTGGGAAGGGGAGTGTCAATTTAACAATGTAAGTAGTGATCGTTTAGATAGTATCATTGATATTAAATACAGGGTGTTACATATAAGGTGTAAAAAAAATGGATCAAAACAAGCACTTTTTCCAAATAAACCGAGGTTCGAACGTGTTTCGTTTGAGAAGTATTGGACACCTTTTCATCGTGCCTCAAGTAAGTACCTACCCATATAAAACATAAGCATTTCCAATTCTAAATTGGTGAAATTTGCATTTCTTCTTTAATTTTTTTTCAGCAACCATGAGGTACAAAGAATGATGGCAAATCTTTGGATAGGTTTAAAATGAAAAATATGTATTTTATATATGGCAGTTTTTTAAGATCGTATTTCATATTTCTTAAATAACGGCGAAAGTGCAGGCAGTGCCGGTTAGGAACGGTAGGCACGTGCCTAGGGGCGCCGACCATTTAGAGGCGCCAGCCGCCAGTGCCACCACCAGGTATCGTACGCCATGAGCAGTACGCACACTGAATGGAAATTCCCATAACGATGTGCTTACGACTTTTTAAATTTAATTCCTTAGTGTTGTATCATTTTTTACGACGAAGATTAACAGTAATTACACAGTGTACAGGGTGGCCAACTAAGAATGCGAGGTACTGTATCTGGGAACCTGTCCATCGTAGAGGCTTGCGGTAAAAAAAAATTATTACTAAAACGGCCACAAGAAAAACTTGGAAAATATTTTTTAAGTTTCTGCAATGGCCGCTAGGGGGCGTAACTGCAATCTGGAATCTAAAAAAGTGATGTTTCTATAAATTCCGCTATATTAACCTAACAAAAAAATGTCCGGTCTTTGAAGTTGACAATAATCTGAACCTTTTTTGTTTGAAAATTTTTCTTGTATCTCTAAAAATGAAGTGGTGGGGGGTATTCAAAGGTTTCCGTAAAGAACACCCTGTATCTTCGAAACGGCTGAGCCGATTTAAACAAACTCGGTTAGTTCAAAAGATCTATTCTTCAGCTACAAATATTATACTATTTGAAGTTTTGTTAGTTTCACATATCACCGCTTGAGGGCTTTTTTCGACATTCCGACAGAAATGGTTAATTTTCTCAAAAAAATTAAATGCATTGGTTCGATTTTTTTTTCATGAAAAGGTAGCTAAATGATGCGTAAACAAGCTCGCGAAAACAGCATCTCGATATCTTGAGACTTTTCTAATATTACGTGTCCCATTTTAAAAGGAATTTGTAAAGTAGGCATCCACTATTAGGTTTTTGTATCACTTTGCAACTAGGAAAAGACCCCCATTAAAATTAAAATTCACAAAAATCTATTTTGCACCTTTATTTAACTTAAAAGGTTGCATCCGATTAACCTTAAACGAAATTTCGTTTTTGAATATTTCTGGTTATTGACCTCCTCCTATTTGTTCTAAATACTGGTGCAGACAAAATTATTTGAAGTTGAACCCTGACTTTTCTAATATTACTTGACACATTTTAAAAGGAATTTTTCAAGTAAATATCCACTATTAGGAATAGACCCCCGTTAAAATTAAAATTCACAAAATCCTATTCTGTACCATTATTTAATTCAAAAGGTTGACCCGATTAAATTTAAACGAAATTTGGTCTTTTGAATATTTTTGGTTGTTTGTCCCTCATTTATTTGTTCTAAATACTGGTACAAGCATCCATTTTTAAATTTTTGTACCACTCCGCAACCAAGTTAGCTGTTAATATTAGTTTAGTGTGAAACTAGCATGTTAGATAAATTTCCTAAAAATTTCGACATTAATTACTGCGTACCTTATGGGAGCAAACGATGAAAAATTAATAGATTAATGCGATGGACGATGGACAGGTTGCCAGATACAGTACCTCGCATTCTTATTTGGCCACCCTGTACATTTACCTACTATATAACAGGATATGAAAACTGAGAAGCTGCAATTTTTGTATCAAATTGATATACGTAATCGCAGAGCGAGATTATTATACTATGAAGGTGTGCGTGTGGGTGTCGCAGGCAGTTTATTTTATGCTTACCTTCCGCTTTTTGCTCTTTTGCTTCTTAGCACACTCGGCAGAGTGAGACTTAATGAATTCAGAATTGGCACTTCAACACATGAATAGTGATATATTAGACCGCATAAATGTTGAAAAAAAATGTTATAGAGAACTATGACTTTTTTATTATTTAAAAATACCTTTTTCGATTCAGTTTTAGAAAATTATTATTTTTTATTATCTAAAAACGCAAATATGTAATTTATTTTTCGTAAAATTATACTATTCCATTTATTTTCTATTAAAGACTAATTTTTTAATAAAGGATTTTTTTAGACGTCGGGTGGGCGCTTAAAGGGCTGTACCTAGGGGAGAAAATGTTCCTAAACCGGAACTGAGTGCAGGAATTAGCTAAATAATTTTTGTTTTATGCAATATATTTGAATGAATGTTATTTCAATCAACAATTTTGACCCAAAAGGCAGATAATGTGGAAACAAATTTCCATTTTTTCAATGTAAACGCCACCCCCACTCATCAAGTATGTACACAACAAATTTCGTGAAATTCTCTCCATTATCGTTGTCCGGCCAAGAATTGCAATGTAACTTTTTTTTTGAATTTTTAAAAATTAACTTCAGATACGTGATTTTCACTCCCATTTACCAAATTTCATCGAAATCAGAATTTGCGTCCGTTCGTGGTAGGTAGGAATTGTAAATTTTTTTTGCAAAATCGAAACTGGCATACCTCAAAACATATAGATACAAAGACTCCTCACTATGCGGTTGCTGAGAAAAAATTAAAGGCAAAATGCAAATTTGTTAACTTACGTTAGAAGCTCTAACTTTGGCTACAAGGGTCCTGGGTTCGAATCCCAGGTAAGGCATGGCTGTTTGTGATTGTATAGTGGGTTGAGTGGGAAGAGTAGCAAATTGCTAACACTCCGCCCACTATAAAATAAAGGCAATAAAAAAAAAAAAATTTCCGCACTTTTTTGAGGATGACGGAAAAAGTGCTTTTCATCCCTTTTATAAAAAGTCTTTTCATATATGATCAGTTTCATTAAAGATGACTTTCAAACCTTATCGCCCTTCTTATGGAAACTTGACGGGAAAGGAAGCGACTACTTAGGGCTGCTTAGGTAATAGTAGGACAGCTGGTAGATATTTTTGGGTAGATATTTGAGGCACACCGAAGACTTGTCCAATACTTCTCCAATAATACCCAAACACATAATTGCAGACCTGGCTGAGGAATAGCGGGTCTAAATCAACCCTTATATTTTTAAAGATCCGAATTCTTTGTTCAAAAAATGTTCTTGTGGCATTTCACAATTTGATATTTACCTACAGGGCTTTTGTGTATACAGTTTCCTGCTATCTGATTGAGTAATTTTAAAGTAAGAAAAATGCAATATTAAATAAGAAGTAAGTAACGAAGTTTAAATCTTTTAAAATTAAAATTAGCAATTGATGCAAGTGAGCATTTATTTACTTAATTGTGAACAAAAGCGTTATAATCCCATAATTTTCCATAAGTACTCGCCTTTATTACGTTGGCGCATTCGTCGCAATTAAATTAATCAAGGGCTGTGAAAAGGGAAGTGCAAAATGCATTACATTAAAAGCGAAGTTATACCAACATTATATCGAATTGCATTGTGGAGGATATAAAATAACAATTTTCTGTAGCCTCCTCTCTCATTCTCTTACTTTAGGGTGAAAATCGCGTAATATTGTTTTAGTGCCGTCGTTGTAACAACACGTAAGGGTATTCTTGTGTTTGCACCCTAACGGTTAGATGTCAAAATGAGTTTTATTTCCATCTACCGGGTCTTAACTGATCTCCGTCTATTAATTTCGGTTGCACATTTTATAGGATTTATTTACAAATTAACGCATATTTACAATGGAAAATGTGAAAGCGAGCGCTCGCTTTTCAAAATCGAAAACGCAATTTCATTTCTTGTAAAAGTCGCATGCGTCTCATACATTCAATTTCAATCAGAGTTTATGAAAAAAACTCAAATTAAATTTTACGCGGTAAACTAGAAACGAGCGCGTGCGGTTTTTTAATAACGCGAGCAAATGGAGAAGTGTTGTGTTTTGGGAAAAGCGGGCTCTTTGATAAATAGGGGTTGCACTCCGACGCTATTATAACGCCGATGTCTTGGGAATTGCATTGACCTGATGGGATCTTGAGCGCCGGAACCTTTTGCGGTCTGCAAATGGAAATGTAAATTTATTATGTATTAGGTTGGCGCCGCGTCGTCCAATATGATTTTTTAATGAATTTTTATTCCCGTTTCGACAGAGCTAAATATAATATGGAAATTCAAAGCGCACAATTTCGCTTAATCGGGTAGAAACATTCGAAAATTATGTTTAGGGGAAGAATGGGGCAAAAATTAACAGTAGGTAGGTATGCTTATTAAAGTTGTCACAACGGAAAGTGAAATCATGAAAATCCGTTGTATTAAATGCGTTTTTTTTTAAATTCTAAATTCGAATACGTCGCCAAGAGCTTGTTCACTATCAGTAGGTATGAAAACACAATGGGTTGTCAACCCTCACCACATGGTTTTGAGAAGTTAACATTTTCCGCTCGATAGCTTACCTATTGTCTCAAACGCACTGACAGGGTTTAAGGCGCCTATGTACCTATTTCCTGAACGGATTACATGTAATGCCGAATTTGGATTTCGAAATAAAAAAGCAGATTTATGGAAAGAAAAGATGAAATGTTTATCCCATTCCAAAAATGGATACAATGTATTCTATAGTAAAGTTAGGAGTAGGAATTTTTGCAACTACAAAGGGTGCCCTAACAATGTTGAGTGGACTTATTGTACTCGAATTGATTTTATTTAAAAGTTGTACGTATAAGTTATTCAATAAGGCCGTCTCTTATATTTTTTTTCAGTTTTATGTCTTCCGGTTATACCAGCGGTTGGCTTAAATGTATGCATTTGCGCTAAGTTTGGTATAAGAGACCATAAGCATAAATCGAACAGTTTTTCAATTATTTGAGTTTTTTTGGAAAATGTACTTTCACAAAGATCATATCGTATGGGTGGCACTCCCTAGGTATAGACGTTTTCAGGTCACATCAAATATAAAGTAGTAACGTCCAAATTTTATTTGTAAACATCATGCATTATGTGTTGTAAAATTCCTCCATTAGATGTCACCATTGTCGTCCCCACCCTTTGAAATTAAGTCCTTCCTCAATCTCTCACCTCTTTTGTGCTTCTTCTTGTCCCTTCCGTATAAAAGTGTGATTGTTAAGACTTCGAGGTACTTGATTCCTGCACCTTTACCGACCAAAACCCAGAACCATATTCCATACCCATCAAGCAGGAATTCCTGCGTCCGATAGTGAAAATAAGAAATCTTAAAATTAACTTGACAAAATTATTCTAACAAAGACAGAACTATCGGGCGGACCGTGCGAATAAGAAAATAGCGCAAAGAAAACATACACGCTTTTCTACGGTTGCGAATCACCCACGTTTTTTTCTCGTCTCCAATATTTAACTAACGAGACCCCACCTTCATCATAAAATAATCTCCTTCTTCTGGTATTTAAACTGAAACAAAAATGCGAAAGAATCATTCCACAAATGAAAAGTTCTAACTTTATTTTTTGCTAAAATGAAAATAATTGTTCTAAAATATATTGTGTAAACGTCAGGTGAGCGTTATTTAGGTTGAATATAATAACGGGTTATCCTGTACATGCGAATGTTTTAATTTCATTTTAATCTAGAGGATTTCATAACGAATAAGCATAGAATTGGTTTATTTCGTCTGAATTTGTTCTTTTAATGTTAATTTTTCATTTTAGAATTGTTTTTATTTGCATAATTATAAAAAATAATGTGAAAATTGTTTAAAATGTTGAAAATTGCTTTGTTTAAAATTAAGAAACACCTTGTCGAGTGCATTTAAGTGCTATCTGGACGATAAGGACGTTGTTATCGGGCGTAAGGTAATTAATTTCAAGACGCACATGGCGCTGATAACAAAGGATGCAGGTGCAGGATTTCTTTTGTGCGTAATTTTCTTATGAAAGGGGGAGGGGGGGGGGCATCCTAAGCGTTCCTTATTGCCGTTACATTTGAAATTGACAGAAGTAGGAGGATGATGGTTTAGTGGAAGTGTGGGATTCTGTTTAAATGGAAAAAATAAGGAAGAAACTGAGCTTTTAGCCTAAGACTGTCCACCTCGCGACGTGAAAAGAACATGTACGTTTCTGTACGCTAATTTGGTGAAGTAATTGGCCTTTCTGGATATTTAAAGACGTTTCGTTTCAATCAGAATAATCTTTGCAAATTCAGTTAAGCTAAAGTTTAGTAATTAGGATGCCGGAGGTGTACGAGGAGAGACAAAAATTCAGGTACAATTTAAATTTTTGATTTATTTCCACATATTCGCATTTGATGAATTCTTTAATTGAGGCAATTTCTTTTTTAACAAGTAAAAAAGTCGCATTAAACAATATGGTCAGGCTCAGGAAAGAGCGGAGGTTTGTGCACATTACTTACTGTTGTGTTAATTTACGTAGTTTGGACGATGTCTAATTTTTGTTTATAGCATTGTAATTTGTTTATTTAATTGTAAAGAAATTACGTGTGGACGCTGAGGAATATCTCGAAATTATTTGCGTAACATTTTTCAAGTCTATCTCATGTTTTTCTCCGGTCGTAGATAAGAGTGGCGAGTATTGAAAAAATGTAAGTTATTGCAGACCTCTCCCCCCTATTTTGAATTCGTATTGACCCTGTATACATATTGTGATGTAAACAATGCTGTTTGAACATTTTTGTAAGATACTGGCACCTGTAGTAAGGATGAGTCATAATTTGAATCTCAATCTTTTAATGTAAATGTGGTCGTTAATTTGGATTAGGTGAACAACCGGATTTTAGGGTTATTAATTTTAAAAGGTAATGACAATTTCATTAGATAATTTATTTCAATCGATCGCGTATGCGTGGTACATTGTTTGCAGACCCTGAGTGCCTTTCTTTCTTTTTAGCATTGTTAGTTGATTATCGTCGAATAGGGTTGTTTTAGTTTTGTATTCAATCGAAACCAGATTACGAGAGTTATCACGATAAACTTTCTGCTAGTATCAGGGTTAAGCTAGTTGTCTAAGATTTTATTAAAGTCCTCATCGAGATCTTCATAGTGGCGATTACTAGACGTGCCCTGGGAAAATTATAATTATTTCGTGTAGAAATTTTGTTATGGTTCGGAGTTGAATTTAGATAAAGTTTAATTGAGCTAGCTGGACAGGTGTTAATGAGGGTGGTTTTAATGACCGTTTGTCATTTCATGTAGATTGTAGAAGTAAAGTATAATTTACTAAATAAACATTATGCACTGTTTATTAGGCGATCGCGGATGCACATTTCGCTTTTAGTAAATATTTACGCTTGGGATTTCGGAGGATGTTTATTTCCCATTGCAAATCACCACACCACTTGATAAATACCTAAATAAAACACAACCGAGTGAAAAGGATTGATTTTCTTAACACAAACAATTTGGCGTTCAGAGCGTGATCAAGCGAGGGGTAATTCCGCAAAGTCCTTATAACTCGTTCAATCTCACGTACAGTAAGGAAAAGGTTCAGATAAGTAAAGCTTCGGATCACCGATATAAAGAAAAATCGCATTTTTCCGATCGAAAAATATTCACTTCCATCCGAGGAAATTGTTATTTGTTTAAATGACGAGTGAATGCAGCTTGCGGTGACGCGGATTAAATTTAATCGTTTAATTAATGGCATCGGACGTTATTGGTGGAAAAACCGATTAGTTGGCAGGTAATTGAATGTGGAAAATCTCTAGTAAACCGAAGGAAATATTTAATAACTTCCCTACATCGAATCTCGAAGGGAGATGACGGAAGTGTTTCTGACTTTCTTGATGTAATTGCATCGTATTTAATGTTCTTTTGTCTTAAAGTGAATTACCCTATTACGTACTGCTGTAACATTTGATTTTTATAATAAAAACATTGGTAATTAAAAGTCCTTTATGTTTACTGTTCCACTGCCGCATAAAGTGATTACGTCCGTTGCAATTACTATTCAATCTCGTTAAATGAAAACGTCACTCTTAGGACCGATTTTTCGTGTTTCAGTTAAATAATTTATATGGAAACATATGCATTCGCATTATCTCTCTAGTACTTTTTAACTGGGAGAAGAAAACCGGCATTTAGCAATAAAAATCCCTGTAATACGCGCGTCGCCAATAATGTAGGTAATAAATATCCACTTCCTTCATAATAAATCATACCTATTTGCAAACTCAAAAAGTACACATAAACGTCCCGATTGTTTGCGTTAGTGAAAGATGGCGCAGGCAGTTTATGGCATCACCATTGTTTGTCCTAGAGAATTTTAATTGGGAATCTTATTGTTTACTCGCCTTCTTTGTTAAAAAAGATTCCATCCTGCAGGGCCTTAACAAGAAAGCAGCCGTCCATAAACGCGATTGTTTGAACAATTGATTTTATAAAAATTTATTGGCCTTATTCAATTTTCATTTTCCAAAAGACGTATAATTATCGTTTGTGGAATATGTTTACAATATATACAAAATGGTAGCCGAAGGGATGCGGGTCTTCTGGCTGGTGGAGCGTGGCACGAGGTCGAGCTGGTTCTGCAGGCGGAAATCTGCTGCTACTTGAAGCGCCTTCGAAGCAGGAATTCTTTTGCAGAAGCGTATGGTGATCCGTCAGGAGAGCCCCTTTTTAGCAGCTCTAGCCATGGGCTTCCACTGCTTGTCGATGTTGAGCATGTCCTCTTTTTGTTACTCTCGTAACATCCTCTTGGGGTGCTTTTTCTTAAGTTCTTGATTCCCACCAGCGGGAACGATGATCTTGTTCCTCCTCATGGGGGTTGAGAGGGTGTGCGTTATTGGTCTTAGAGCGATGCTTGTTTTGTTTCCGACTTCATCAGTCCCCGGTTGAGTTTTGTAGGCACGGAATCCAACCAATGCGGTTGGTGAAACTAAAGTGGATGCATTTAGTTTTCTCGTAACAGCACCCTCTTCTTTCGCTCTGTGTTCCAGTTCCAGCCACAGATGCGATGTTGTCTAGCTTCTCGAAAACCTTCTTGGACAGTGCTGTTGTGGTCACCAGTTATTTAGCGGGCTCATCGGTTGGCCGTTTTGACCAATGAGGGTGCAGCACGTTTTAGTGTTTAAGCACAATTGAACTTTCTCCAATTAAACATCCGCTGCCTTGCTCACATTTAAACTGCTTTTCTGCTTCTTTATTGGTAATTGTACCCTTAAAACTATTGATGAGTTGAGCAATAATATGAATTACCTTATGTTTTGCAACTTGATTGTAAATAATAATCTACTGAAACGGGCAGGGATGGATGTTAAGAATATTAAACCATATACAGTGTGTCCCAGATCGGGTGGCATGAGTAACTTTCTTATTATTAAAGATAGAGAATTGGTTAAATTTCCTTGTGGAAATTCAAAATGTCGAATGGTTCGACGTAAATTAAAAAAATTAAAATTAATTAATGTATTATATCATCGAAAGTATACGAGATATCTCGAGAGATATAAAAAAAAGTTTTATATAAAAGTTACTGTTTTTTTAGAATTGTGTAAAAAAAATTCAAGATGGCTACCTTTGAGGAACATTTACCAACTTTCTAAAGTTAAATAGGCGCCATATTGGATTTTTAAATTATTTGACAGGTTTTTTAATTCTCTTTTCAGCAAGCTATCATAGCATAAAATTGAAAATAAGATACCAGTTATATACTTAAACGGTTTTTAAATTTTAATCAAGTAGTCTGTGATGAATAAAAAAAACAAAACAAAATCTATTCCAGGCAACAAAACAATGAAAATAATTACATCAGATGTTTAAAATATCAGGGGCGCACTCACGGGAGGGAGGTTTGGACGTTACAACTCCTCCAACATTTTATATAAGTAGGCCTAGAAAAAAACTATCCTATTATCCAAACTTACATACCTCCAAAATGGTGGTATACAGGGTGGTGCCTAGCGCAACGCAGCATAGGGATTTCAATGGTAATTTTTTTATAGCCAATTACTAGCTCCCCTAATTATTTTAGAGCAAAAGTCCAAATAAGTTTTTTTTTAGAGAAAAAATACTGCATCTGTTCATACTTTTAGTTATAATTTTCCATTTTTCAAAACCGTAGAAATCGACAAAATAAAAAATTACATTTTTATACATCAGTGATGCTTTGGAATCTTTTAACAAATTAGAAGCGCATCGCATCTAAGTTATCGTTGTTTGACGTCGAACGATTTTCATATTTAATTCTGTTTCAACTAACCGACGCAATAAAAGGCATCTTAGGGTATAAGATCAAAATCATTGATGGCCAATTGATTTAACAGTATTATTTGGAGAGGTGATTTCATCTATTAAGTAAACAATTTGAAGTGTTTTTTTAGAGAATGTATGCTGCATCTGCATCAGATACTATCTGTTTATCAGAGAGAATTAGAGTACCTACATAATCGAAGAAAAAAAACTGATTTGAAGCAATTTGTTCCTAAACTTATATTCGGATTTTCCGCTACTGCAGCCAAAACGTTGAATGTATTGTCGTTTTGCTGATGGTTTTGACGGACATTTTGAACGTTATTGCTCTTGCAGTTCTTTAACTAATTTATAAACAAGTATAAATTTAATATACAGGGTGTATCATTAATATTGCGAAAAAATTCAGGGTGAGATTCCTTGCATAAAAATAAGAATAAAAGTTCATATAAACATGTTTCCAAAAATGCCTCGTTTCCGAGATACAGGGCGTTGAATATTATGCAATTGAAAATAAAACTTTTTTGTTTCCTCTGCATCAGCACTTGTCGGATCACTCTATCGAGAGTGCCATTGACTTTTTATATGAAAGTCGTTACTTTACAGCGATTTGACAGTTGTTAGGTTTCTTTTTCAAAATGAATTACGCAAATAGTGAAATGTGCGATATGCATTTTTGTTACATGTTTATATGAACTTTTATTCTTATTTTTATGCAAGGAATCTCACCCTGAAATTTTTCGCAATATTAATGATACACCCTGTACGTCAAAGGCAAATAATGAAACGTGATCGCTGTTTTTTTAGGTAATTCCAAGGCATATCTGATTTATTGTAAAATGAACCTTTTTATTTTGTCGATTTCTACGGTTTTGAAAAACGGAAAATTATGAGTAATAGCATGAACAGATTCAGTATTTTTTTCTCTAAAAAAAAACTTATTTAGACTTTTGCTCTAAAATAATTAGGGGAGCTAGTAATTGACTATAAAGAAATTACCATTGAAATCCCTATGCTGCGTCGCGCTAGGCACCACCCGGTATAACTACAAACTGAACAGTATTTTAAATTTCTAATGTTATTATTTTAATTGTTTTGTTGCCTCGAATAGATTTTGTTTTTTTTTATTCATCACAGCCTGCTTGATTAAAATATAAAAAGCATTGATATAACTAGTATCTTATTTTCAATCTTATGCTATGATAGCTCGTTGAAAAGAGAATTAAAAAATCTATCAAATAATCTAAAAATCCAATATGGCGCCTATTTAGAAAGTTAGTAAATGTTCCTCAAAAGTAGCCATCTTGAATTTTTTTAACATCAATGCTAAATGAAGAGTATCAAAGACAGTAACTATTATATAAAACTTTTTTTATATCTCTCTTATACTTTCGATGATATTAAAGGAAATGACCAATTTTTTTTGAATTTACGTCGAACCTATTCGACATTTTGAATTTCCACAAGGAAATTCTAAATAACCATCTAAGACTGCAAAACATTGTCCATTTAACCAGTTCTCTATCTTTAATAATATGAAAGTTACCATGCAATCCCACGCGATTTGTTGCGATTCTGTTGTCAGTAGCGGTTTTTAAGAATTATTTGCTGTTAACCCGTCAGCTTAACACGCCCTTTTAAATTCATCTTGCAAGATGGGTAACATTCCAAAGGTAAAAAAGACCCTCTATATTTTCTTAAGCTCCACGCTACCATTTCGAGCAAAATTGCTTCATGAACGAAAGCACCACAATGAATGTAGGCACATTTGGTACAAAATACGTTTGCGTGAATGTCAATTCAATAAATTCGAGATCGTTCCTCAAAGAATTCCTTTAAGCTTGAATAATTAATCGCTCGTCTTTTGAGCTAAAGTTTCCTTTTCAGTGTGCTCTTATACAAGTAACTATATATCGACTTTCACATGAATGAAAATACGCAAACAAAAGCAACATCCGGCCTCTAATCCTTTCCAATGAAACGTATAATTTAAATTTTCGAATTATGAAACCGTGACGAATTAACCGACGAACTGTAAACGTCCCATATTATTACTCTAGCCAGTTGTAAACAAATGTTGACTGGCTCGAAATGAACAATCTCATAAAACGTGATACGTGTCCGAAAAAAATTGATGATAAATGAAGGTAGATTACGTAGTTGATGTGTAGAAATAGCTTTACCGGAAAGGAACATGAAAAATGCAAGGGCAAGTACACTAGAGACTTGAGCGAGGAAAATCCCTACAAGAGGGACAAAAATTACATTTACCTTTTGTTATTTTAAAACCTACGTTTGGACATAGTCGACTCGTTTCTGATGCTACTCCTCACTGAGTACAAAATTTCAAGAAATCGAAGTTTCTTTGTTTATAAACTCTTTTATCTTAAAATCGAAAATCAATACTTGCTAATTAAACGGTTCTTTTGTTTCGGCGAATGCAAGCTTAATTACGGGTATTACAGTTTCGTTGATTAAATAAAACAAAGTAATTCTTCAGTTTAGTTGCCAATTCGTTTTTTTCCCCTAGAAATAAATTTGATCAAAATCTCACGTACACCAATGGCAATAAAGCCGGACGTTAGTTGATCATAGGGAAGTTGCGGTTGAAATTCAGAACGTGTAGGGACGCGAAACTTCGTCCCAAGTAAGGAAGGGATGTCACCTTCATTTGGCTTCGATTGTTCCCCACCGGCAACGGCGAAATTGGATTTTAAACAAACCTCTCGCCAAGATACCGCAGTTTCGTTGCAAATTTGGATTAACTGTACACGCTGCCGAATCGGTTGTATTATCAATTAAGCGAGGTATTTAAAACAACTATTATCAAACAGGCCCATGGAAGGAGAAATAAACGTGATTAATTCAAGTCTGCACTTGAAGACCCCAATTCAGCTTAGATGACGTATTATGAAGTCGAGTAGGTTGAATCCCACTCGAAGATTAAGGATTTCATCACTAATTAACTTTGCAGATTGCACTAATCAAATTCGAACAAATTAAAACTGCGTTATTTAACGAACTGTGAAATAGAGGGAGTATTAGCCCTTTGATGTGTGCGAACTCGCACCCCGTTCCTATATAAAACATATGTTTTGTAAAGTACAACATCTTTTGTTGCAGAGTTCTCTAGACAATTTTATTCTCGAACCGACGTGTTTTATATAAAAGTTGGAAGTTGAAAGCGTAATATCGCTTTGTTTACTAAAAATTTCATAATGTTATCTTTTCCAAAATCGCAGGAGATGAATTCTTAAATTTTAGGGAAAAGCTTAGATATTTTATCAAGCTTTATTAACAAACTCCGCATTCTTCGTCCTTACCTACTTTATGTTTATTATGTATTATATTGCCCTTTGTCCATCACACTCTTTTGGACACCCTTGAAATATAAAAAGGGAATGAATGCTGTTAGGTATTTATATACTTACTTTTCAATGTAGAATGCCAACTTTTTGTAAATTACTCTACCTTCTTTCTGTGTTATCTTTTATATTTGTACGATTCCACCTATTCATTTCTGTCTTATTGGCCACTCTTTTCCTCATATCTAGTACGTGGTATGAAACACGAGAATATGTCTTTTAGAAAATCGCAGGAAATGAATTCTAACATTTTAGGGAAAGACTCTTAGCCTCGCTCTTAGCTTTATTAAGCAACTCCACATTCTTCGTCTTATTTTATGTTTATTGCCCTTCGTCCTTCACGAATCTTCAACCGTTGATACATACTTTTTGTTAAATTATTTGACGTCTTCTATGCTATATTTTCTAGTTCCGTACAGTTCCACCTATCTATTTGCTTTTGAGCACTTTATCTACAATGGCGTTTTCATCAAATATGAAAGTTATTCCCAACTGCTTTGGTTTTTTGTTCGTAATTTTTAACGCATTTTCCAGCGAACTTGGGGTCGTTTTGGTCTCGTACCTGAGTCAAGAAAAATCTTGACGATGACTGTACGCATGCGCAAACTGCTCAATGTGAGCTTTCTTATTTATTGAGATATTTTTAAAAATTTAACTACTGTAGGCAAACGTATTCCTTATTGTAAAAATCAGAACAGGGCATCATGCACATAAAATTTTGAAATAAAGAGGTTTAAACCTCCCTTCTTTGAAATAAAAAGGCTCGACATTTTTATAAATTTTATTAAAGGACCGACGACTATAGCTCCGATGTTAAATACGGTTACTTACTTACTAGAAAATTGCCTCTTTCCTAGATTTTTCTGAAAATTAGCTTCAAAAATGTAATTTCGTGAATTACTTGCTTTCTAAAAATAAACGCCGGATTATGATAAAGTTTTAAATACAGGGTGAGTTTTTTTTCATTTTAAGCATTAGGATCTCGGAAACCGTAAGACATAGAGATTCGGTTAAATGAGGAAAGAGTTGTCGTTTTAAGAGCTTATTTAAGATATGCTTTTGTTTTTTGAAAAAAATCCACAGTGTACTAGATATGAGCGAAAAACAGATTTAGCGATTTTTTAAATGGCAACCATAGCTGGCTGTGACGTTTTTAAAAAGTGCATTTTTTTCTGTTTACGATGATATAAGGTTCATTGTACTTTGATAAATCAACATGATACAGAACTGTTTGTATTTAAGAGAAGTAAAAACAGAGTTTACCATGCGAAACATTTTTTTCTCTTAATTACTCAGTCTATTATAATATTTAACTTAAAACTTTAGGGCCACAAATAGAATGACAACGAAAATAAATTACGAGTACTAAATATTACATTTAAATTTCTACTTTGAAGTAATTACATGTAAAAAATGTTCAAAGTGCCCATCATTAATATTTACACACCAGCGGCATCTTTTCGCGATAGAATTTACAGCTTTCTGTATTATCCTACCATCTAAAACGCGAAAGGCTACTACTTTACTTTTAATAGTGTATTGAATATAATTGTTAATTTAACTTCCATAGTGAATTTTCGAAAATGGCCTTTAAATATGTTACATGTGCCATAGTTACACTATTACCTATCTCACTAGATGTTGTTTTCCATGACAAACTCTGTTTATTTACCTCTCAATAATACGAAAATTCCTGCAGCACGATTAGTAAGGTTTATTTCGTTATAACGAGAAAAATTTGTCCTTTTTAAAAATGTCAAAGCCAACTATGACTATCGTTAAAAAAATTAAAGTTTGTATTATAACTCAAAAATTGTAAAATATAGAAAGTAATGGAAAATGTAGTGTTTCGCAGGTGCATCCTCTGCATTCCAAGGAACCATATGTCCTAACTTTTCATACTCCAGCGTGAAGGACTGATTTTTCTTGGCAATTTGTCCTTGTCTTGTGGACAGTTCACCAAATTTCTTACAGGCTAGCAGAAGGTGATTTTCCTTGCAGATTTGGCCTCCTATAAACTTGCTGTGGTGGTATACTCGTGCCCATCGTTTTTTCGCCTGGCCTATGTTGTTATCCCTACCGAAATAATATTACTATTTTAATTTACGCCTCACTGGAGCCTAATTATGAACTAATTATGAGAATTTTAAATTTCGATTTCTACCCAGATCCAAATTTACTTTAGTTTTGAATGTCCCCTCCCCCCTAAAAATCTCCGAAATGACCACCTCCGAAAAAATTCGAAAAATTGAAATGCAAATTTTGAGCTACCGTTACAGTGGGTTGCGTATGTAGAGCAGTTGTGTCTGAATCTCTTTCCTCTTATAAATAATAAAGGCACAATAAATTACAAATAAAACAAAGTTTAAGAGTAATGGATTTGTTTTTAAGGTTATAAGAAGTGTAGAAGAGATTTGTTTTGTCGTTTCTTTGGCAAAATTGGTGTTAAATGATGCTTTTTTTACATGTATCTTCTGACTATTTCGTATTTTTATAGGAGCATTTCCATTCCACTAATAGTCCAGTCAAAATAGGAAAATCAGAGGAACTAAAAATACTAGTTCCAATTTTTTCAGAAATGTGTAGGGAGAGGTTCCCTGAACAAGAAAAGATGAAGTCCCTCCAAATTGCGGTGCCGCTGGGGGTAGGAGGGGGCTTTAAACGATCCATTTTTCAGTTTTTCGCTTTTAACTCAAAAATGGTGCGGTACAGTGAAAAAGTTCTTCAGTACAAAATGAAAGCTTATTAAAATTGCTACAAGTTTGGTTATATACATCTTTACGAAAAACTGAACCGTTTTCGTGCTACCGGTTCCGGAAAGGTGGTAATTTCTAAACAAAATTGTTTTTCACTCACGTTTTTCGTACTGAAGAACTTTTCCACCGTAACGCACCATCTCTCCCTACACATTTCTGAAAAAATTGGAACTAGTATTTTTAGTTCCTCTGATTGCCCATTTTTTGTCTAAATTGGCTGGGCTATACTAGATCAAAAGTTACAGCCATTTGAATTTTCTTTCGAAATTTGTTTCTAGTCTATAACTTTTGATTGAGAAGTCTGATCGAAAAAGTACGAATTGTTTTGGATTCTACGCACCAAATTTAATAAGAAAAAGTGTTTTCCCGAGAAATTTTGGTGTAGTCGATTTTTGGTAAAAAAAGAAGGTTATACACTGCCTTTTTTTGAGGCCCGAAAAAAAAAAATTGTCTCAGATCGACCCGGAAAAAAATTTTCTTATAGAATGTGGCCTGTAGAATCCATAATTTCAAACAGTTCCAAGATTGGGGTACTAGTTCAAAAGTTACAGCCCTTTGAATTTTCTTTCGAAATTGGTTTCTAGTCTATAACTTTTGATTGAGAAGTCTGATCGAAAAAGTATGAATTGTTTTGGATTCTACGCGCCAAAATTAATAAGAAAAAGTGTTTTCCCGAGAAATTTTGGTGCAGTCGATTTTTGGTAAAAAAGGAAGGTTATACACTGCCTTTTTTTGAGCCCCGAAAAAAAATTGTCCCAGATCGACCCGGAAAAAAAATTTTCTTATAGAATGTGGCCTGTAGAATCCATAATTTCAAACAGTACTAGTACTAGTTCAAAAGTTACAGCTCTTTGAATTTTCTTTCGAAATAGGTTTCTAGTCTATAACTTTTGATTGAGAAGTCTGATCGAAAAAGTACGAATTGTTTTGGGTTCTACGCACCAAAATTAATAAGAAAAAGTGTTTCCCCGAGATATTTTGGTGCAGTCGATTTTTGGTAAAAAAGGAAGGTTATACACTGCCTTTTTTTAGTTAAAGAGTTAAAAGCGAAAAACTGAAAAATGGGTCGTTTAAAGCCCCCTCCTTCCCCTAACGGCACCGGAATTTGGAGGGACTTTATTTTTTCTTGTTCAGGGAACCTCTCCCTACACATTTATGAAAAAATTGGAACTAGTATTTTTAGTTCCTCTGATTGTCCATTTTTGGTCTAAATTGACTGGGCTATTAGCTTGGAGTAAAAATCCAATTCTACTCCTAATAGCCAATCCTTAAAACTTTTCTTAAAAGCATGTAGGGTCCCGCAATTTTTTAAATAGATAGGCATTTTATTATAAAGCTTAACACCCAAGTATAATGCATGATGATGGGCATGAGAAGTACTCGTTTTAGGAATTATTAACGTCTTTTGGTTGCTTCTAGTATAATGTTCATGGGCAAGCACTTTATATGTATCTTTGTGCTCAAAAGTAAGAGTAGCAATCTTTTGCAGATACAATTGTCGAATCGTTAATAATCCCGATTCAGTGAACAGAAGATTGGTAGGGTAGCGATAGTCTTTACCCATAAGTATTTTAATAATCCGTTTCTGTAAAATTTCTAATTGATGCAAATAACAATCTGCTAGATAGGTTACAGGTACTGGTGGTATCACGTTATTAATTTCACTGAAATTTGCCTGTAATGTAGAAACTCATTCATCGATTGACGCGCCAAAACCAATCCTGGCGCGTCCAAATAAAAATTTCAATCTCATCCTCGTACTGCGTGGGTCGCAGTAATATATCAGGTAGATCAATGTACAAAGTAATCGAAAAAAAAGAACGATGAGAAACAGTAAGAAAACGATGAGGGAGGTTAAACTTGAGGGTTGAGTATTGAGTGAAAGTAAAACCCTAAAAAAATATATATATTAAGTCCAAATAAATTCAATAATATTGGAGATCAAAGTGGTGTTTTACCGGTGACATCTGTCTATGATTCACATGGTATCTAATTATTGAATTACCACCTTTGACTACAAACCGCGCCAGAACAGTTTCAATGGATGTGGTCTTGCAGCGTCATTGCGCGAAATATATTTATGCAATTCCGGATGGTCTACGAGAACTAATGAGTGACATATCGAGAGAAGTAAGGGTGGTAAGTATTTGCACGTATTGTATACTCATATTGTAATGGTAGGTGTTGAGAAGCCAACCAGAAGATATGTATACTTTTATAGCCGACTATCTAGATGCGTTGATGATAACGCGAGAAAATGCGCGAGGTTTTGTGTTTCAATTTTTATAATAGATACGACTTAAAAATGATTATAGTTGCTGCAAAAACTGTGGAAAACATTACAGCAATAGGGATTACTGTTGTAGAGTTATTGCAGGAAACTGGAATGTCGAGGGAGGAAGTGGATAATCTATCACTAACCGTTCAAACAGCATTTAAAAGGTATGTGACTGAGCAAGAAGAACATAGATTGGAAACTGACTACGGTAAGGTGGAAATTCGATACCGACTTTACCTTGTCAATAATCCATATCCATTAGAAATCATCCAAGAAACGGATTTGGTTACCGAAATAATAGAAGAAGCAAAAGTTCGAGTGGAGGATACTGATGCTGCAGCTGCTATTATACAAAAAGCTTACCGCATGTTTAAGCGAAGCCAGGAGCAAGCCAAAGATTTACTTTCCGGGATGGTCGATTGGAGAATTGCGGCACGAAGTACTATTAGATTGTATCGAAAAACAGACGTGTCGTATGAAGATGCAAATAGAGCGGCAACATTAATCAAAGTTTGTATTTCCTGTAAATCGACACCGTAATTTGAGTCCTTATTTAAGGCAGCTTATAAAGGGTATTACACTCGACGGACTATGAATCGTCTGTTAGCCAAAGGAAAAGAAATAATTGATTTCCCCGAAGAGGAACATGGCTCAGAGTACGTAACACATTCTCACTACATTGATGTTTTAGCCATATTTCAGAAACGAGTTGACCACGCTTGAAGAAGAAGAGGAAGAAGGAGAAGAAGCGAAAGAAGAAGTTGAAGGAGAAGGAGAAGGGGGTGAGCACATTTCTGGTTTTAGCGGAGTTCCCACAGGTAATGTATTTTTGTAATGATTCTTTATTCTTCTTATATTGTCATCAGTAGTAGATAGGTACGTGTGATTTTTTTGGTGAATTATTATATTGTGTCTTTTACCACTAGGCAATGCAGATTCGAGAACTGAAGAAGAGGATGAAGAGCAAATATCTCCCGACCAGTTTTCCAGTGAAGTCACGGCAGGTAATATATAATTCTTTTAAATAAGGTTGTTTAATTGCACAGTTGTCAAACAGAAATTCCTTCCGTGGAAACTGAAATTTCACAGTCGACGGGGGTTGATACGGAAAATGATGAAAGTGAATTAACCGATGCAGAAACAGGTAACATGTTTTTAGTTTATATTGTTGGTTGGCGCATATGTATTATATATTTTTTGTTTTTAGAAGTTGTCTCCAGTAATTTCATAGAGGAGGTCTATGAATCAGATGCTGATGAATACGCTGGATGATCTTATAGCCTGAATATAATTAAATTTTTCTACATTGTACAACTATGGGGATCTTATACACATACTACTACAAAAGTACCACATTAAATATGTATATTGTGAGCGATCGTATTGATAAATAATCAATATTTAACATTTTTATGCGTTTTTGAATTTTTCCCATAGGTAATACAAATTACAATACACTTTCAAAAATGTAATCCAAATTTCCTCTCAAATTTTAGTATTCTTAGTGGACCTGATTATGCGTACTCTGGGAACAATGTGGCAACCAACACAATCTTTTTAAATTTTTTAAATACTAAACGAGTATATCATGGGGAAGGGTTGTACAGTCTTTTTATAATACATGTACAGAACACATTAACTGTCCGTAGGACTTCAATTTTTTATATGGGTAGTTTTGTGGCGTCCACAATTGGGATCTGTTTGATACGTGTAGGGTTGGGAAAGCATAACCCTACTGCAGTGGACGCCTAAACAACTGCAGTTAGGGTAGTTAGTGGACTGAATGCGGAAGTCTTTTTTCGATGTTTGAAATACTTATTCAGATTAATTAACGCGGCTGGTTGGTGTGAGGATGACGATAATGGTATAATGGGAAACTGTCTAACTTAAAATCGTTCCTGCCAAAACTTTCGAACTCTGATAATATTTTTGATATGCAGTGTGTAACGGATGTTACCAATTTACTTTACTCCTCCATCTTCCTATATCTTAATTAAATTGGCTGTGGTTCTTGTCTTGTTATGTAATATAATTATTAATTATATTTAAAATGCCTCTGCTGCTCATCGGTTAATAACCTAAGTTACCTACCCCCAATTACAGACATAAGCACAAGTAGCCAAGAGGAAGAAAGCAGAGTTTCCTAAGGCAGATATTCCAGTGGCGAAGCTGTGGTCGTATCCGTTCGGGTTGGATAATACCCACTACAATGTTTGTGTGCATTATTCGTACAAAAGTGCATCTGATTTAAACACGCAAAAGTTACTGTAAAAACTCAATTTAATTTATCATGTGTATCTGTTACAGTACATTATGTATTCCTTGCAACTGCAAGGATATGGCAACTAAGAGTTGAATTTAATATTCTCTAAACATTCGTTATTGTTACTAGCTTGCATCAAATGAACTCGGTCCGCTTTCGTATCCAGGTCGTTTAGCTGCATCCAAAGGAAAATCATAGTCTGGTATTGAAAATAGTTTCTTTAAATTATTCCAATGATCATCGGTGGTAGCGTTTTCAATTTTAACAGTATTCTGCAGCTCTCCCTTATTGTTGACGTTAGGTTGTAGATCGCTGAACTGATTTCGATTAGACGACGCAGCAACAGTCGGTTTTTGTCTTTTAGAGGCAATTGCAACCGATTTTTTTGGCACTACTTCCTTGTGCTGCGGCCTCTTTACCTTTGGATTATACTTCAGAGCCGTTTGGGTTGTTGAAGGCACACCTTCATTGCTAAGTTTCGTAAACCAATGCGTAGGTAATGAGTAGTGTTTTTTAAACGTCATTGAATCGTTGAGATTATCAGTTTCAATTCCGACCAGATTAAGATTCGTCTTTCCATTTCGAAATAAGCTACCGTACTCGGGAGCTTTCTGAGATAATAAATTGGGTCGAGGGGTTCTATGATTATCCGAATCCCTGACAAAAGGTTTATCGCGCTGCCCTATGAGTAGATTGGCGTCATAATCAACTTCAGATTTGTTGCAATTTACCATGTACCAATGGTCACATATTAACATACGTTGTTGGAAAAGGGTTGCGTTGGGGCATGCGTAACTAAATTGTCTTCCTATTCCGTCGCACATGTGATAAATCTGAAACAGAAGATAAATAGTTGGTTAATTTCTCAAGTTTTCTCAAGCATCATAGAAAAATTCTGTCTGTTTTTGTGCGACAAAGTGGCAGGAAGCTATAACAGGTACATTCCCTACAATTTCAGTAATTTTTCGATGTCGCAATGGTATATTGTGAAAACCAGTCATGCTTGTCGAAAGTAAAACATTTTTAAATACAAATTGGTAGTTACCTCCCTATTAACAAAGAACAATGTACCAAACCTGTACGTGTACTCATTCCATAATACCTACACATTACCTACATTGAATAATATGTAATAGAAAGTTGCAAACAGAAGTTAAATAGCTACCTTGAACTTAGACCATCATTTTGATACACAAGTATGAAATGCAAATGATTATTGTTATTGGTGCCCATTCTTCGAATGTTTGATGCATCCGAAAGTTTCCCCTCGCTCTTCTTGAACTTTTTTTGTTTTTCAGGTTTTATTAAAAGTTCTCACTAATAATTCAATGGATGTTGAGAACAATATGATGCGTGGTACTTATGAAAGACAACTTCATTATCAGCTCATATGAAATACTGTTCTAATAACAAAATACAAAATTTAGTAAAATTTGCATTCCGATGGTCTAGCTTCCTCCCACGCTGCTGAAATTTGGCCTTCTCTAAATGTGCAGTGCATAAATTGTGCACAATTTTTGTGCGTGTCTTTTATGAGTATCTCCTCCGACACTCCGCTCTTGAGTTATGAGGAATAATAACCGATCACTATAAGGGTCGAGGGGAATTGCTGTGATTAGTAGAAATTAATTCCTTTCTTTAAGACCTTTCATTACAGTACCATGAAGAATAAAACTAGCCCCCTTCCAATTTTGGTAAGAAGTAAGAGGGTGAGTTCGTAGAAAACAGTTCTTTTCATTGAGACCTTTAATTAGAATACCTTGAAAGATAAAACCGGTGTCTTGTGCAGAGAAAACGTAGCTGAATGTTACAATAGAACGTTTTTTTTTTTTAAATTAAAAGTGTGAATATATACGATTTTTCTTCAGCAGTTTCGTATTTCAATTATAACCAATGGCTGATATCATTTTTATTAAATAATCTTCTATTATAATACAGTTCTTTCAGTGTAGAAAAGTGTAAACTACATACAAATGTTGTAGAATTATAAACTAGTGCAAAAAAAATTGAAGAAGCCGAAGGAAATGTTTTACGTTGATACGGTAGAAAATCCAATATAATAAATCTTTATTAACTCAACAGTGGCAGGGTATCTGTGTATTTTTTACTGTAATTGGTACCTAATGTCACAGATTTTGTATTTAATCTGTGCTAATGTGTATGGAATGATTTTCATACAGTAAGGCGTAACTTTTTTTTTTATTTATATTATTTATTATATTTTTTTATAACTGTTTAGAGGCACTTTAAGTTTTCATAATGCCAGTAGATACGTCTCGTCTAGACGTTCCACTAGCTCTTTATGAGTACCTTCCGATACTTCGTTTTCGAGATATTCGTTTCGGCCCCACCAGACTTACCTACCTAGCTAGCTCAAATTACATCCTTTTTGTTTCTTTGCATTTTTAAATTTTTCTCAGCACACGACTGGGTTTCGCCACAACATTGTCTTAAAATTCTTATAATTCTTCTAATTCGGGTGCACCACCCTGTTGTTTCCAACTTTTGCCTTCTTTAGTGTGTGCCGTACATCGTTGTATTCGGAATAAAAAATTCTACTCTATTGAGTAGAAATAGTACGTACTTTTGTTATGGGTCATATAAAAAAAATAAAGGTGATGAGGATTTCTCCGACACGAAACGTTGTACTGATTTTGTGTATTGTAATTAAGGTTTGAAATTGACATGTGATTGTGACAAAACGAATATTCCCCGTAGATCCAGGGAATGTTGTAAAAGAATATTCAATACTGAAAAATCAAGGAATATATGTGTTCTCAGTATATTCATAGCTGAATATCCTTAGAATATCCCAATACATATATAGGGTGGCAATTTGAAAACTTACCATGTCCTAGTAAATAAACGAGATATTTAAAAAATCAAAATCCGTTTCGGTAATTGGGAGGGGAAATCACAATGACATAGTTGGCGACGCACACCCTCCAACCCCCCGCGTCCCAGCCACCCCAACTTTTAAATCTTAAATAGTGACCCCCCATGTGTGATACGTCGTTGGAAAGCTCTGAAAAAATGCTAATAGCATTAGATTTAGGTTAGTAATTATCGTGCAAATGTGGTTGCTTGATCTTTTATTTATCGCTATCTGTAGAAGATAGTAGTACAGAAAGCGGATAAAGGTATAAAAAGACACATTCCTTCACCTATAGCAGATACGAAAAATACAAAAAATAAATATTAATAGCCTTTTTTCTTCTTAATTTAACCCATAAGCCAATAATGTAAACCATTTTGAACATTTATTGAAATAAAACCCAACTTTAGAAAATGTATCATATTAGTTTATTTTTTGATTTGCATGACAATTACTAACCTAAATGTAATTTGGAAAACATTGTTTAGAGCTTTCCAACGACGTATCACACATGGGGGGTCACTATTTAAGATTTAAAAGTTGGGGTGGCTGGGGCGCAGGGGGTAGGAGGAGGTGCATCGTCAACTATGTCATTGTGATTTCCCCTCCGAATTACCGAAACGGATTTTGATTTTTTTAAATATCTCGTTTATTTACTAACACATGGGGAGTGGTAAGTTTTCAAATTGCCACCCTGCATATATAGAACATTCTATGAATATTTGGAATATTTACATGGTTTCTATCATGTTAAAAGAATATTCTCAGAATATCCATTGTTATCTGGGTGGTAATACTGTACACAAAACTAGAACTTGCAACAACCACATCTACTCAAATAGAAATCCCTTAATTTTTGATCTTAAATTGTATATCTACTGAGTAATATAAGCGTTCCTTTTTATAACATGTGACCTATACCTAAAGGTATTATCTAATGAATTTCTTATACACTTTTCCTTCATTTTCCCTTTAAAATCACGTTTCAGTTAAAAAAAATGTAGAAGGTCCCGGTATTACCTTTGTCCAGTTCGGCTTTGGAAGGTAATTAGAAATAGGAATTTTGAACAAAAACGTCCAAATCTATGTATGCCCTTTTTTTTGAAAAATAAGAATTGTTTATCAAATATCATGTGTTTTATTTGTAGAGAATGCCGCATTATGGAACGGATTCGGTAAAAGTAAATTTCCTATTTATACCATTCAGATAATTGTGTCGTATACACTGAGAAAACAACTTATTCATGAA
The DNA here is from genome assembly GCF_008802855.1 of Photinus pyralis. Classification (NCBI taxonomy): domain Eukaryota; kingdom Metazoa; phylum Arthropoda; class Insecta; order Coleoptera; family Lampyridae; genus Photinus; species Photinus pyralis. Next base: position 21,911,278 of record NW_022170403.1, read on the forward strand.
AAATAAAAATTTGATATCTCAAACAAATGCTCATTTTGAATACGGCCCAACGAATATTAATTTAAGAAAAGAATAATATTTTTTCAAATAATTGTAATTAATATGTTTGGAATGAGTCCATATAATTTCTCCCGAACGCTTATCAGGCGTCATTAAAACAAAATCAATTATTTACAGTTAATAAATCTTTATTTATAAAGAAGAAATGTTAATTGGTGAAAAATAAAATCTGATTACTCCTAAATTTTCAATTGCTAGATTTATTTATATATAGATTGTTTACCACACTACAATTTGTTTGCCACAATAATATATTACCTTTTGTAGAATATCATTTATTTACCCATATTTATTTCTTCTTAACAAATTTGACAGCGAGTAAGTAGAAAATTATATTTATTAATCACAAAATTTCAATATTGTTGTATTCATGTTAGATAAACAGATAGGTACCCAATCAAACTTTACTTACAATACCGTATTTCGTTACCAAGAAAGAGAGATTTGTCAAAAATTTTGTTTTGCTTTGGAGAAATAATGGTAGATTTTATAAACATGAAACAAAATTCTTGTTAAAAATGCATTTATTATTTATAAATATAATATGCACATTTATATTATTACTTATATATTATATATACACTATAAAAATATATAATACTGAAATTTTATATGATATCAGCGCCAGATAACGATATTATACCTTGGTTGTCAATGTTGGTTTCATCCAGGGTTCCCTCCTAATATATTAATTAACTAAATTTATTACTTACCAACAGGAAGGGGCATGAACTCACCTCTAACAATTCAGTGTCCTTATATTTCTGTCCAAGATATTCCTCCAATTTCTTCTTGAAAGTCAACCGCCTTCCATATTGGGGGATTATATATCATTGAGAATGGTGTCCTGAATTAAAGAAGGTAAAAATCCAACGTGATTTGATGTTCTAGAAATTTAATTGCACACTTATATTCTGGTCAGTACCTACAAAACTTCTTTGAATAGCATAACATCATAACGCACAACGCGACGTTACGATTACGCTTGTTGTGGTAAAAACGCGTAGGTAGGTAAGTTATTGGCAAAAATATCCAGTTGTAATATAACAAGCATTTTCTAAGATTAAAAAACATAAGGATGAGGGAAACAATTTTTTTATAATAACCAAATGTTAAGTTACGGCTAAGCACAGATAACTTTTACCACAAATAAATGTATTCCTTGCAAACGTTATTGAAAATTTAAACATGCGGGAACCGGTCAAAGGCGTTGAAAACCTATATAAACCTCATCTTTCATTATACTAATGAAAATGAATATTTATCAACGAGCTATTGTCCAGCCCGAGGTACAGCTTAATAGTGCGGTGCTTCATAATAAAAATAATATGCATGCAAAGCTAGAAAATTAATGAACTTACCTTCAAATTTTTTACACAAATCACTAAATCCCCACAAATACAGCAGTCTACAGTTTCCACTCTTTCCATTTCGTCTTATTAGTCTTAAACAATCCTCACAGCACTTTCAATTTCCCATGAAATGAATAAATAGGTTTTGTGTATAAAGAGTAAGAAGGAACGTAATAATTGAGCCGTTGAGTGAATATTTAATTACTCAATGAATGAGCCAACTCGGAATGATGCAATCATATGCAAGCTAATGAATGAAACGCATTAAGAAACAAACTTGCACCTGTGCTTGCACATACAGTTTGCTTGTTGGAAAGAAACAATTTGTTCAGGCTAGTTTGGGCCATACACACATAAAATTTTTAAAAACAATAACATGATTCGTTTTACAAGATACTTTCATTATTAATTTCAATTTCAACAACTTCATTTTTATTAATAAAGCTGTTATTATCTAAAACCACATAATGTTTTAATACAAATAATCAATTGTTTACTTATAACAAAGTAATTCTAAAATAGTATTTTGCTACATGTAAAAATATATCAATTACTATAAAAAAATTGCTTTAAAAAAACTTTCTTATTGCCGTAATAAAATCGATTAATGTATCATCAATCATGTTTTTTTGAAACCACAAACATTTATTTAAAACAACAGTATGACTTCCAAACAAACCAATTTTTTTAGGACCACCAAGTCTTTTTCTCAGTGTACCTAAGATTGGAAACACTCACGCTATGGCTTCTCTTTTAATAATCACAACAGTGATCAGATCAGTGGTCAGAGAGTCACAACCTCTTCTGGCTATTTTTATAAGAGCGTTTTGTTACATTTTAGCACAATTTTAGTAAAAAAAATCGGGCGATAGAGGAGACCAAAACAAATATGTTTCTCAAATATGTTCGGGTTTCGTAATTCTTATTTTAAAAATTCCGGATGACACACCCCTAAGGGATTTCGACAAAATTTGGTATTTGGTGTCCTTTTCACATAAAAATAACGAATCTGCAACTAGTTTTTGAAAATTCAGAAAAAAACGACTTAAAATAATACCTGGCGGGACGATCACAGTGATCAGAAACTAACGAAATTTCGTACAAAGTAATTTTGGGAATTATTTAGAGGGTATAACATATTTTTCAAATGAATGGTAAGATGTTCAGTTGCGACAATATCATCTTCTAATCAAAATCGACAGGTTTTTGGATAGTCCACTTTGAGATTGCTTGTGGGTACACATCTTCAATTTGCCACCTTTAAAAACGTTCAATCACTTCATAATTTCAGGCACATCTAACGATTACACATTGTATTAAGATGAATCAACTGCAATTACGTTTATTGTTCATTGTGTCGAAACGTGCAATTCCGGTGTTTTGAAAAGATCACAGAATTGATGCTTTTGATTACAGGGCATGTTGCAAGAAAAACGTATTAGTTGTAGAGCGAGGTCGGAAAGCCTCCACATGGCGAACCTTTCAAATAATATTAATTGGATTAACTATCACAATACAATGCGTTGTAGATGCTGGATGCTGTATTCATAATCAAGGTTGTATGCATGTCAATTCATCCTCATTGGAATTAGAAGAATCTCATGGCAGTCTTTGCTTATACTGTCAATAACTTCGATTAAAAGTGAATGGACTTAATTAATAAACATCATTTTCTTCACGATAGGTATTAAGTAGGTGGGTTTGTTGGATGCTCCTTTTAATCTTTTGAAATGTAGGTCTACCTTCACCTTTTAAACAGACAATTACGAACCACGTACAGTACTCTTTTTGTTACTTAATGAGCATACTTGAGGAGCAAACAAAATAATTTGTAACGTGAGATGAAAGATGATTAATGGTTTTGTGTTTGAATTAATTTAGAAACACTGCAACCGCTCTACTGTAGACAATTAGCGAACAATATAGGGGATTAATTAACAATTTTCAAGGTGCTGGTATAGGGATCTAAATGAAAATCTGGTCAGAAAAGAGGTATTTTACACCAAATCAAGGTAAAAATTAATCACTACTAATTTCTTAACTTACCTGACATCCTCTTTCAACGTCTGCGTAATATCCTGCTGGACGATTATTACAAGAAAACTCTCTTTGTATTTCACCCTGAAAACAAAGTAGGCCACATTACTACAAGAAAACTGCACGAAAAGTATTCTGTACCTATAAATTCTCAAAAGGGAGATATAGTGTGATTTTATAACTTTAAAATGGGGTGCAACTCTTCCCCATGCTAACTATTTTATTAGTTGCTCTTAGCGACTAGTTTCGACTAACGAAAGTCATCTTCCTTACAATGATTTACATCTTTAAATGGTGAAGTTAACCAATATAAAATATCTCACATTCATATTTGTAAACTCAGCAACATTTCTTCTAATAACTGCGATATACCAATGGTGGTTGTATACCTAGATTCTGACTGTTTTCTGTTAGTGTCATTTGGGTGGAATGGTAGGAACATCTAATCCTGCCTCAAGAAGGACGATATAAGATGATATTCTGTCGGATTGTTTCCTCCAGTATTCTAACCTTATCTCCCTTTCATTAACATTAAGAACCTTACTTACTCCTTATATTCCCGTTGTCACGCGGGCATATGATATAATAACATTGTTAAATGCTTTTTAATTTTTAATTGGGAATCAGTTATGAAATGCTGGTAGTTTCCGAGTTATAAGTAACAAATTTTTTATTATTGTTCATAAAATCTGGTAGCAAACTTGAAATTCGGATTGAGGAACCCAAAAATCAAAACTACCCCACAACTTTCTTGGTATGAATTTCGTGTAGGTATGAAATGTTATTCGTCAATGAAAACGACATTTAATTCAATTGTAACAAATTGTTTTTAGGCTTTTTATGGAAGTAATGAGTAATCTAGCAGTATTTATCTTGTTTTGTTAAAGTAAATAGTGACGTAGCCAGAGACACGAAACTAAATAACCCTAAAAAACATAACATTTGCTCAAAAATCAAAAAGAGAATGTACTCCTTTTTTAGGGGATTTATAATAAATTATAGGTAATAAATATTGGTAAAAACTCACCCTGTATTAATAAGTATAAAGAAACTTGTTAGCACTTTGCTTAAAATATTGTTTAGTGTTCAAGCTAAAGTCGATACTATTGCTAATTTAAACTAAAGAAATACGAAGATTTTTTTCTCACGATTGTAATGGTGGACGAAAAATAATTGCACATCGAGATATGAAGATATTCAATAAAGAAACCTTCTGTTTTAAAGAAACGCCTACATATATCTACATCTATTGAACCAAATGAAATTTTTAATAAGAAATCTTGAACACATATTAGCAACTATTAAACTAAAGTTAAAGGAACTATAGGTGATTAAAGTTTTTAAGTTTATTACAAAGAATGTATAAAACACAGCCGGCCTTAAAAAAAAGTAATAAACTACTCTGATTTTGATAATAAAGGAGATTCGAGTCGTAAAAAATTATGCAATACAAGAGACCAAATTTCTCCATTTCTATATTTCTAACTTCGCTAAAGACTAAACGAAATTTTAAAACAAATGAATTAGAGTTAGCATTATTGTTATTTATTATGTCAAACTTTCCAGCATATTTCCGCCTACCTATTAGTTTTTCTTTTTCTTTTGTTTAGAATATCGGCTGCCCGCGCGTTATACAAACGGAAAGACTGCGTAGTTCCTTTTATTTCAGTTCACTGGTGGTTATGTATTAAACATACATACAGGCTGTTTCACGCAAACCGTTATCTAAAAGTATTCACAGGCTTTTAAATATGAATATTTACCAACATAGTTTTTCATGATCTATCGAAAGAAAATATTAACATGATCATTTGACCTCTAGTTTTACCGGATGTGGATAGCAGCTTCTTTATTGTAAATAGAACACCCTGTATTTTATTGAATTTTCAAAAACTACATGAAAATCTACGTTGTTTGATACCCCTATACCCAGCCTCAATGATTTTCAAGTTATTCAAGATGTTTCACGTTTGTTTGCTTTTATTTCCTGTACCTATGACTTCATTGATGTGAATTTCAAAATTTCAAGAAGTAACTTCAAAACTTACAAAGTTGATAACACATGCTTTATTTTTTTTGCACTTTCAAATGTCAAAAAAATTCTATACATCGATCATTTATTCCATCTTCTATACCTATCTGTTATGCTTTCTGCCTATTTTTTTAAATTATTTTTATTATTGCTTTTTTTCTAAAATTAGGACCCTTCTATTATATCAAAGTGGGGCATATTTTATTATTATTTATTATTTCTTAAAATCGCAAAAACGAGTAAAGCAGTGAAACTTGGAGAGAATTCGTCTACCATTTTTGTAATATGTACTTTTTGGATGCGTGGGTGGCTCATTTTGAAAAGCCCTGTCTATCTCGAGGCAATGCCCATAGGTATAGGTTTTGAATATTTGTTTACTTGCGAAATGATAAGATATGCAGATAATCACAGTTTGAAACGTAGTTGTAAATGCGTATTTCGGCTGCTCCATAGACGGGTATTATCATCATATTATATTTTCAACGTGCATTGGCTTATGTTGCTCTCATGTGTGTAGGTGCTGTCTTTTATGATTTTATGCATTTGCGAAGGTATTTGTTGCTATGGAAATGAACTATGGCTCACACCTGCACACTTGAGACCAACACAAGCCAATACAAGTTGAAAATACATGCATTTATACCTACGGCTACGTGTCAAGAGGTGATTATCAGATTATCTGCTTATCTTATCATTATTACAAAGGTTAATACTGATGATTGTTATTTCCGTTCGTAAGTAAACAAGTTGTAAATCAGCATATGCATAACTCTCGAAGGGCGATACGGAGTTATAACCAGAACTCAAAAAATTTGTTCTTGCAACACCTTTGAATACGAGAACGCCTTAATCTTTGTATTGCCAGGTTTTACCCCACTACTTCATTACGGTGAGTTTTAGAAAATTTTGCAATTGTCTCGAATTGATACTGGTATGTATTTCAAAAAGTCCTTTAGTGCATTTTCGAAAATATAGAAGAGCATGAGGTAATATGGGCGTGTTGTCTGTCTGATGTCTACGCGATCTTATCTCCTCATGGATATCTCCATTTTAAACACCTTTTCCACAATCATTAATTAATAGCATGCTCTCTATTTTTGTTTGATCTCTAGTGAGCAAATAGATATTTGAACAACTAGTTTTGAAAGTGATACTTTTGCATGAATTTTCAGTTGCAAAGCCCAAATTAATCAAGCAAATTCATGAAAAAAGACACTTTGAACATTTGTTGTACACGAAATTATTTTGCATAGTGATTCTTAATAATAAACCATAATTGAATAATGTCATTGATCATTGACATTCGCGAATCGCGATTTACCGTCACTCAACAATTGAGCTATTGTTGATAGATAAAAATCTTGGAAAAAAGTACCTACTACTTCGGTTGCTATGAAAATAGTCATAGTAAGTATTTGACATTTCATAAACGTCAGATTTATTTTAATTAGATATTGAATATGATTGTTGAAAATAATATATTATACAGGCTGTTTCACGCAAACCATTACCTAAAAGTATTCATTCACTCCCATTAATAATTTAAATTTGAAAATATGCATAGTAACATAGTTTTTCATGATCAATCGAAGGAAAATATTATAATGATCGTTTCACTTCCGGTTTTACCGGATGTGGATACCAAATTTCTTATTTTAAATAGAACACCCAATATTTTATTGTATTTTCGGAATCTACAGGAAAATCTATGTCGTTTGATACCACATTATCCTATACCCAGTAAACCCAGCATCAAACGTTTTCATGTTTTTAAGCTTTTTCAAAATTTTTGACGTATGACTGCTTTTCTTTACCGCTCTGTACCTATGGCTCCGTTGACTTGAATTTTAAAAATCAACAATACTGACGTGATGCTACATGGGATTGATTTGAATTTTGATCACCCTTCTACAGGGTATTTGAAAACTAATGGTCAATTTTAATAACTTCAACCGTAAAAGTGGATTTTTTCAAATGAAACCTGCTTTATTTTTTGCAGTTTCAAATGTCAAAAAAATTCTACATCGATCAAGTATTACATTCCCTATACCTATCTGTTATGCTTTTCGTTTTATTTTAGTTTTTCTAAAATTGTGACCGTTATGCATAATTTCTTAGGAGCTCTTGAAATTGTTGTTGTTGGTACTAGTTTCAAAAATTGATTAAAACACAAAAATTTAAATTCCTAAACTATACATGCTAGGGCGCCAAGTAAATATCAAATTAAAGGTAGGTACTTTTATACTGTACAATTGTAAATAGAACATAGTGTTACCTAAATATTACCGTTGGCGAGTTATATAAGAAAAACCTAAAAAAGTCAAACATTTTCGTTCATTTTTGCCCACAGAAATTTCTCCCAACGTTAGTCGCATTGGAAAATTTGTTTTTTTCTCGCTCTCTTTACCATTTAAATAAGCCGGAAAAATAAAATCGTCTGCCGAACCCTTTGTAACCATAAAGTACAAATTGACTGAACTATAGTCTATAATTATACGACTCCTTTAAAATTTACCGCATACACTGATCTTTTGCGCAAATCGAAAACATACCCTAGTAGGCGAACTGAGGAAATCATTCTTTGTAAATTTAGATGCAGCCCCGACACTGGATATTGGAACCTATATTTTGCCTGAATTATTTACTTTTGAGTGGAATTGGGAAATTGTACACAGAGCAGTCGAGATCTAAGCATTTCTTTGTAAAAAGTTCTTAATTACCTACTTACTGATCAAATTATAGTATAATCCCTACATTTTTGGCAAAAATATTAGCTAAATTCGTAAAGAAATTTAAAGTAATGTACACAAATTATATTTTCCCCTTAAGGACATTTTTCGTGGGGTGTTTCTTAAATAAAAAAGTTTTTCGTGGAAGGTAAGTTAAAAACGAACTAATACAATTTGAAACTTTTTGAAAGCACTCAAGCCTGTGTCGCTCTTATTTAATTAATGGAAACTTTAAAACTTCATAATTAAAATTAAATTGTAAAGCAAAAGTGTGCACCTCTTTGTTGATCGATTTAAGACAGTAGCGAGAGAAAGTACAAACCTGTGCTTCGTTTTCAATCACCACTAATAACAATATAATTAAAATGGAAGCGAACATCTTCCGAGACACAAAATAGATGCAGACACACACAATTCGCAACTCGCCAAGAACTAAAGGTACACATTTCTCAGGAAGCAGCAACCTTAGATCTGTACGCAAAGGTCAGTAGGTCAATGCATATTATCCGTTCATTCTAAAAAAGCGGATAAATAACCGTCTCGATTACGTTTCCTTTTCCTTGCCAATTTATGCATCAATAACGTAACATTCCGGTTAAATTAAATCAATGCATGAGGGTCAATAAACTTCGAATAACTTCGTTTCCTAGGAGACAATATTGGAATAAAAAATAATAGTATTTTTAAAATATTTTCGCTGTTGGTGCTTTTGTTTCTATTGTTACAGTTTGGAAGCTTTCTTACTTCAACTGTCTCTGAAAAGCCTATAAAATATATTTTGAACATCTTGACTTCGGACTTATAACCTGGTGCATGTTATGATATCTTCTACTTTTTGTAGGCATTGGATTCGATCCTCGTCATGATTATAGTTTTTCCAAAATCAGAGCCAAATAGGAATGTACGTACTATACTTTCTAATTTCTAATAGGAAGTAGGTAATCCAAACCAAAACGTTTAAGTTGCACGCAACGGTACTTATTCTGAAATGTAAGCAATCTCATTTTAAAGGCATATTTTAGTATTTGTTCTTCACACTTTTGGCTACGAAATCTAACTTTATTTGTAATGGTGCTAATAACAGTATCCACGAGCATTACGTAGGTAGTTATGAAGACATCTCTCTGAGGTCCCAAATTTTGCCTTTATTGTTTTTCTTTTAGAAGTGCATTTGGTCCACGTGACTCTAGGCGCGGTTTGTATAGTGGTAAATGTACCTCTAGCTGCACCGTAATATGCATAGGCACACGTAAGATAATGTCACACAGTGGAAAATCAATGAATCAATTTATCCAATTTTGAATGAGTGCATAAGTAGTCATCTTCATCCCAATATTGGTAAAATAACCTTGTACTTGGCAATCGCGTAATTGTGTAATGAGAATTTCTTACCACTGATAGGATTATGTGGATGATCAAGGTTCTACACGAGTACTTTGCTCACCATAGAGTGTTGTCAGGAAGACATGACGCAAAGAGTAAGAAGAGTTAAATAGCTGTTGAGGGATGCTAGGCAGAACAGTCAAGTACATCTGCCATAGTTTGTAGAAGTAATAGTGAGTGAGCTTCATCTGTTACCATGCAAAGGTAGGAGCTTGTTATTATTTGCTTCTGTTTCAGATGACTACGTGGATTTCGTGTGAAATCTCCATGAGTAATTTTAAGGTAATTTCATGTCAATTTATGTTTATGTACTCATTCAAAATTGGGTAAATTTGCCCCCCTCATACTTCTAACTTAACCTAAGTACAATAAACAAGGGAATAATACTAAATTTGATTAAATCTAAAATAGACAAGAAATTCTTGGCTCTACTAAGAAATGTCCTTTTACCTCGGTCAAGGGCTCTTCGGACATTGAAAATATCCAAAAGGAGTATGGCAGGGTTCTGTCTTCTAACGGTATTGATAATAGTGTACGAATTCTTCCCATGTATAATATAGTGGTAACTGGTAGTAGCAATTAAAACTGATTGGTTGTACTGAATATGTAAAAGTTGGAGGGAGAATAAAATAATAATTTTTGCCCATTAAATGGAGGGTTCAAAATAATGATGTTGGAAAGATACATCAAAATGTGTTCTTCTTTAACTGCAAATCGACAGGCACTGTGGGCGTGAGTGGGTTAACCAGTGGGAAAAAGGTGGTCTGGCTTCCAAGTACCAAATTGGAAATACTGATCTCTATCTTATCCTTCTAACAAAAGGTATTCCTTCCACCTCTATTTCGCTCAATCTTTGGAAGTCGAACTTGTACATATTCTGGAGGTGTAACATTTCGGAGACGAATTTTGTGGGAGAATTTGCTTACGGGAGTGTTTTCTTGGGGGCTAATATTCCGGGGGCGACTTTACCGGAAAGAACAAATTCCTACAATAATAATTAATAGCATAAACTGACTGAGAGGTAGAAATCCCTTTATCAAGAAATTTTGAGTACCGCCAACCCACTATACCTACCATCTATGCTGGATGACCTTAGGTCATTATCGATTGCTTTTGGATTTGTAGATACATATATTATTACTAGCAGATCCCGCGAACTTCATATCGCCTTTGGGAAATATCTACATGGGGAATACGCGCTGTTTCGGCAGCTGCGCTGCTTCACCTCGCACGCCTATCCTCGTACCTCGAAGACCTCAACCTCAAGGATTATTGTGTTGTAAAAGTCTAACACACCCTAACTAAATTAATGATTAGGAACGGTAATATTTTAATTGTTTAATAGCAAACTATTGTGTTAAATGTCAATACGACATCTTCAATCTTCTCACACAACAATTTTTCCCAGCAATGGTACTTTACATATAATTTCAATTATAAAACTATTCACTACTCTGAGGAAGTGCGAAGTAATATCAAGGTAAAGTTCAAGACACGACCTATAATTTAAATTTAGTTATTGTTTTAGCCACTTCGAATGTCCTTCAAGGTATTTGGCTGTACGTAAAAAATGAAAACATTATTGAAAGGACCATTAAATCTTTGCTTTGTTACATTTAATTTATTACTTTATTACGGTTACATTTACAATGTTGTAACTGTCTACTAAACAAAAGGTTTAGGTAGATACCAATCGTTCAAAATTTCAAATACCGTAGTTTATAATCCAACTTGAAACAGATTATCCATAACAATAATATATAATAAAACTTTAATATACATAGCGATTGTATCTATATTACATAAACCTCCAAAATTGTTAATAATAGAAAGTACTTATGTTATATAAGTAAACGATTCTCGTGGGAATTATGTGTGATACCTTTCCATTTACAAGTTAAATACTTTTGCAAATTTTAAACAATTCAATGCATTTTGTGGATACTAATCACCATATCGATCATCCAAATTCAGATTATGGAAGAGGTGTTTGACCCGAATTCTGAATTCTAATGAGCAAAAGTATGATTTATTTAACTGTATATTTCGCTCATTTTGGTGTTTTATTTGTACTGTGCTGTTACTTTTACAAAATGCAATCGATGCTTAAAAATCGATCTTTAAATATTTCATTAGTATATTATTTTTGGCAGTTTATGACCGTCAGCAAAAGGAATGCATCCATCCACATCCTAATGATATGTTTTAGACCGAATCTGCATGCATTATTAAAAAAATATCGCATACAAAATAAATAAGTAATAGCGTGGTCCATGGACTAATTACACTAAAATCTATGCGTGGTCAAAGTACACTTATAGCTTCACAAAAAATAAAAACCTCTTGAAATTTAAAATTTGAATATTCAAAAAGGTTGTGCTTAATATGAAAAATTCTTTACGAAGATAGGTATGCAATTGTCGAGTGAAAAATGTTGTTTTCGTTTTTTCACTCTAATTGTTTTAATATTAAATATACGGGAAAAAGGTTCAATGAAAATTTGTAGCTGATTCATTTATCTACAAAATTTGTCTGAAAAGTTTTTCTGTAAATTGAAAAGTGTACGAGATATAATTGATTTCAGCGGAAGTCGATTCGTGGGTGCGCGCGCGAACGTCCCGTGAGCCGAATTTATTTAAAGCTTGATTTAAAAGTTAATAATTTGAAGGTTGTGATGCACTGGAACAACGTACATATTGACGAAGATGAAAATAATGATGACTTCGACGATCAAACAACTATAAATGGTGATAATCAAGACACTCAAGGTTCACATTTTGAGGATAACTTAAGTGAAGATGAAAATGATATTGAGTTATATTTGAGATCGGAAGACGAATGATACTGATTGATTTCGATATGATTAATAAATGAAAACTCTACGTTTCTACGTGTCATTGTTTATTTACTATCTTAAAATTAAAAACTTGAAAATTTATGATGTTTAAAAATACTCTTAGGAAAATTTGGTATATTTCAAAAACTAATGATCAGAAAACTTTTCAGACAAATTTTGTAAGTAAATGCATTGTCTATAATTTTTGATTTGAACATTTTTCTGTATTTTCATTATTTAAACAATTAGAGTGAAAAAACAAATAACAAAATTGTCGACCAAAGTTCTTCCGGAAAATTGCTTACCTACATTGGTAAAGATTTTCTCATATTAAGCACAATCCTTTTAACTACCTAAATTTGAATTTCCAAAAGGTTTTTACTTTTTGCTGCATTTTACGGATATTTTGTGTACTTTGACCAGGCTATAAGTATTTGTACTGTATTATTAAATCCCTACAATTTTTCCCACACTTTCTTTACAGCCTGCAGAGGTACTGATCCATTTAGTTCCATGTTTTGTAGAGGAATCTGATACTTTGTTCATTGCTTATATATTTGGTACTGTCCACTCCTAAAAAATAATATACAGGCAAAGGTTGTAGGTAATTAAGTACGGTTGATTATACTACGTTGGTTTAACTGAAATTGAGTTAAATTTGTAGAATTTGGATGAATAATTTTCTGAATTTTTCCATTCGAATTTTGTAGTGTAGCTGGACACACTCTAGAGGTCCTCAAAGTCGAGGGGATAATATGGATTCGATTTATGAGTAGATAGAAAAATGTCTTTTCTTCCATAATATCTCAAAATAAACAACATAAAATATCCTTACCCGTGAACGTCGGCAAAGGACTTTGATATGGAAATGTCCTATTTTTTACTCAAGTTGATTGATATTAAATTATATTGTACACAGCAATCATTTAGTCACACCATTTCAAGAGTTCACCTCGATTGTACTTCTCTCTTGCTATTTGCCAAATATTGGTATAAGTATAGAAAGCCATAACTTATAGTCGATGATCGCCTACGTTATAAATTGACTAAAACGATAACAGAACGCAATATTCTCAATTTATGGAGATACGATAAACGGCCGTCGTGCCATTTGAAAGTATAAGCTATATATTTATGGAACCAAAGCGTAAACAAACAAAGCTCATTCAGTTCCAGTAGGTACTTACTTCTCTCATAACTAACGAGCAGTGAATTTCTCGAAGGAAGTTCAACCAATATATATGTTAATATCGTTAGATTGAGTTTCTGGTCAATTGCGTACGTTTCTAAACTTACCCTATTAACTTATATACATGCGAGATTGTTATGATGCTAAACAATGCGTTCGGGGATTTTTCCGATCGATTCCATTCTATATGGAAAGCTGTTAAGCTACCAGAGTCATTAATTTCTGGTAAGTAAAATTTGCACTCAGAACAAACTAGTTTCGGAAAACTTAGGGAAAAAGGTTGAAACACGTAACAGTTATTTATAAGAGTCAGGAAAATAACACATTACTAGCGAGGAAATATTGAAGTACGAGACCCGTTTGGAGGCGAGCAATTATTCAAAATATAGTTCCAACTATTGTAAAGGTATCTCTCTTCATCTGAATCATAGAAGTGCATAATCTCAATTGACTTATCCCAAAAACTGCTTTCGAACGAAGATTAATTGCAATAAAAACATTTTCTAATAGGAGAAAGAAGATTTGTAGTATAGGTATGTGCTATTAACTGATTCTTTAAATTAATGCATATTTTCATTAATCGTATCTATTTTATTTTATTTTACTAAAATAACTTCTTAAAACAAATAAAGATCTGACTGTCATATTAATTCATTTGATTATTGTCTTTTTGGCTTCCGTATTTTTCTTCTCGTTATCAGTTCGTGTGTGATTTTGATATTGTCAATTGGTATAGTGCCAGTTACGAAAGCGTAGAACGGACAAGGTAGTTCAAATTATGTAATCCCGAGATATAAGTCGGGATTATACGTAATCTCGAGATGCAAGTGAGGATTATACTTAATCCCGAGATATAAGTCGAGATTATACTTAATCCCAAGATGTAAGTGCGGATTATACTTAATCCCGAGATATAAGTCGCTTTCGTAATATTGTACGAAAGTGTAGAACGGACAAGGTAGTTCAAATTATGTAATCCCGCAAGTCAAAATTAGACTTATCCCGAGATATAAGTCGGGATTATACTTAATCCCAAGATGTAAGTGAGGATTATACTTAATCCCGAGATATAAGACGGAATTATACTTAATCCCAATATGTTAGTGCGGATTATACTTAATCCCGAGATATAAGTCGCTTTCGTAATATTGTACGAAAGCGTAGAACGGACAAGGTATAGTTCAAATTATGTAATCCCGAGATATAAGTCAGGATTAGACAATCCCGAGATATAAGTCGGGATTATACGCAATCCTGAGACGTAAGTGAGGATTATACTTAATCCCGAGATATAAGTGAGGATTATAGTTAAGTATAATCCTCACTTACATCTCGAGATTACGTATAATCCCGACTTATATCTCGGGATTTATTTCTCGAGATTACGTATAATCCCGACTTATATCTCGGGATTAAGTATAATCCGACATTTATTTGTCTTAAGAAGTTATTTTGGGTGCATAAAATTAGGCGCCCTTCAGGCGAGATTTTGTCATTTAAAAGTAGACATATGGAAAAACAATACACGTAAATCCATATGTCTACTTTTTAATAAATAGCACTGTACGTTTTTTCTTTTGTCTTCTATAATAGGTTTCTAATGTAGGAGCTTTCCGGTTTTCATTTTCTGGTCGAATTATTAACAAAACGAGCAAAGTTAGCGTAGTAAGTATAAGAAAGTTGAAATGCACATCTCCTTGGTCTATACACCAAATTTCCATTTTGAACTTGCGTAAATCTATCCTTTTGCCATTCACATTTTAGACTAATTAGCTCTGTTGCGTTTCCTACATAGAATTCTTACCTTTCGTTATTCTTTAGAAATTCCACCTTTCTTTTTCCCTTATTGAAATGGGGGGTTGAGGGGAGGCTGGTTTTATCCTCCATGGCACTCTAATGAAACTCAATAAAAGGAATGAATTTCTACTAACCATATAGTCTTTCTCCTCGACGGCTTATCGTGATCAGTTATAATTCTTTGTATCTCAAGAGCCGGATTGTCGGATGAGGGTCACAAAGAAAGATTAGCAGGACATCTGGAAGAAATTTATCTCTTGGTGATGCTAAAACTTTAAAAATGAAAATCTCCAAAACAGTTTGTCGGAGAAGAGTAAAAGGCAAAATGAATCGTCTGAACAAGACATATCTACTGGTGAAGTCGAAACGAAATATCTTGAAAACGAAGTGTCTGAAGAGGGTACTCATAAAGGGCAAGTGGAACGTCTAGCAGAGACACATCTACTGGTGATCTACTTTCAGTGTAAATATATGCAGAACGGAAACATGGTCTAGACAAGACATCTCCTGGCGATGTGAAAACTTAATTGTGAATCTTGAAAATGAGGAAACTACTTACCTACAAAGGCAAAAACGATGTTTAGGAGAATTCTTGTGAGGACTTAATTATTGTATAGCGTAGATTTTGAATGCCTGTCAAGGGGCCTGTGTAAAGGTTCCCCTCCCCATTTATATCTAGAGAGATAGTAAATTGGACGACTGTTGCGTGTCGGCTGGCTGCTTCTAAAACTGTCTGCTCAATATTTCGGTTGCCGCAGTCAGGCGCCCTAGTGCATTACTGACCTTACGGTTCCCTACAAAAGTACCCCCAAATTAGGCGTTTGGTTTTTCTGAAATCGAATGTGTCAGATGGTTTAAATTTTTACATGATACAATATTATTTTCTATTCTTTAATCAAATTTAAAGATTGAAAATCTGATCGAATGAGTTATGGGAATTGCAATTGGTACGTTTTTTAAGTCACCAACTTATTCGAATTTAGTAATAAATTTCATTTCTAAGGAGCTACATTCTAAAAGCCTTCCTTATATACAGTGATATTTGTTAAGAAGTACACATAGGGATTTACGTGTATGGTTCATTCGTATGCCTACTTTTAAATGGCAAAATCTCTTTTGAAGCGCGCCTAATTTTAGGCAACCAAAATATTCTTTACACAAATAAAGATCTGATCATATTGTTGCTTTAGCTTTATAGAAAATAACTCTCTTACGCTCCTTAAATTGTTACCGGCACTATACGAATTGACGACATCAACTTTTTCTTCAATTGAATACATCGCTCACCAACGAAAATAAAAATACGGCAGCCAAGCGATAATATTCAAATTAATTAATGACCAATCAGATCTTTATTTGTATTAAGAAGTTATTTTGGTTGCATAAAATTAGGCAATTCAGAATAGACTTTATCATTTAAAAGTAGACATAGGGGAAAACAATACGCATAAATCCCTATGTCTACTTACTGAAAATGGTATTACGAAAAACCCTATTCACACCCGTCATTTTTCGGCTCACCTCACAGAGACCTTACCAAATTTGTCTGTAAGTGCAAAGAAGATTCGGATTCCTGAAGTGCCGAAAAAAAACGATTCTTTGACAGTAAGTTATTAGGGGTTTTCCATTGAAACTTTTTAAGAGGATGGAACAGTGTTAAATTACGTACAACTAACTTCATGTTATTGTAGGGAGGTAAAAAGAAGTACCTAGTAATATCAGACGGTTTTTTGAGAACAGCTCTTTGACGACACTGTACATTTTAAAAAGACGTGTCAATTGAGCCTCCTTCGATAAAATCTGCAATCTTAAAAAAAAAGGATTGTTAAAAGAAGATATATATTGTTACTTTAATTCAGAAGCTGCGGTGTAATTTAAATGATTTAATGTAGGGCTTAGTATGTGAAATTTGATCCATTTACACAAACCTACAATTTTCCAAAATAAATCTCACACAACACTATAACAAGCTCTGCAATCTCGGCTATAGAATGTACTATTGCAGGGAGGTGGGCAGAACTACCATTTTAAGGATAAAAAGGGTTTTAAAAATGTTTCGCGCATTTTCCAATGAAGTTTATCGAAATATGTTTTTGAAATTTTAACCCTAGATGTTTCTAGTAAAGGCAAAAATATCACATATTGCAAAAATAAGATGCGCGAATGCGTAGATTGCGCAATGCCAACTTTCTTACTTATTGGGATGTTTCTTTGAAATTTTGATAGTTTTAGTAGAGAAGATCATAGCCATAGCCTCTTAGGAAGTACTGATAAATGCATGGAAAGTTCGCTCAAGTTATTCGTATGTGCGGAAAGAACTAACTGTATGAAAAATATCAATAAAGGGCCGTATACCAACATTTAAATGTGGATTAATAGAAGGGGAATAACACTAATTTGTCATTGAACACTCTGTTTATGGACTGAGGCGATACTGGTGCCGACTTTAATTTAAACTTGACCTTTAAAACTTTGAAACTGGTACCACATCAAAATAAGTAGTTATTTTGTCGTTCTTGCTTCAGAAAATAACTGTCCCCAGTATACCATACATACCTTCATACTACGAGAAAAGTAAGAATAACACATTTTAATAATTACACTGAAATAACAAAACAATATCATTCGCTTTTCAATTTTGCAACACAAGAAAATAGAATATCTACATCAATAATAACACTATTATTTATTATATACAAACAAATCGTATGAAGCATTTCCTAAACCAAACTATGTATTTATTGCTAAAATTTGACGGATTGATGGAACTTTCAAGTGTAGATAAACTCATAATACTTCCCGACTTATAAATAATATATCTATTTAACAACACTATTAATACGTTGAAACACTTTGTGTACTAATCTTTTTTCGGTTTCTATTTGTTCTATAAAATAATTAACATCATTAATTTTCACGGTACGTTAATATTAATTTCTCTAACATTAATTTGTATTGTACAATTACCGGTGACGTCGACGTCATTTAATTTAAACTATGAAGTAAATGATGTTGTATTCATGTTCGTTATAAACTGTGGATGTTCACATTGGCCACTAGTATCGGCGCTTTGAATCGAAAAGTGCCGGTAAGAAAGATACTCCGGAGGTACACGTTGATCCCTTTTAACGGCATTTCGTTGCTTTTGGATTTTTAAATACCCCAAAACCGACACCAAACCGATAAATACGGCAATACCCATGCAGCATCCAATTATAAGTCCCAGTCTTCGCGTAAGGATCGACTGCACTTCAAATCCTTGATCAGGCAATCCACCAAACCCGCCGTGCAAATTTCCAGATATATCCAAGGTAGCCACCTCCTCGCACTTGCTCACTCTCGTATCGATTAAATAAGGAAGAACTGCATCACTCAGGGTTACCCAATCATCAATCCCCGTCTCGACCTTTGGGAATATACCAACTCGACTGATCTCGTCTCTTTGATTAACCCAATTGCCTAGCGCAATAACGCATATCAAATATCTAGTGCCTGGAAACAACGTGAGAAGCTTGACTGATCGCGAAAACCGATCCATAATTTTGCCGCGAATCTACAAAAATTAACTAGAAATGTGAGTGGAAAGTTTACACTCACCTCCCCTAGCTTGTGAACTGCGTGATATGTTATGTGATACCCATGAAGACCGGAATGATTTCGACTCTGCCACGATACCACCATAGAATACGGCTGAATATCTTGCACCGCTATCTTTACAACAAGCGGTTGATCGCAAAATTGATTCGGATTTAAATCAAGAAAAATTCGGCCACGTAATTCGGGGGGATGCTCGCATTGCAGTTTGCGCCTTCCCGTTTCCTCAATTAATTTTTGGTGCTCCTGTAACCACTCCCACAGCTCCTGTGAATCGCAGCTGCACGAGATGGGATTCTCTATAATGGAACATAAAACTTATGTTAGTTAGACCTCGTAATCTCACCTTCCGTTTTCAGACTACGTATTTGAGTTTCCAGCGATCGGAACGCATGTAGCGGGATGTTTTCCAAGTAATTTCTGCTCAAATCGAGAATCCTGAGCTTTTTTAAGGATTTAAATGAGTCGGTAGAAATTGAACTAATCCAATTTCCGTATAAGTACAATTCAGCGAGATTGTCTAAATGTTGAAACGTAGTCTTATTTATTTTCTTTATTTGATTATATGATATGTCTATTACTTGCAACGATTTTAAATCCGAAGGAAATTCTTCTAGTTCTTTCAATTTATTGTACGTTAAATTAAGGGTTCGTAAATAGAAGAGTCCGTGTAATCTTTCTTGTGGGAGCAATTCTAGCTCATTTATGCCCAGATCCAATGTCAGCAGATGAACTAAGCTTGAAAATGCTCCGGGAGAGATACGGGAAATTTTATTCTCTCTAATAAATAAATAGAGCAGAGCTGGGAACGACTCGAAGTCCGTGCTGGTTATAATGCTGAGATTTGTTTGACTTATATGAATTTCTTCTAAAGCGGGATATTTGTGAGATGATGAAACGTCGTGGATCTTTACGAGCGGATTTCCAATTAAGTTCAGCCAGCGGAGACCAGATAATGTAGCTTCTGATAACGATAAACTCGGAATTTGTCGGAAATTGTTAAAAGACAGATCAACTTGTCGCAATAAATGCGAATAGATAAAAAAATTGGCAGGTAAAACACGCAGGGAATTTGAGCTTAAATCTACTGATATTAGTTGTGTTAAATTGGTTACGGTAAATCCCGAAACTGACGATAATTTATTGTTTTTAAGATCTAACTCTTTTAAATTTGGAAGACCGTTTAAGCGAGATATTTCTAAGGAATGGATTTTGTTGGTGGCTAAGGAGAGTGTTTCCAGCGTGGACAAATTTAGAAGAGCCCGATATGGAACGTCAACAAAATCGTTATCGCATAGCTTTAGTTCCTTTAAATTGCTCAAAGAGACGAATACACCGTGGCGTAAATTTTCTAATAAATTTCCGCTCAAGTCGATTTTCTGCAAGTTCTTATTTTTAGAAAATATGTTTTCGGGTAAAGTGTGCATCTGACAGAATTCTATGGAAATGGTTTGCAAGGAAGGTAATCCGTAAAGTACAGAGCCGGAAATGTCGCTAAAATTGTTATGCGAAATCTTTAGTACTCTCAAACCGGGAATGTCCAAATGTTTCAGATCGGCCGATTTCAATTTATTGTTCGCTAAATCTAATTCGTTGAGGTTGTTTAATCCTCTAAAGGCACCAGATTCAATTTTTGTAATTGAGCAATTCATAAGGTTGAGAAATCGGATTGGCAATCTCTCCTGGAACATTGCGTCATGAAGCACCATCATAAGATTGTGGGACAAATCAAGGACCCTTAACCTTTTTAAATTATTAAACGCGCGATGCTCTATAACTTGCACTTCATTCTGTGACATGTAAAGCTCTTCGAGGTTGTGAAGCTCTGCAAAAGTTAGAGCACGAACATGAGTAACTTTATTCAAACTAAGATCTAAATACTTTAGCGTTTGCATCGACTGGAAAGATCTGTCTTCAATATAATTTATGCTATTATTTCTGAAGTAGACGCGCTGAATTAAATGGAGATCTCGAAATAGTGATTTATCTAATTTAGTAAGCTTATTGTTTCCCAACCAAATGATTTGTATGCTAAACTGTTCGTGCAGAGAATCGTTATGTAACAATGTAAGATGATTAGAATCAAGACGAATCGATAACAGCGATGAAGATTCGTGCAAAAATACGTCTTCTAATTCAGACAACTTATTCTCCTGCAAATTTACGTGTTCCAAACTTTGCAAACTATGGAACGCTCCGGGTTCAATTGACGTTATAAGGTTGTTCTGCAAGTGTAATTCTAAAAGAGACGGAAGAGGATAGAAGACATCGCGCTCTATGTTTTGTATTCGATTGTTGTGTAATCGGATTTCTCGTAAATTAGACGCCTTATTGAATGTTCCAGATTCTAAATTCATTATTAGGTTGTTATCTAAACTTAAAGATCTAATATTATAGCTGTTCTGCAAAAGCTCCTTAGGGATGCGCGATATGAAGTTTGAACTAAGGTGTAATTGGGTCAAATTATGTAACGTCCTCAACGCCTCTCCGTCGATATGACGAATTGCGTTTTGTTGCAAATAGATTATGGAAATATTGACAGAGTCCGTGAACGCGTCTGGAGGGATTTCCAATATATTATTTTCCGATAGGAATAGCTCGCTTAAATCGGGAAGCATTAAGAATAATCCGTTGATGTAATGTAAATGATTGTGGCTTAGATCGATAGATACGAGTCTCTTGTTTGTCTGAAAAGAATTGCGATGCAGAAATACAATTCTGTTGTGACTCAAATCTATGGATTCCAGGTTTTTTAAAGATAAAAATGCACTCGCGTGTATTTTTTCGATTGAATTGTAATACAGAGATAAAGTTCGAACCGAAGGAGTTGTTTGAAAACAATCTTCCGCGAGACTTTCGAAATTATTAGAGCTCAAATCCAAAAACAATAGAGAGTCGAGCCTCGAATACCCATCGTTCGGTATTGAATTGATCTCATTCCAAGCTAAACGCAATATTTTCAGCCGCTTCAAACGTCTTAATGACGTTATAGGGAAACTGGCGAGTTTATTATCTCCCATATCTAATTCGGCTAAACAGTCCTCGAGACCGGCAAAAGCGTACTCCGATATTTTTTGTATTTGATTTGCTTTCAAATTGAGCTTAATCAAATGAAGTCCGTAAAAGCTGTAACTTGGCAAGTCGGTTATTTCATTAGACTCCAATTCTAAAGCAATTAGTTTAATTAGACCGGTAAATGCTTTTTGTGGAATTTCCTTTAACTTTCCAGACACCAGACCGATACTTTCCAATTCGGGCTTCAGAATATAAAAGCAATCGTCGTGAAGCTCTTTTAAATTGGACTGAGATATTTGTAGATGCTTGATGAAGACGCCTTCCGGAAATATGTCAGCTGAAAGTTGCGTAATTGATTTATCCAGATCGTAAACACTTAGCGATTGTATGGGACTTGAGATTTCCTGTAGTACCGCTTGCAATGAACTAATAGTAGCCGATGGACACTCCAGGAAAATTCCGTCTTCAAAATTATAACATGGACAGCTTGGGTTGGCGGCCAAATTTGGACATTTATTATCTAACGCTAGTAAGGGCAGTCCCAGAAAACTCGCTAACAAGAGGATTGTAGCATCATGGTATATCATCATGTTCCTTCCATGATCATTGTAGGAAGCCACTGCTCACTGTAACAAAAGAACATTGTTAATTTAGGTACTTCTGATTTCCTGGTTAATAGATAATAAATATTCCAATGATACTAACACAAATATATGGACAAATAAAACAAATCTCAATTTATAATCCACGTTGTTTAAAATGTTCGCATTATTCTTATCTGGATTAATCTGACTACCCCTAATTTTTTATTCATGGGCACGTTTTTTCTTATCTACTCCTAATTTTTTCATAATAATGAAGAAAGAAAAGCTGCTTTAACTAAGAGATTCAGTTTTATTGATAAAAAACAAGCGAATTTCTATGTAAATTACATGAAAAAACCGGTTACTAGGTCCTTAAACAAATACATAGCACATAATTGCCGAATGTTTCATAATCCAATCTACACAAATTGGTGCCGTTTAATAATAATGCAAAATTGGAATCACTATTTTCCATCAATGGCATTTTTTCTCCTTATAATTTAAACTATCGATCCAAACAAAACAATGTATTGTATTGATGGATCCATCATTGTTTGGAATTAATAATTTGAAAAACAATGTACTTTGTACGGGTACATGACGTTATTAAGCCCCCCAGCGACGATCATCAAATTAATAAGAATGGCTAGAGGGATTAATTAATTAATTAACGTGTATATTAACAGTTCATGGAATACAGGTAGTATAATGTACAATACAGTTTTAGGTTTAGTTCAACTTATAGAGAAAATCAAACAAATATAGCAAACGAGCTCCTGGGTATGGTTATAGAGATGACAAAAGGGCTTTCCGTATTTTTTACCCTACATTGCAAATTCACGGATCCACAAATTTGATAAAGAATCCCCCTGCAAAGTTTCATCGTTTTTTTCATTCATTTTCGAGATATCCTGCTAACGAACAGACGGACAGACATTGTAAAATTATGAACTCGCTAAGAGATACATTTGACATTAGCAATAACCTCCCTGGGTGTTCGTTAATAAGCGGCACTTACATGTCACATGTGAATACACTTTAATAAAACACCTTTACAAGCGCATACAGTCTACACTTGTATGTCTTAGGAAAGAAGAACGTCGTAGAGAGGGTTACATTGGCAAGGATCGACTTTTCCGTATCGACCACCACCTCTGGCATTTTGCACAAGACCGATTGTTTCGTATCGACCGCCTATCAACTTCGAAACCCTTTTTCGACCGCCTTATACACTCAAAAGGGGAAGGGATAACGTTCGCACCTTCCATAGGCCGCAAGCACATTAGCAATAACGAAATAAGGTGTTTCTTCTAAAATAATTCCACCAAATTCCTGAGATTACTTACGTTACAACGATTCCATTTTACATAAGTGAAAACGTTAAGTATAATCAGGTGCAGTAGAAAATCTTCACAGGTACGTGTAGGTACTTCTAAAGGTTTTCTACTCCACATTTATGATTACCTTGTTGGTAAGAGTGTGCGTAACATTCCAACTTCAATTTCTTTGTTATGTTTTTTTCCACGATTTAAGAAATGTATTGCTAATAATGATGTATAATGTTTTATCTGCGCCTGTCATTTTAAGTGGGATAAGAACTTAATTACCACACTCAGTGGGATAAGAACTTCATTACCACACTCATTGGGATAAGCCCTTGTCAAAACAATGTATGATCAAAAATCAACTATCAAGATTATATATTGTAAACATTAACGTCTGATGGAAGAGTTCCAGACTCACTCATGACATAAGCAAAGAAATCAGAAGCAAAATTTTTGACGTACAAATTTTCTTGACGTTAGGATTTTCTTGTTTCTATGGCGTCGAAAACTGCTAACTATGCTACTTCGATTGAAATTTAAAAAAATGCATCAAATTTATTTTTCGTTTTTAGCAGTAGAAGAACAGTCGCAGATAAAAAGTTGTATTTAATACTTGGGCTAACGGCCATTAACATACTCATGCTCTTACAATAATAATAATAATAATAATAGTATGCGCAATTGTCGCATTCGTAAGTTAATGAGGCCGTTATCCCACTGATTAAATAAATAACTATTACCTACTCCCGTTACAATATCCCGCAGTATCTAACCCGGACATGATAACAGTGCCGCTTGAAGATGTGGCCATGGTTGTGTCGTTTTCCAGNTAAAGTTACACGCCCTAGCACAGTTAAAAAACACATAACTCCTTCTTCACAGAAACACACCACATTTTCACAACCCACTCGTATTCAACCGCAACGCAAAAACCTTAACAGAACTACAGGCTCACAACATACTAAAATATCTCCACCAAAAACCCAAGCAACTTCACAAATACAACCTCAAGAACAAAGAAACATCATAAATACAAGTAACGCAACATGCACTACAAAGACATGTCCACCCAATAAAGTTACACGCCCTAGCACAGTTAAAAAACACATAACTCCTTCTTCACATAAACACACCACATTATCACAACCCATTCGTATTCAACCCAAACGCAAAAACCTATACAGCACTACTAGCTCACAAAATACTGTAATATCTCCACCAATAACCCAAGCAACCTCACAAATACAACCTCAGAACAAAGAAACACCATAAATACAAGTAACGCAACATGCACTACAAAGACAGGTCCACCCAATAAAGTTACACGCCCTAGCACAGTTAAAAAACGCAATACTCCTTCTTCTCAGAAACAACCCACTCGTATACAACCCAAACGCAAAAACCTTGACAACACTACTAGCTCACAAAATACTGCAATATCTCCACCAAAAACCCAAGCAACCACACAAATACAACCTCAAGAACAAAGAAACACCACAAATACAAGTAACGCAACTTGCACTACAAAGACAGGTCTACCCAATAAAGTTACACGTCCTAGCACAATTAAAAAACACAAAACTCCTTCTTCACATAAACACACCACATTGTCACAACCCACTCGTATACAACCGAAGCGCAAAAACCTTAACAGCACCACAGGCTCACAAAATACTGCAATATCTCCACCAAAAACCCAAACAACCTCACAAATAGGACCTCAGGAACAAAGAAACACCATAAATACAATTAAAAAACACAAAACTCCTTCTTCACATAAACACACCACGTTATCACAACCCACTCGTATTCAACCGAAACGCGAAAACCTTAACAGAACTACATGCTCACAACATACTGTAATATCTCCACCAAAAACCCAAGCAACCACACAAATACAACCTCAAGAACAAAGAAACACCATAAATACAAGTAACGCAACTTGCACTACATAGACAGGTCCACCCAATAAAGTTACACGTCCTAGCACAGTTAAAAAACGCAATACTCTCCTTCTTCTCAGAAACAACCCACTCGTATACAACCCAAACGCAAAAACCTTGACAGCACTACTAGCTCACAAAATACTGCAATATCTCCACCAAAAACCCAAGCAACCACACAAATACAACCTCAAGAACAAAGAAACACCACAAATACAAGTAACGCAACTTGCACTACAAAAGACAGGTCTACCCAATAAAGTTACACGTCCTAGCACACTTAAAAAACACATAACTCCTTCTTCACAGAAACACACCACATTGTCACAACCCACTCGTATACAACCGAAGCGCAAAAACCTTAACAGCACCACAGGCTCACAAAATACTGCAATATCTCCACCAAAAACCCAAACAACCTCACAAATACGACCTCAGGAACAAAGAAACACCATAAATACAATTAAAAAACACAAAACTCCTTCTTCACAGAAACACACCACGTTATCACAACCCACTCGTATTCAACCCAAACGCAAAGCCAAAGAAACACTTACACAATAAAGTCTATTTAATAAAATTACAGGAATTATTATAATGATATTTTTGTTTTGTTTTCTTCTTTCCTGATAGCGTTGACTATTGGGGCCATTAATAGCTATGTTGGTAAGTGTGAATTACATACTATCTCTAGATTTCCAATGTGAGTGTGTGAATATTTATTTTATTTTTTATTTTTCTTTAGAACCCTACATAACTTCACCAGACACAGACACAGACACTAATCGTTACTTGATTTTAATCCGTGCGATTAGTTAACCAGGCTAGACCTGAGTTCTCACAAGAAACACCGACCATAATAATAATCATATTTATTCCAAAAAAAAAAATTTTAACAATAGCTCGGGCTAACGCCCTCGTATGCGCAATTGTCGCATTCGTAAGTTAATGAGGCCGTTATCCCACTGATTAAATAAATAACTATTACATAATTCATGTGTACATTGGAGAGCAGCAATTTTCGAGCTTGAAATCGTGGAAAAATAACATAACAAAGAAATTTAAGTTGGAATGTTACGCACACTTTTACCAATTTAAAAGTAATCATGATATATGGAGTGAAGAAGTTATGTGAACTTTGTATTAAGATTGTGGAAAATTTCGGGCTTCTCCCCCAAATTTTTTTGAAAACTTTTAATTAATGGTGCCCTTTAGCCATTCTTATCAAGTTCATGAGGGTACCCGGGGGCCTTAATAACGTCATGTAACCCAAAATTGAATCGTATTCCTTTGTGAAATGAATATTTCTTAGATTACCCCAGCTCGAACGGAACGTGGGTCTTATTTGGATAGCCGTCTAATGTCTTAAAATTCCTGCGAAGATGGAAAGGACAATGAAAATTTGTTGGATACTGAATCGCTGGTGGTTTTTTATTGACTACTATATAGTCAGAAAAATATCGTCACTTTATACACTTGATTCTCTAATAATCCAAACCAATAATGTTTAAAGATTCATTTTTTCATAATTTACTGCGCGAACTTATTCTGCATTAACGAAAAATCTCCGACTGTGATGATTATTGTTTTTTTTTTAATTACTGTCACCTTGAACTGTATCAACGTACTCGTCTTGGAACGTCAAACGTAATATTTCCTTTCCGGGCGAGTCCTTTAATTTATTCGTGTTCTCCTGAAACTTGGATTCCTTGTAGCGCACCGCTCGATTTTCATACCGGAATTTATGAACACACCGTACATAGATGTCCGATACCAACTTAATCACCACCCGGTATTTACGGATGAACAATTCGGCTTTTCGTTACTAAGAATCCGAAGCTTCCTGATTTATTTATTTCTTCTAGGAGTGAAAACAGAAGGTAAAAGTAGTGATTCTATTTGTAAAACCGTGTAACCGCTGATAAGGAAACTCGTCACCGTATATAATTCATCAGTTTTATAATAATCGTTCCCATATGGATATGTCAATTATTAGTGTAGTATCCTACAGTCCTTCGCATGGGGAAGCAAATGGCTGTTAATTAGAATTATGAATTTAACAATTTCATCTCGCCCATTTAAGTAAGTACAAGGTTATCATAAAGTAAGGGATATATTTCAGATCATTATATATTTTTAACAAACTAAGTTAACAACGGCATGTGTGGCGCAGTTCTGTTAAAGTTCAACTGTGGTGCTAAGGGTCCCTGGTTCAAATCCGAGTTCGAGCATGGATATTTGTAACTGTATAGTGGGTTGGGTTGGTAGAGCAGCCTTGGCTGAAACCCCGCCCACTCAAAAATAAAGGCAAAATAAAATAAAATAAAATAAATTTACGATTGATTACCAACCGTTCCTCCAAATATTACACAGCGTTATTTAGCATAATCAATCTATAAGTTGCGATGACAATTGTATCAGTAGTTGACACAACAACTCTTTTGTTTTCCATACATACAGTACAATCCAATTATTAAGGCAACTAGATTCCATTTACTTTTTGCTGTTAGCTTATTTTTTTAAAGTTATATAACACTTTAAAGTATACCCCTTACTTTATGATGACCCCGCATAATTAACTATAGCTAATTCATTATGTTACCACAGATGTTAGCCAAGCGAGTCGTATCGTCGTATTAATTAAGAAAAAATGAAAGACGGGTCCCAGATTCTTTTCATGTAAGGGAGAGGCGTAATTAAATAAGTTTTAATTTATGGATGTAAACACGGAATACATCGGTCGGCCGATTCTCCTTGATCTCTGAAGAAGCAACCCCAATGAAATATTAGCATTCTACTTATAAATACTCTCCACTGGCAATAACCCCCCCCCCCCTCATGTTCAGTAAACCATGTGTAACTATTCGGTCTAAATTTTCAAATTTTGAAATTTCCTTTGGGTGGTACCTATTATGAATGTGGAAAATCGCTTGTACGACCCCCCAAACAATTGGTTTTGTGATTACATAAACATAGATTTCCGAAGTTTGTATAGAAAGTTATAAGAGGACGCCACTGGTAGAAAATTAGATTTGGAAATTTATTCTATATTCTAAAAAATTGGATTTATTATTCCCAGTGCGTAGGTTCAACTACTCCACAGATCTAACCAACACCTATAACGAAGCTACCTACAGAAGAACTTTTTCAGATACTTTGTAACACCGCGGCAGCAATTTAAACTAAGTGTGCCTCAAGAAATTACTACAAGATGCAATCGATTCCAACATTTTAGCAATTCTCATGGATGCGCTTAGTTAAATTTAAACTTTCTCGTGTCATTATTGATTATTCAGACAACAAGCGGGTCATAAAGGTAAGAGCTTTTATTGTTTCCCTTGGCAGATACGAGCACTATCAATGTACTGTTACTTTTCCCACTGGTACATATTTCTAACTTTATATGACCTGATTTAACTCGTAAAGGTGTCAATTCTACTTCGATTCTACACTTTTACCCTATTCGATTTTTATACGTGATCAAACTGAAAATAGCTGCCAGCTCCGTTTTACGCACTTCCTCCTATAGTCGTGCAAAGATGAATACTTATTACATGTGTCCAGATATCTACAAATTTCATTATTTATAGGGTTGTAACAAATCGTATTTAAAATATTCTGCCACAGATTTATGTTTCTGTAGCATTACGTTTGTAGAATAAGATAATTTCACTTTTTGGTACTGCTACTGAGTTAAGTTTATGTTCAGTTAATTTTCGTAAGGCGTCATTGCAGTTTCTTCGGTTAATATGGCTATGGCATAAAAACTAGCATTAAAAACAGTAGCAATATGTTGTGAAATCATCAAAATTTTGCTAGGATCACTAGTGAACAGAAAACTTTGCAAATCCCGCAGGTTATAGCAGCCGTACCTTACAAATGAATAATTCGCACACTTCATTATTTATACTAATTATTACTCCAATTAGGATTGAGTATCTTAGGGGAGCCAAATGATATAGTCTCCGGAAAGACCAAGATAGGTACCTAAAATTTATAAGAGAAAGTCCTCGGTCACAATATCTATTTCATACTTTGTTTTCTTCAGTTCCTGGACGATTTCATTAAATTTTGGTACACAGTCAATCGTCTAAGCAATTACGACAATATTGACTAAAACCAAGCAATATTTCAATACCTAATACCAAACTAATTTGACTATCTTAAACTTTAATACCTACATGCGGTTATATTGTTGCAGCTAGTATGATTTAATGGAATATTGTCTTTGTTGACTTTACGTATGCTTACGCTTAGACGCCCACGTTTGCATTGCAAATGGGCACCTAAACTGCAATTGCTAAATTACTCAATTCCACAATTATGCTAATAGTGCTATTTTATATTTATGAGCTTTCGCACTAAGTAAACCGCATTACCTGCCTCCCATTTCACTTTGACATCTTCCTTTTAATTTGGGTGATTTAATCGAATATATTTAAATAGGTTTGAGCAATAAAATAATAATATTGAAGTAAAAGAGGATTAAAAGTGTTGCGCCTTGGAAAGAAACGATTGACAAATTGCGTTTAATGTCCAGAGCGTTATCATAAAGCCGTTCGCTAGTTAATTTATTCTATGTGAAAACGGATTCATTACACAACCCTGCGATGTTTAATTATTCAGGGTTAAGTGACGAACAAATCTTACAGTTGCTAATTCCACATGTAGACCCGCAATATAATGTTTACACCTTTTACAAATTAAAAAGCGTTCTTCTAGGCAACGGCGAACGATAAATTATATTGCTGTGTCATCATCATTATAGAGGGTGAATTTTTTTCGACGTTAAACCATCTTGAAAACAAGCCGAATTAGGGAGAGAAAATTAAATGGGAAAAGAGCAGTTTTACGATGCGCCCTTAGTTTCTCGGAAGAAATGAACGGATAACTACATAGCTAGGTATATATTTCAAAAACGATTTTGTAGCGTTTCGTTCGATGCCTATAATAAATTTTGTTATTATGGATCATTTGTGCTTGAGCGATAATTTTTGAGTTATTTATCCAATGGAACCACGTTACTGAATAGGCCCTTTTTCAACGAGCCTTTTGATTTGCAAATGGTCCATGTAGTAGGCAATGACGATGGTATTTTTGTCAATTGTTTCTACTGCATCTTCCTGGAACGGTTGACAAAAATTAAAACAACAGAGGTTATAATTTATTGATTAAAAAAATATCTATTGCTATGTGAAAGAGCAAATGGTCACTAAACTATCCAAATTAACACCTATCCAGCTAGCTCAATTAATCTCAAACTCGAACCACAATTTTTACATGAAGATTTTGATTATAAAATTTTTCAAAGCACAAAAACTCAGCAGCCTTAGCCCCTATCCCACAATTCCAAAGAATTATATTAGAAATTTTGATTCACACACTTAACATAACCCTGGGTTGGTGATTTTGGTGGGTCGGTGATGGCCAGCGGGTTGTAGTTTGGAGATCCTAATAGCCGATGCTATCTCCGATTTTCTTTAGCGGACAAAAACACAACCACCAACTAACGTCACTTCAGAATCTTCATTTGTTTCCTCTCTCCTAATTATCGACTTAAAGTAAGTGAGAATCCCCTGTTGTAGAAAATAAATTTTAATTTCTACGGCACTGGTTGTAATGATATAATTAATCCCACGGCTAGCTCAGTAATAAATAAATGTTGTTTTTTTTGTACTTCATATATGTATGGAATCAGTTGTAATGTAGCTAATAAAATACATTATTATTATTATTATTAAATATCAATTCCTGTTAGCTTGCGATAAGTTGGTTCTTCATCTCCACTTATAATCTGGAAACTAAAACCCGATGCTCTAGTTTGTCAAATAAGTACCTACTCTGATAAATCCAATTTGTTGAAAATAATCTGGTTTCAACTATAGTTTCCTTTATACTTTTTGTAATTTAAAAGATGTATGCACTTCATGTAATTAGACAAAATAAAGTAAAACTCTGTGTCGTGATCACGTTTTCAATCTAATTAATTATCTAGATCTTTGTATTCGTAGTTAATTCCACACCTAGTACAAAATTTTGAAAAATTTCCCATGTTCCGTAGTATCGATATATCCAAAAAATAACCTTATAACTTAGGATTTCCAGCTACCGAAACTTATTCGGACTGTTCACGATTGATAATGATATCGGCCGTCTATTATTTGTACCACCTCGTATTAACAAATTACTTGCACAACTTTGATTAATGAATTGGTTTTCCAACGTAATTAGCCGCTCCAAAAAATAGCGCAACGAATGTTTGCACTTTGGACTCCAACGCTTTCGTGGTAATGTATTTTAATACGAGCACCTTGATCCGATCGAGCACTGACCCGCAAATATTCACGTACGTTGCTAATGTGTTTAACCTAAGATCGTACATTTAACTAATAACAAAAAGTTCATTAGGTATACTATTAATTAAAACATTTTTGATATAAAAAATCTTTGGGACACTGTAGATAATCCGTAATTGACATAAAATGAACCTTTAAGAAACTAAGGTAAATACTAAAAAAAGGGATTTTTGTAGTTTGGGCGGACCCTTTGCAGTAATGGTCATTTTTAAATCGCACATCAGTTATTCATGCCATTACCATCTGTTATCTTGTAATAAATAACTCACAAAAAATGTTTTGTTTTGCTATTTTCTGCCTACGCATAAATATCAATGCTGTAAAGGGACTTTTCACTCACCCTGTATTCACTAATGTATTGGAAATCTCATAAAAATTCAAATACAATTATAAAAAGAATTATACAAAATCATATCATTCGAAATCACAATATAACCTGATGCGCTTTTTTCCCTAAGTAGCTAAACTCTGGTAGATTTAGTAAATGGCCAAAGATGTACTCGCCTTTGAAGAAGAACCAGAATGAAACAGGAAACAAACACTATATTAAGAAAAGTCAAACTAATACTATGATTTTTATGGATTAAAATGACACAACGAAACATTGTCTTGTAGATAATATTTCGGTCTAAACATCAAAAATAATGATGATGCATCCTATATGTGAATATATTTCAATTTTATGAAGTAAATCTTGGGGGTTATTTACGAATAAACACAAAGTTGGTTTCTTTTACTTGAATTTGTATCTCAGTGTTTGTATCTCCTCTTAGAAATTTGTTAAATGCATAATTTTTCGTAACTTTATCGCTTTTGTAAATTCTTCGGTTTGGATGG
The DNA here is from genome assembly GCF_008802855.1 of Photinus pyralis. Lineage (NCBI taxonomy): Eukaryota > Metazoa > Arthropoda > Insecta > Coleoptera > Lampyridae > Photinus > Photinus pyralis. Next base: position 21,944,347 of record NW_022170403.1, read on the forward strand.
GGTGTTAGAAGTAGAAGGAGTCGCCTTTACCTTTATAATTTAATTAAACTCCTATCTGGTTTGAAATAGAATTAATATCGTCGATCATTCGTTAATGCAAGCGTTACCGATAAGTAAAGTACGTCATAACGGGCAGCATCAGAGGATAAGGATAAGGAGAAAGCGGGTTTTATTCTGATAACTCACCTAACAATAAATTGAATGTATAAAGTCGGTTATTGTCACAAACTTAAACTGTGAAGTTGGGTGTGCTTTTGTGGTATAATATACTGGCAGTTTTGTGGTTATAGATTTCCAGAAATGTACTCAGTCCCTATGAATCTACTTGATGAAGTGGAACTTGAAGAATCACTAGCAAAAGTGAAACAGGACTGTAGCACCTAAGGTAAGCAGTCAAAACCAAAAGTCTATTGTGAAATGATGTTACACGTATTGTCCTTGGCACATTTTTAAGGCGAGGTTAAGAGGGGTTTTTCCACCTCAAAAGTCCAAATGGTCGTACGTCGAATGAAAACCTAAAAAAGTCATTACGGAATAGATATTTATGTAGAAACTGACGCGATCGTTGGATAGTTGGTCATGATCCTCGAAAGGGACATCAAAAAATTAAATATCCACGCTGGCTTTGTGGCATATCATATGCTCATACTTAATTATACATGATTGGATTATTTGCTACTCGTAACATTTTTGATTAAGGGATCCCAGTAAAACAAATAAGGGGCTTGGGCACAAATCAAATTCATTCGGTTAAAAAAAAATGCCTTTATAAAGGAAAAAGCTCTAAAACTCATCATCTATTTTTGAGGCGTTCATAAAACTGACACTTTAGAATTTCTTTGCTTCAGAGCTTCCTTAACAATAACTACCGGAGCTCGCGTTATTACATTTTACGTTCTAAACAAAAACACTGGTCGCGACGGATGTCTCAAAATAGTATATTAAGATACAAGTGTATAATCAAGTCTTTAAAGCACGCGCAACGAGTTTAAGGGCACGACGCAAAGCGGAGTGCCTTTAACGTTGCAAGTGCTTTAAAGACCAATTATACACGTGTATCTTATAGTATTTTTTATTATACCTGCAGTATAATTTAAAAATAGGAAATTCAATGAAATCATATTGACGTTATACTCGAATACATGTCTAATTAAGTGGGCTGGGTGTTCGTAATTTCACGATTGCCATGGAAATGTCACTTGACGTTTGCTTATAAAAATCATCGTCTTTGTGAATTAAACGATTTCCGTTGAAAAAGATAATACACCGTCCATTAAATCGATTGTTGTAAAATCTAAACAAACGTTGGTAGGTGTAAAATCCAAATCCAGTAAAGCCTATTATAAAGAATATGAAAAGTTGTTTCCATGGATGGAATAGGAAGTTACTTACGAATAAATGCATCCATAATGCTGGCATATATGAAGGAAATGTCAAAGGTATTTAAATCTTCTATATTTTGGTGCATTCATTCAAAACTTTAAAGCCATACTGCGATTAAAAAGTGGAACAGATTTGGAAGCATACCCTAAATTACGCGCGTTTGTGAAAGCTTCAACCAAAGGATAGGTACAAAAGCCAAAGAAATGTTCTGCATTTACAGAAAGCGACCTAAGATGATTTTTTATTTCATCCAGATGACAGTTTCAAAAGTATCGTTACTTAGCAACTTTAAAGCACGTGTGTTTTAAAGGCCCTTTTTCGCACGCATTTGAGTGTTTAAAACGGAGATTGTGATTCAGGTATAATAAAAAATCTAATTAGGTGTCATATATGACGATACGCCCCGTTATTCCAAACATAAGTTAATAAAAAGACGACATTTGTTCGAGACAAGATCACAACATACTTTCTCAAACAAGGACCAATTTTATAAGTAGGTATAATATACAAGGCGATTTCATTACGCGACCACTTCTGGTAACAGTGTTAGGAGCTTGCATAACGGCTTCATTGGATGTTGTCACGGAATTTGGGATTCCATGTTCTATCTTAGTTGTTACTGATGAAGGTTGCGAAAAAAACCAGAGTTGTTCAGAATTTGATCACTACGAAAATGCGTCTGTTAACCTTGTTAACAATGGTCACTGAAATTTGCAATAAAAGTCGAAACTTCTGAGTAATTTTTTAAGCCCAATTATTAATTCTAACTAGAGGTCTTATCGGGAATTGATAGAGATATAGAAAGTCATTAAATGTAGCGATTTATTTTTTTGATAAAATTATTTAAGTCGTGTATAAATGATAATCTTGAATTTACTAAGAACGCGAATACTAGCCTTAGTAAAAAAAATATTTAAAAAGTAAATCCGCACAATTTATTTAGTAACTAAGTGGATTAAAAAAATATATTACGAACTGCTTCAAATTATGAAATAAAACGTAATTTTTACTCAAAAGTTTATATAAAATGTAGCGACGGAAGAAATTGCAATACCTTCCATACAATGACGATAGGCAACTCAGGTAGCACTTTTACCTGGAAAATATTAACACCTAATACCCATTATACGATAACAATATAAATTACTCCTTAGTGACGAGTACAATGATGAAGCTTATTAATCGTTAGCAACCATTAATGGTTAGCAACCAACCATTATACGTTAGCAACCATTAATCGTTAGCAACCACTTATACATAACAACCATTTTATTAAAGGGAAATGACAATTATGTAACAATTCACTTTCGGCAACAGCTGAGAACTTCCATCCACCTAACCATTTTAATCTCGGTTTTAATGTAGTGAGATCAGCAACCAGTATGGTCGCCAAACGATCTCAGCAATGCATATCCTGATGTATGTATGTGTAGCTCCTCGGATAAGGTATTGTTAAGGTATTCAGTTACTTTACCTTCAACATTGAGTACGTCGACCACAGGGATGAACATTTCCATACTTTCACTGTTAATACACGTACTTTAGTACAGTTGCAAAAGAATTAATTACATTCTAATTTCACATAGGTACCTTTTCAAGGTAAAATGTCAACGTGACATTTTCGGAAATATCTCCTTACAAATTCATTGTATTCCATCAATTGCCGAACTGATCGAAACCGTTCCAATAAGTTTCTTTTGATTTGAGTGGATATAATGTTAAAATCGCCTCCGCAGCAGAGCAAGCAACATCTCCCGTCCGAAGGTAAAACCTAGTAAGTCAATTTTTGCTTAAAATTAGACTTTGAGACGATCTGAAAGTACTACTTTTTTCCTTTGTAGAGGTATAAACTTTGTAGATCACTTCCAACTAATAAGCATTCTACATTCAATGGAATTTTCGGGTACGTTACGCTAACAAGCTCCCCAGGTATGATCATGAAATTGATAGAAATGGATAGAGGACACTTTAATAACACGTTTAGAATAAAAAAATTTGCGGAAGAGGGCCTAAATTTTCCACAATCTTAATTAAAAGTTCACCTCATTTTCTGGAAATCTGGTGTTATTTTACGTATATTTTGTAATTCTTAAGTTGGCGAAACTGAAAAATTTTATGTGACAACTCTTTTTCCACTAATAAACACAGGTGACAGTAAATTTGTGTAGGGGGTTATGTTAACTTCTTCGTCTACTAAAATGAAATGTGCTGGATTTAACGTGTATATTAATAGAATGTAATAAAAGTAGTACAACAGGTATAATATACAATACAATTTTAGGTTTTGTTCGACTTAAACACCAAATAAGCGACACTTCCATGTGACTGACATTTTAATAACACCACTTTTTGAAACTTATACAATCTAAACTTGAATGCATCAGGGAAGAAGGATGTCGTAGAGAAGGTTGCATGTGGCAAAAATCGATTTCTTGGTATCGCCCACCGAGAGGGGAAACCCGGGCACTTCCTGCATGTTTCATATGAATCGCTGCTTAGCATCCACCGCCTAATACGTTCGAGAGGGGAAGGAACATCTCTCGCATTTCCCATGGATCGCAGCTACGTTAGCGATCGCCGCTTAACTTGGAACGCCTTTTTCGTATCCATCGCCGCTTAACTTGGAACGCCTTTTTCGTATCGATCGCCGCTTAGCATCCACCGCCTAATACGGTCGAGAGGGGAAGGAACATCTCTCGCATTTTCCATGGATCGCAGCTATGTTAGCGATCGCCGCTTAACTTGGAACGCCTTTTTCGTATCGATCGCCGCTTAACTTGGAACGCCTTTTTCGTATCGATCGCCGCTTAGCATCCACCGCCTAATACGTTCGAGAGGGGAAGGAACATCTCTCGCATTTCCCATGGATCGCAGCTACGTTAGCGATCGCCGCTTAACTTGGAACGCCTTTTTCGTATCCATCGCCGCTTAACTTGGAACGCCTTTTTCGTATCGATCGCCGCTTAGCATCCACCGCCTAATACGGTCGAGAGGGGAAGGAACATCTCTCGCATTTTCCATGGATCGCAGCTATGTTAGCGATCGCCGCTTAACTTGGAACGCCTTTTTCGTATCGATCGCCGCTTAACTTGGAACGCCTTTTTCGTATCGATCGCCGCTTAGCATCCACCGCCTAATACGGTCGAGGGGGGAAGGAACATCTCTCGCATTTCCCATGGATCGCAGCTACGTTAGCGATCGCCGCTTAACTTGGAACGCCTTTTTCGTATCCATCGCCGCTTAACTTGGAACGCCTTTTTCGTATCGATCGCCGCTTAGCATCCACCGCCTAATACGGTCGAGAGGGGAAGGAACATCTCTCGCATTTTCCATGGATCGCAGCTACGTTAGCGATCGCCGCTTAACTTGGAACGCCTTTTTCGTATCGATCGCCGCTTAACTTGGAACGCCTTTTCCGTATCGATCGCCGCTTAACTTGGAACGCCTTTTTCGTATCGATCGCCGCTTAACTTGGAACGCCTTTTTCGTATCGATCGCCGCTTAACTTGGAACGCCTTTTTCGTATCGATCGCCGCTTAGCATCCACCGCCTAATACGGTCGAGGGGGGAAGGAACATCTCTCGCATTTCCCATGGATCGCAGCTACGTTAGCGATCGCCGCTTAACTTGGAACGCCTTTTTCGTATCCATCGCCGCTTAGCATCCATCGCCTAATACGGTCGAGAGGGGAAGGAACAAAACATGTAGGGAACTGCTTACTACTATTATGATATAATTAAAAACACATGTAGAATACTTGTACATCATTATTTAATGTTTATTATATCGTGAAAAAATAACATAACCTCTTAAGAAATTAAAGTTGGCACCGAGGAATTTTAAGAACACTATAACCAACTTAAAATCAACAATGTAATTTGAATAATATAACCTCACTTACGACGAAATGAAGTGAACTTTGAATGAAGATTGTGGAAAATGTAAGGCTTCTTCCGCAAATTTTTTAACTGATAACGTGTAATTAAGGTGTCCTCTATCCATTTCTATCAATTTCATGATCATACCTGGGGAGCTTGTTAGCGCAACGTAACCGAATTTTCTAGTAAGTGTCATAATTTATATCTTTTCAAAGCAAGAATATAGTAAATCCGATTTGCAGTGGAAGAACCTATCATTTCACTTAAACTATGGCATTTACTGAATAAACAACCTCACCTCCAAATGGAAAAACACAGCATTCATTCTTACTAGTTATTTCAATAGCGTTTAATTAAATTGAAGTTATTTTGATTTCTGCCGTTCAATGGAAGAACCTAGCAAAGCAATCTACCGATGGTCTTGCTTCCCGCCAAAAAGTGTAAGAACATAGTAAAGTCATATATTTACCAGAAATTAAAACCACCAGTAAGCATGATACCATTGGAAATAGCTAGCAAAGTACCTTACTAAATTTTTCATGGCTTATAGTGCAACATTTTCAATATTAATAAAACCGTAACTTGACATACTACATATTGGTGTAGTAAAAGCATCATAATTCCTGTTAAAAAACATCGTATGTTCAATATTTTGCAAAATACTAAATATATTATAAAAACAATATAATAATCACAAACATAGCGACCTAAAACACCATAATGCCCATACTACAATTGTCAACTTTAATAAAATTGTCAACGTTATGTCAATACATTGTACTATTAATTGCTCTCTTGAAAAGTTCATAAAAATGAGTTACTGGGTTTTACCTTTTTACGGGAGACATAATCTTCCACTGTGATTACGAGTACTGACGGTACAGCATAAAACAACACATTACTATAGCAACGACAATAGCTGTAATTTAGTGAACAATCGTACGAGCTCATAATTTCGTTTGTAATTTCTTGTAGTTGAATTTAAAATTACCTACCCCAGTGAAGTCGACGAAAAAACGTTGTATGCAATTCATGTATAGATCGGCGATTATTGCTTCGTTCGAATTTAGTCCACTCGCTGCGCTCGTGGACTAAACATCTCACTCACCAATAAAACGCCTCATTTATACACTCATTGCATAAATAACTATTATGACCCTATTAGACCAGTAACAAAAGAATTTCAATGCCTTCCATATTCGTCTATTAGTACCAACGATAATTGACCGATAATTAAAAAAATATTGTACGTCAATAAATGTAACATTCAGGAGTAACAACGTTTTCATTTTTTAGAACCGTTTCATACATTTTTTTCATACATTTGATGTAGGTATATTGTTACCTACTTATCAAAAAACAATTTAATAATATCGATTACATAAAAATTATGTACAATTTGGACGATGTATTATAGATAAACATAACGAAGTGTCTGTTGTCGGCACCTTCTTGAATCTTGCAGCTCTGTTAAAAAACTGTTCATACAAAAATTGATAATCTTGTGTCTTACATACTTTAGGTGACAAATCTCAAAGAAAATTTCAATCAGCAATTTTGTCGACCAATGAAATGCGGATTTCGATTTTTTGACGTAAAAAGCACAGAAAAAGGTAAAAATGTTTAAAAGGTCACTTTTTCTTTGAGGGTCACTATGGTGTGAAATTTTCTTACGGAATACTCGCGTCCGACGTCCCGTGCATCCCCAATTTGCGTTTTACTCCACCATCAGTAAGATCATGGCGGGGGTCACCACATTCCCTTTCTCGGTAGGTACCCACTTCCGACGTCTCGTTCACCTGCAATTCGAGTTTGAAGATTGTTTTCAAAATGGTGCCGTTGGAAAGATCTTGTAAACGGACACAACAACTGCATGGCGTGTTTTTTTCCTGGGTACGAAATTAACCTCATTTTACAAGGCGCACGTCTGCGAGGGGTAGTTGACTTAGGGCGCCCAAAAGGTATCTGCCTCTGCGAATTTTGTTTCTGAAAGCTCGAAGCGCGATCTCTCTTTCTCGTGTGGCTAATAGTGCTATGAGAAGTGCCCCAAAAATTGAAAACTATTTTGTGGAGAGTTTTTAGCAAAATTCATCTAAATGCGAATTGTGGCTGAACGGGACGTCGGAAGCGGGTACCGACAAAGGGAATGTGGTAGCTTGCGACAAGATTTTCTTGATAGTGGCTAATACAATACTGATCTGCCACACAAAAATGCGCTGATCTTCCTTCGATCTCACATGAGGACTTTGATAATTTTTCATCTATTATACCTATGCTTTCGATAATTCCACTGTAGGTTTGACGGCTAGCCAAGTAAACTATTTTCGTAAAGCAGACGAATGTCGTGTTGGTATTAGAAAATTTCCAAAAATCTATTAAAACATTTTTTGTAATGAAAAATGAGTCATTTATTTTGTTGTAAATTAGATCAGAATTCAGATGTATAATTTGATAAATGGGGGAAGGTTGAAAACGCAGCAAATACCGGACTACATTGCGGAAGCCATGCGAAATATCGAAAACTCTCCATCTAATTGAAGAAAACTACCATTCTTACATCCGCGCATCTGTGAAAATCGTTATCATTTAAATTTAGAAATCTATGAGGCCGTAGTTTGATCGGATGTCATAATTGTTTAAATAAATTTGTGCTATGAACCACAAAAACTGAAGACCAGTTTTTTTGTTTGGGAAGTTGTTCCCTTCATTACCCAAGTCCAAATCTAAAAAAAATTGTAAATCCCTATATAGGAAGTAAGTATGTAGGAATGTTATCTTAGAAAGTAATACATTAGTAATATTTTTATATATGTAGAGCTTCCAGCTTTGATTTCCTATTGTATATTGAAAGGTTTCTAGTATTAGTAAAACTGTAAAACATCATGAGAAAGTTGAAATTCCATAAATGAGTTACTTTTGTATGAATGAGATTAAATTGTCTTTGTTGTTGAATAGCCGCTAATGAGGGTCTGGAATCTGGTTTTATTGTAGGAAGATGAGGTCATTTGCAGGTAACTTATGCCTGGTGAAACTGCACGAATTGCACGATTGGTTGCCTATATAATTATTTACGTAGGCGCAGCTCAAATTTTGAACGACCTGTCCCTAGCCGCCTTAAACAGACAGATAATTTCTATATATAAGCAAATCCAATCACATATATAGATAAATTTAAGTATAACCATTAAGAACCGGTCCTAAAAGGATAAATCTCTCAATATGAGGTGATTTGACAATTATTGGCGCTAGAATGGAATAACTTGTAATAACATTCGGTCAAAAAGTTTCAATTCAAACTAGATTCTGTAATTTCGCAATTAATTTCCTCAAACAGGTAGTATTTATGCTCCTAATATAGGTAATTAGTGAAAGCTGTATAGCTTCGAATCTGAAGCTTTAATAATTACACTGCTTTAAGTTAAGAATCGTCGAAGAATAAAAATTCCACAACAAATATTTGAGTTCCGAAAATTTTGTTAGCACAATTTCAAATAAACCGTGAGCAACTGTTTGCAAAATTAACTTTTCCGACAATTCAGCATAATTTGTCTTATACATTTTTCCGAAAGGCCCGCTTTATAAGTTGGCCCTTAACGTAAAGATCAATAAATCGTCTTCCGATGTTCTGTATACTCAATAATGAAATTTCATTACGGAAAAATGGATTTGCTGGAACAATTTGCCATTTAAATTACTTTACGTGTTTTCATTTATGCGCGTTATTCGATCTTTAAATGGTGCCTGTAGTAAAAGAAATGCTAGTAGGTAAATAGCTCATTTGGTAGTAGATTACAAAATTAAGCAATTTATCTATCTGACCCATTACAATGGTCTAAAGCTGAAAGCTTGTCGGAATTGCTTCCTTTTCAACTTTGTGTCGCATTTGGGAAGGCCGGGTTGTATGAAGGATACCCTCGCGGATTGGGGGTTATCGATTTTACTAATCTAAATCATTAAACAAACAATAAGGTGGTAACAAACGGGCACAAACATTTTTCATGCATTGCGTATACTGAAAGAGCCAAATTTTCGTAACTCGCCGATGTTTTACAAGCATGAAATTTGTACTGTTAGTGAAAAATTAATGCATTTTTGGGTATCAACAGGAAAGAGATACACATGAGTGCATATGTATATTTGAACGTACCACATCCCACACTCAAAAGCCAGGTCGTGCCAAATGGCGTTAAGAAATGCTCACGAAATTTAACAGAGAACTTTCAAACTTAGTTTTACAATATCGCTATACTGCACTCTATTCCTAAGAACTCGAAAGTAAACGACAATACATCGTTTGGATACCTATTTTAAAATGAACTGAAGCAAACATTGCCTGCAGTATTCACCTTATTTATCTTGGTGTCAGTTCTTTTCATTTGCAAACATAAAAATAAAATGCATCTGAGGCAACCGTTGAAACATTCAGGACATTAATTGGAGAAGTACCCGTTTCAGAGTGAAAAACTTCGCAAATTGTTTCGAGTGAATGTAAAAGTGTATTGACATCAAAGGCGGATAAATCGAAAAGAATAAAGCTAATTTAATTGTATATTTATTTTTTCATATCGTTTCCAGAAACTTTTCCATCAGCACTCAGATAACACTAAATTATCGTACTTTGGCAATACATTTTAAATGAAAATGTCTTCTTTATTTAATTTAGCTGATATGTTGGGCTACTTCATGATTCAAAAGGTATTTTATGTAGGTAAACTGTATTACGAAAATGTTGACTTTTAATGGTAAATTTATTTGTACACAGTTTTCGATGCTGCTTTTTTATCGTTTTGTTAACTTTAAAATCACTAGAAAACTTCAATATGCGTCTTCGATAAACTAACACCTGTGTTGAATTACGGTGAATACCTCCCTATCTTCAAATTAATAAGCTTCTGCGAAGCGAGAACGAACTCTCGCAAGATCGTATTTAAATGAAACTTTAAAACACAATTACTTCCATAAGTCCCTAGTCGCCCTTAATCCACTAAACAAATAAAAATCAAAATACAACGCATTATTTAAACAAAAGTAAGCATCTAACAATCCTAATACAAAACAACATTGACCTCGTATTCAAATATTATGATCGAAATTCTCTCAAATCCTAATTAACGACCACATTTAACCTTAAAAAATTGACATTCACATTATACAGTGTGACCCATCGTTACTATATTTAGGTGCTAATGCCAATAGTTTCTTTGATGACGCATAAGAGGATATTTTTACTTAGCAGTGATGATATTAAACAAAAAAAATGTTTTTCAGTTCTTCCTGTTGGTAACATTTATAAGAAAAATATTTACCCTAAAAAATTGATAAGCGTTTTTAAAATTCAACTCTATTTTCCATTTTTAACCTGTTCCAATATACAAGGATGCCGAAGATCCGATTTTTCTCTGGATCTTGTCGTGCATCAGACTTGAGCTTTTAGATAGTGGAGTGTCATATTTAAGTTCTCTGGTCATTCTTACTGAATGCCGATTCCCATTTCTACGGCTGCTTGGGCTCACTAGCAAAAAGTGTAACTTTCATAATGCTTTTTGCACGCATCCCGTGTTTTAGTTTCATTAAATTTAAAAGACACACGGAGTAGTATAATCATTGCGTTGCAGATGAAACAGAGTGAAATCAAAATGTGAGCAACGGCAATAAGACGATACAAAATAAGATCAATCAATTCCGAAATTGCAAAAAAAGCAAAATCTTCATCTGCGACATTCTAAAATTTTAGTAAGATAGCAATAACGAACTGGCACACTAAACTTCAGGATAAAAATCTGAAGTCTAGGTAACAATGCAAAAAAAAAACATTACTCTGACGTAACTAAATTAATTAATTTGGAATTTCTTTCTCCAAGGGAAGTTTAGATGAGAACAGAAAGCTCTAAATAGGCGCACGAAATATCAAAATCCTTCCCTAATTTAGCATTAGGACGGATGTAGCTTGTTGTTGTAACGACATCGTCTTGTGATATAGTACCAAGTTGCTTTTTTTAAACTATCGTTTTTATACACGGAGCTATTTATATAGTGGTGTGGAAAGAGAGAAGAAAACGCAACTGTAGAACTTATTCGATTTTGTTAATTTTCGCATATGGCGCGTTGCAATAGGTAGTAACCTAATGTGTCTCCTTTCAAATTTACTATCAACAAAAATTAGAAATCTGTTTAACTTCATATTTTTACGGACCCAGTTGTCGAATACTACTTGTTACGGCTACCTAAAATTGTACTTGATTGGTTTAGGCGCTTACTACAAGGATTAATCGTCGACTCTCTACAGTTTATTGTCTCTAGAAATACAGGGCTCTTGTGTACAGTTTATTTTACGTTTGTAGCGACTTTTCAAAATTAAGGGTAAGAAAGCACCATTTCAGAGTCTTTAAATGCTAATTGGTTTGGACAAATTAGCGCCACCACTTTCAAATGGAACTGTATTTGGCAACTGCATTTCTCGCCCATAAAGTACAATCGGTTCAATGGCTATCCGGTTAGGTTCTCTGTACAAGCACTCTTAACTAAAGAGGCATTGCAAACATAAATCTAGTTGAACCACGCTCAGTGTTGCACTGTTTGTCAGTCGAGCAAAAAGAGTAAGTTAATTTACAGGGAATGCCAGCACATAACGTATTGTGGGAATGCAAACAAACATGCATGATAAATGTGAGAACAAAATTCTACTTTCGTTTCATTCACAAAGCAATAACGTCACGCGTTTCTGTCCAAATTAACTTTTAGGCAAGATCTTCAATCAAAATGAACTAGAGTCTAAAACGATATTGGAATTCCTGTCACAAAACTTCTAAACAAAAGGCTCATTTTACTATAGCCCCCTTTCTTTTCTAAAATAAAGTTTTAAACTATAGGTACGGTTCATATATCTTAGAAGTTCAAATAAGAATTTGTTGTTTCCTAAAATTGTCTGGACGACAATATAATTTATCAAAAAAGCATAATGCTGTACTTCATGGTTGTGTTATAAGTAAAACTATCAACTGTATGAGAGGCAAGTAAGCAATAAATTTTACATTTTTTTAACGATGCAACTGACTATATTTTTATAAGACATAATAGCAATCAATTTTGCTGTACAGCAGCATTAAATATGCAATATTTTAAAAACTTATGAAATCTAGCATGCCGTGTGACATATCACACAGAAAAGACCTACATCAATTTTGCGCGATACGATTTACTCATGCATCACAACAGACGCCTCGCATCATGACAGCACACTGCATACCGGATTGCATGGGATTTCTAAAGACCGAATCACAAACGTCTGCATTTTTTGTATATCAACGGCATGCACGTTTTATGCTGTCGTACAGCAAATTGATTGCCCTTTTCAAATATAAAAAAAAGTAGGCATTGTATTTGAAAAACAAAACTTGTATCCATTTCCAGTTTGAACACAAACATTAATATTGACGTCACAATAAGGTTTAATGAATTTGAATGATCTCAAAAATCGGGCACTGTAATATATAATAGATCTCCTATGTCAATATTTAAATTAAATTGATTTTTTGAAAAGGAAGATCAATACGTAGTCAAAGAAAATATTAATTAATATTAATATTTCTTTGCCTACGTGTTTATCTCCGTTTTCAAAAATTCAATTTAAATTTAAATATTGACATAGGTTTTGATAAACAGGCTTCCGTAGAAAACAGCGGAGCTACGTTAGCCGAAGTTCAAGCAAAGAAAGTAATTACAATTCGACTGTGTTTAAAACCAGTATGTAATCAAACGTTTTAAAGGGATTCGACGAAAAAAATTCACCTTTGAACTTCGGATCGCAACTCTGGAAAACTATGCTAATATTTAGGAGGGTGATTCTTGGGCCGACTGTAAGAAAATTTGAGCAAATTTGATGTTCTGATTTTTCTTTCTCCGACGCCGCATGGTTCTCGTTTAAAAAATATCAATCATTCATTAAACAAAAACCATGCGTCGGACAAAGAAAAACCAGAAGATCAAATTTTCTCCAAAATGAATGAAGATTAAAAAATAATTTTTATTTTAAGAGAAAGTGGTGGCGTAGTATTTTTTTCCAAAAATATTCAATGCAAAAGCCGTACAGATGTCACTGACAGAGAAAATAAAAACTTTTGCACATCAGAAAATGCATATTGATGCTCAGAAGAAAATTTCGTAAAGATGTATACAATATTATCTCTGTTATTATTAAAAAACTAATTTTTTTAAACTTTACCACCCTGTACCTCAAAAATTAAAACGCATAGGAAGTTTTTTTTCCTAAAATGGGTCCAAGGATCACCCCCTTAAATATTAGCATGTCTTTAAGGAACACCCTGTATACGCAAATGCGTCAGCGAAGTCTCGAAAGCAAAATAACAAGAGAAAAACTTATACAGCCACAATATATTCCAAAAAGGCAGACAAAATTTGTCGAGTAACAACTATTGCGTATACGTTCTTCTACAAGTAATGGTTGAATCAAGCTTTGACTAAAGAAGTGCGTGCGCCGAAAAAAATTAAAAAGAATCCTGCACGACCTTGGACGGCAAAACAAAGAACTATTGCAATAAGAAATCTATAACACTTGAAACAAATCTATTACAGGGATTAACTTACATTTTAAACTATTCTAGTGGATTGCAAAGTAAATACCTCGATGGTGTAAGAATAAGATTAATAGCCTTTCAGAAGAGATTTTTTTCATTTGAAAGTACACATAGGGAAAAACAATACACGTAAATTCCTATGCCTACTTCTTAATAAATATCACTGTATAATATGCTCTATTAAATTAAATAGATATTGTGAGATAGCAAACATCCGAACCAATAAAGAACATTATAAGCTAAATTAGATTCAGGAATACGAAGTGAGTATATGTTCTGTATTTTCTGTTATTAGAAGGATCTAACATCAACATTTCGGGTTGCATTAAGTAAAATTGATTCTTCCTTATTCTTTTGTTGGATCTGTCAAAGTTTAATGAAATTCACCCAACAAATAACCAATGCGCATTTTCGCTGTATTTTCTTTTATTTCAAAAGGCCATCTCTTAGCATTTCAGGAAATTGACTGTGTGCACAATTTGTGTTTATCTTTAATTAGAAGAGCACACCTTTTAACATTTCAGGACATTCACACAAAAATGAGGAAATTGACTTTACTCTTACTCCCTGTATTTTCTTTTACGAGAAATTCGTTTATTGGAAGCAAAATGGTATAATTATGTTTTCGTATGACCGTCAAATTTCATATTATGGAAATGGTCGATGGATAATTTTTTCTATGAAAATTATATAGGACATTTCTACTTTTTGTTGAGCAAAATACCTAATTATTAAATTTTCAAAAGAGAAACAGAACCTATAAATTCTACACACCTAACAAAATGGGGCAAATAAACATGTAACTACTACTGCTATCAATTAAAGAAGAAGATAACAAACTGACTATAGACATATACAACTTGACAACCACAAGGAAAAAATAAGTTGTATATCTTTCTTCCTGCATGTTGCAAACTGTTGTGAAAAACATTCTAATTTCTCTTAAGAAAGGAGGGTTGACTTCAGCTTAAAGTGAAGGGCTTGACCATCAACGCAAGTGTAGGGGTCGATCATTTTTTTCGTCTGTATATCTAACATCTTTTTCCTGTGAGCAATGGAATGCAGTCAACTACACCACCCACAAAGCAGTAGCCTCGATCTACTTCCGAAAATTCCAAAAGATTAGATTAAAATAATTTGAATTGAGATTTTAATTAAAATAAATTAATAAATGTATTTCAATTTTTAATAAACTTTTGAGATTCCTTCAATTCTTTGAATCACTCTGATTCGTCATACTCTTCAGATTCTTTACATTTTTAAAATTCTTTAGATCTACACCATTTTTTAAAATTGGATTAAACCGATTCGAATTTTTTCGTTTCTGCACATTTTTCTTGGATTCGTCAGCATCAACGCGGTATCGAGTTATTGGGATTTTTATACGTGTTGTACGTTTATATTTTACTAAGAAATTTTTGTAATTCGTGTTGTGTTATTGTTATTACACGTGCAGGTCTATTAACCTCTGAACCATCAAAAACTCTATCTCGTTCGCACAAACGGTTCGAATAGACATACCATTAATTGATTGACAATGACAAAAATGTATACCGAAATACCTACATGAAATGAAAAATTAAAACAACTTTCCTGAAAGAAAGAAAAGCTTACAAAGCTTTGTTGGACAAATTACCCCTCACGCATACGTTCGCCACGTAAAATAAAAAAATCTTAAAATTACAGTTTTTTCCTTCTCTTAGGATTTTTAAATAACACCCTAATCATAATTACTGCTAACACACAATTTTATGTTTTACAATTAAATAAACAATTTACAAAAGCGATAGGCAAATTCAAATGGCACGAAATAACTCTGCGTTTATTCGTAAATAATCCCCCAGATGAACATTTAATAAAATGAAATATTTCCACATACAAGGTGTCCCGTCATTATTTTTGGTGTTTAGATCGAAAGAAGGTCTACATGCCACTTTTTTTCTTATAACAATCGCCATTTTATATGTTTAATAAGTTTCCATCAAAAAATCATACCCAAAGTTACATACATTTTTATTAAAGGTTTAGGTTTCGGTCGATTCTAGAAATGATGCTTGTTGGAACGATTTAACTTCATACTTTTATTATTTAACCGTTGCTATTTAAATTAAATCCCGGCGGAACGAAAACTTGCCAATTAAAAAAAAAACAATAATGTGTAAGCTAAGCAAGAAAAGGTGTAAGCAATTAGAATCTGTTCTAAATTTAATAATAATGCGGTGATACGGTTCCAAACAATGCAAAAAGGCAGTAAAATTTTTAATTTACTTCCTAGGGCGGTTAAATGAACGCACCCACAAAGGAAAATTAATTATAACTTAGTAACTTTGAAAGTTTACACTAAATATATTTTGCTACACTTTTTGGGTCATTAAATAGTGCTGAAAGCCAAAATCAATTTCAGCGCGAACTGTTGCACTAATATTCGTTTTTTACATTAGCTTACTAATCTAATCATCATATTATGATTCTATAATACAGTTCAAGTTTAATCAGATTATAAGTTCTATCTTTAACAAACAGCATAAATCCGTGAACAGAAGACTGAGACAGGATTACAAGCCATAATTTCAGTCTGTTGTGGTACAGAAATCTGATTACCCAGGGTGTTATGATATTCTTGCCGTGGCCAACACCAATACCGGCGTGTCAGTTATGAAAATGAGTTTACCTCCGGTTTCCACTTATTTATTGATAGCTACTGAGGTTTTTGGTGCAATGCCAAAAGCACGGCTTCATTTTACTTTACCCATATATCTACCATTACGCAAATGGCATTTGAGAAAAATTCTGTTTGCAAATAATGTGTAAAAATGATGATGGACTCGGAGTCTATTCAGTATTTTAATCAGATTATTATTCTACGCCAAGATAGACTCACCGCTTTCTAGGTGGGCTAAGTTAAAGCTGAAAGATTTTATGCATCTGCATCATAAAAAGCTGCATTCTTTAGCTCCAGACGATGGCTTAATAAAAGAAATTTCTCAGCGTTGCATAAATGAATGCTGCAGGTTTTATAATGAAAGTAATTTTAAGCTGAAACTGAGATCAATAGTAGAAAATTCGCGACACGAACGCGTCCTCGTGGCGTAAATATCACGATGAAGTGTCTGTAGGTTTTTATCTCGGTTTTTATAATAAATTTTTTTGACAGTGTTGACAGAAAGGTATGTCGACACTGTCTGTCTAATCGCCAGTTTCTCAAATTACACTTAAAAAGAGCCTCAACGCCTAAATAAATCGAGCTGGACGTGTGTGTATCATTTAAGTGTCTTGAATTTTGCGGACGCTGTAAGAGATTATTTTGTGTCAAATAAATGACACAAATTAATGTTAATAAGTCATATTATAGAATTTCAATAGATTCAGGACAATACACACAAAAGTGGCAATAATTTCAACGGTACTTGGTAGGAAATTTAGATAGATAGATAGATACTTTTATTTCCACGTTCATCATTCTATATACACAAAAACAGACAAAAAATAACAATATGTTCTAAAAAAAAAATAATAATAAACTAAAACAAGTAAATAAGACTAGATGAATCGCAGATAGGTACCTCATTAAACAATTACTGTTGTGTTGAGGTTACCATCACTTAAAAAAACCAAGTTAATATTAATTCCAAATGCACTACATAAATTAAACGGAGAAAAAAGAACTTAAAAATTGCAGTAATAATGATATCAGTAGCGAGAGATTTGTAGACTGAAGTAATTTAAGATGTGTATCATAAGCAAACACCATAATTGGCACTTATCATAAATACCCCTATTGAAAACTGCAGCAATTTGGATTAATATTGATATGCAGCAGCATAAGCCTGACTAAAATGGTTTTGCTAATTATTTGAGTTTATTTGAAAGTTTTTCAAAATTTACTCCTATATTGTTGTGTAAACTACGCCAAGTGGACGTTTTATTTAGTTTTTTAGTTAAAATTTGGTTGTAATTTGATATTGGACACAAGAGTCGATCATATTGGTATATTAGTTGAATTCGAGGTCTATTTTGTGTTGTATGAGAATGTTAATTTTGTTTAAACAAATTATTTTTTTATTTGTTCAATTTTATTTCAAAGACTAAACTTAAATATCTGGAAATATTTTCGTAGGATTTGTGAAAGATTATCTCCGGTCGTAGATAGTGAAAAACATAAAACTGGGAAATTTCCTGTGAAAAATTACTTTCCTCTTTTTTCACGTTTTTTAACGTATCCTTATGTATACTATGTGTTCCAATCCAAACTGGTACCCATGCTGGTACCATTGCTAAATTTCTTATGAGAAAGTCAGTTAAATTACAGGATTACAACGGTAAAGTAAAAAAACCAAAATTTGAACGTAAAGCCGGCCATACACGGTCCAACGCCGTCGTACGATCTTGTCGAATTCGACTAAGTTGTACGATTTTTGATTGTGTATGGGCACATCCGACTAAGTTGGTTGGATGAGAATGAATATCAAACTTGTCTGAGTGCTGCAGTACAATCGAGTTGTATGCGACGCAGTTGGACGAAATTGGATCGTGTATGCGCGCTTACAATCAAGTCGGTCAGACAGAATCCGTGTACACAGCGAAATTAAAAACCTTTATTATTATCATATTAAGTTAATCTTAATATTCTTAATGCAGTCAGTTAGAGTATAAATAGAAGGTTAGTGCTGTTGAGTACAGTGTGAACGATCTTTTAAAAAAAATCACATCCAACTCTATCGTACGACGTTGTTGGATCGTGTATGGTTGTATTCAATTTTCACGATTTTCGTACGACAATTCCATCCGACATTGTTGTACAACGGCGTTGGACCGTGTATGGCCGGCATAAGGCCGTAAATATTATTATTTTAACGACTATAAGCGGACTTTCAAAAAACGTAATAGTACCGAAAATATTTAAAAAAAAGCAAGGTTGCACATTTAAGGAAGAGATGTGACTCTGTATATCTCGTAATTTGCTAGTAGTTCCATTTTACGGGCGTTAATTAACTAGCAAATATAAATAGGAATTAATCGGTTTCTTGGGGCACTGTACCGTTGGGGCATCGCCGTTGACCAAGGGCATTCCAAAACAGAGATTTTGTTTCTAGCATTTTAGTGTTGAGCTGTATTTAGAAGTCAAGAGAAAATATTGTGTTTTTGTCTGTAAATCGCGAATAAATGGAGTCGTTCGGAATTATAAAAGCTGTCGGCGAGTTGATAAACAGGGAAATATAGAAAACTAAAAGATTACCTGTGCAAATTAGAAAAAGCAAGTAAAAGCGAAGTAGCGAGTTAGCGACAACCATGCGCCAGATTCCATAAAGGAAAGTTA
The DNA here is from genome assembly GCF_008802855.1 of Photinus pyralis. Classification (NCBI taxonomy): domain Eukaryota; kingdom Metazoa; phylum Arthropoda; class Insecta; order Coleoptera; family Lampyridae; genus Photinus; species Photinus pyralis. Next base: position 21,963,519 of record NW_022170403.1, read on the forward strand.
GTTCAATACGGTCTAAAAATATACTTATTGTACGTTCGAGGTAAATTACGTAGGAAGGTACAAGATGACAGTCTAAAATAAATCAATCTTAATCGAGTTTGAACATTTCCGTTAAATCAAAGCAAATTGAGTTGTGCAAATTTAAACCTTTCCTTTTAGAACTTTACAAGTTTTGGGGTGTAGGGAGCAATACCCGCACTGAGTTGGATTACGCGATAAATAAGTTTCAAAAGGAAACAAACGTCGTCCCGACAGTAAACAATAGTAAAATGATCGCGAATTAATAATCGCAAAACCCCATCACCGGTTAATCCAAGGGGAGCTTAACGAGCCCTGTCTATATTCGCATTCTATTGAATTAAAATAATAATCTAGGACGAAAAAAGAATCGTTCCAACTTAGGAGGAAAAGTTATTATTAGAGAGAATTGAGTGTTAAACGGTACTAATTCGTGTAAATAGTCTTATTAAAGCTTTAGGGTATCCGGTGATGTTATTATTTTTAGAACCCATTGACATAAGGTTTCTATCGCATTTTCCAACTTGCTATTATGGCCACTTTATAGCCCAGGAAAAATAGGTTTTAACCCTCAACTAATTCGCAACAAGCTGATTTATGGCTTAAAATGTGCTGTATTCTTTAAAATATGAAAAGTCTCTAAAATCTAGGCGGAGCTTCAGCCGCCATTTTAAAAAATGGCGACTATATTAAGTTTTTTGCAAATATCTGGCTCCCACATATTTTACTGACCTGGTCAGAACTAGTTGACGTCCTCGAAGACTGAGCGCATCACGGTCCACTCTCCTTCTATTAGTAAATGGAACAACCTCGGTTTTTTCCGGGTCAACGGAAAGGCTATGGTTACTGCACCACCACCACACTCTGTTCCCGTTCAGAGTACGGAGGAGCCCGTCTAGTACTAGGTACCACAGTAATGGAGACAACAGCCCATCCTGCGGACATCCTCTAGTAACAGATGACCTCATTTCCATTGTCCCTATCTCACGATTGACCTATCAATGCCAAATTTTTCAGCAGTCTCACTAATGTAATCGAACGTGGTGTTGTTACACCCACCCTCGATATCTAGAAATGCTCTGCACACCAGGTTGTGTAGAGTCGTCTCCGTGGACATACCAGCCCTGTAAGCAGGTTGGAATGGATGTAGTGACTTAAGGACCAGTACTCCATACCTTATGTATGCATCCACCAGCTTCTCCACCGTTTTTAGAAGAAACGATGATGGCTGATGGGCCTGTACCTACTCCTTGTCATATTTAGCGCAACCCTTGCTTTTCTCCAGATTTAGGAGAAATACCCTAAACCAATGGAGGCCCTAAGCCCTAAGACCTATTCGTTTCAAGATACCGAGGGTTAATACGAACATATCTTTATAGTGGGGTACTTGTGCAATTTTTTTTATTGTGATTTGGGAGTCCGAATCCACAAGGAGCGTTACAGGATAAGGAGTCCCTTTACAAAATCAATAACCCCTGTCGTTGCACGAGGACGTTTTTCTTACTGCGGCGAAAAAAGAACAGATCAACAAGAATTACTTGTAAAAAATGTTTGTACGTTGAATGAAACGGCGGGCGGAGCTAATTGGTTGCAGTTGTAGAAAATTCACCCAAAGAGAAAAGAAAAGAAGCGAGTAACGCGTTTTTAATACACCCTTTTGATAAAATAGTTGACGTTTCGTCCGTTAAGACTCTTTCAAAACGTTGACATATGTTAAAATGTTGGTTTTATGTGGAGATCTGCAAAACACAATTTATTAGGTGAAATGAAGAAGTCCAGGAGAGTGCTTTTTTTCTTTTTTACTTACCAAAATGTGAAAAATTGAAAATATACAAAAACTGGTGCAAATTATTGAATTAAATACGATTAAAAAGGTTTATTTTGCTTTCAAGTTGAGCTAACAGATCAGCATAATTCATAAGTGAACCTGAGTTCCACAAAGGTGTCCTCTATGTTCCTCGAAAGGTCCGAAGTTTACAGCTGTCCTCATATGATACTGTTATGCCGTCGCTTTTCCAAGTCATCCGGGAGCCTGTGTAACACAGCCATAATCTTGGAACTTTTAGAGATGCGCCATCCTAGGGCCTCTCCAACCAGTCCAAGGTCCACTGGTTCTCGCATTCGGCCATAATGGAGGAAAGGGCCCAGTTTCATCATGTGGTCCATTTAAAAATATGCTCTGAGGATTTTTACAAACCATTTTTAGATCACACATCCGACTTAGTTAAATTACACAAAACTCTAAATTTACTGGGTTCGTAAGTACCCGTACGTGGCAAAATTTAAAAGCAATAACGAACATCTTAAATCTAAAATTATACCTTGTCTTTCCCCAATACCACCTAAGTTAGATCTAATTGAAATAAATTTAGTTAATCAAACAGCTGATACGACAATAAAAAATCAATGAGATCTCAGAGGTTACACAAGTTGTATCTGCTAAATTGTGTTAAAATAGCGCCCGTTTCCGAAATAGCGTTCCATAAACACTGTTTAACAAGAAACTTGGTAACTGGGGCGCACTTTTGATAACTGTACGTGTCTCTCAATTTCGTAAGATTTGCCTCCCATTAATATTTTGCCAGGCTGTGTGCTAATTACGTAAGTGGATAAGTGCGGAAATTATTTAAAATAAAACCCTAAACAAACTTTCTGCTCCTTAGCATTTCACTTAGGTACGTAAAGTACAAGGTGAAAGAAATCTCTCGAGAAATCCTTTTTTTAATACACCATTGTTACGATGAGTGTGAATTACACTTTTATTCAACCCATCGTCAAGAAATAAGGCTCTTTGTCATTGTTACGTTTTATTTCGCAAACAATAAATATATAAGTATGAGAGCTGTGAATGCTTTCCTTTTTTGAGCTGTTACATAAAAACAGAAAACCTCAAAGAAATATGATGGCCATTATTTATATTAGCCTTACATTTTATAAAAAAATCCATATAGTGTTTACGTCGTAAGTGGTAATAAAAATAGAATTTCCTTTTTTACCGGATAATACCAGCCAGAAGGCAACTTTTGCCATATTCCGGATTGTCATTAATGAAAATACAAGCCCGATTATACGAGGGTCTCGCTGCATGCGCTAATCTGATTGAGTATGTTAAAGTACCACAAGGTGACGGTCTGTGTAATGAAAGTTAAGGGGAATTACTTGTATAACGTATGTAACGCAATTAAACGACGGAGTGCACATTTCGAGGAAATGATTGCTTGCAGTTTAGTTACCCAGATTTTCTGACTATATAACAGCTTGCCTTTAGCTATACATACATGAACAGGCTTCACTCATTAACCCAAAAGTTAATTTGATTAGATAACAAATCTGCAATCTGGTATAGTTTCAAAACCGGGTCGCAGCAAGTAGCCATCGGACAACCGTCCCCTTCTCTTTTCTGTAATGTCACGTGGCTGCTGTGAGTGTACAATTTAGGTAATTGTGCTAAATTTGAAATTGAACAGCGTAAACTGTGACTATCAGCCATATTGTTCCGTCGTGATGGTTCGACTGAGTCTGACTGAGAATGTCTCATGAGTAAAATCCGTTTTTGTCTCTGTACGATTTACTGAGGTTTTGTGCACGTGTTACACTGGACAATTATTCAATGTTTGCAATGGTTTTCGTTTCAGGGTATTATTTCCTTTGTCAAGCCAATTTGTTATTTTTTAAGGCCTACCTAACTGCTTAATTAGGCATGCAATGTTTAAAATGCAAATATATTTCGTGTAACGGGCAGAGATTCATTTACATTTCGGAATATAGAGAAGCCGTCCACGTTATACATCTTATTCACTTTTCGAGAAATATGTGTATGCCGCCGTAATTTCGTACCTAAATCTTGTAACGTAATTATTAATATGTCGTTTAATATATAATAAGGTGGATTACATATAGGTATAAACAATGTGTTAATAATCAAGATTGTTGAACAAGGCCTCATTTGGTGCAAGTCAATTGGGAGCCACTATTCATGGGAGGAGAGAGAAATACAAGCTTTTTTCTCTTGATGTTTTCTCAGAAATATGTTCTGAAATGAACATGAATGTGTTAAATGATGGTTATGGGAAGCATAATACGCATTGTATGCTTTTTTTAATGAGTCCTATGCGAATTGTGAACCGATTACTCAACCAGCTGCCCAGAACAAAACTTTAAAGTGTTTGGAGAGCCATTCACGTTAGAGATATTACAACAGTTGATCAACGAAATGTTGCAACAAAGGATTAACGCTCAAATAACTCGAAAACCGTTTTACACCTTTCAAACTTTATATCATTTTAAAAGGTACTATTCGAAGGAATGTACGAGAAATAGTCAATAGAATACAGGGTGTTCCGTTAACCCTCCGTTACACGCGTTATGAGCGAATTTATGCAATAAAGTTGAGATACTTCACTGGGCGATCTTGAGCATCCAGGTATGCCTTCACTAGTGAGTGAAATTTTTCATGCGTTAAGCTGCTAAATGACAGTGCTCTCGAATAAAACTTAGTTATTGTGTGTATTTTCAACCTTTTCCAATCTTTTTGAATAAAATTTGACTAAGTTAAAGCGTTTTATTTGCTACTGTTATGTTTTATGGTCACCGTAATTTATTGTTTGAGATTCGCTGGCATACCTAAATTGTCACTGACGCCTTCTTTCGGTGGATCCTTTCGCACCAGCGCGCATTAATTTTTACTTCCTTTTCCACCTTTCGTTCTTTTTCGACAAGTGAACCGGATACGCGCCACTTAGTCTTTAGTAAATGTAAAAAGAGGAGAAAAAATACTTACCGAAAGGAGGAACAAGGCAGACTAAGATCCTTGTTCTGGTCTTAGAAAGGTAAAGAAATAAAGTAATTGACAAGGGTAGAACGTAAACAATAATTGTTGTCACAATCGAGGGTAATTTAATAAATAATCTCAAAATATTACAAATAGGAAACTGGAATATCTCGATATCAAGAGATCTGAAATGTCAATGTTTCAATTTAACTCAATTATTTTTAGCAAAAACAACGGTGCTAATGACAATCAAACAAATGTAGTACTCACAATTAGATTCTATCGAAAACCACTATGTAATGAAACGCTATATTAAGAAGTCGTTGAAAATAAAAATTACCTCTGTTTGTAACGGCCTTTTGAGCTCAGAAGAGGGCTTTTCTGCCTTATCTGTAACAGATAACAAACAAACAAGATAGTGAATAGCGCGGCAAATGAATATTACGGTAGCAATATCTAATGTCTGACACTAGGGTAAATCGAATACTAAAATCGTAATTAATACTCAATAAGAACACGAGCAAAAGCAAAATTTTTATTGACAACGAATTGCTCGTACAAATCGGTGTATAAAAGCATGAACGTGACGTTAACTTCAAGAAAACTACTTTACGATGCAGAACTAACTAAATTTTTATAATAATGTAATCAAACTAACAGGAATGAATTTTTGGAGTCATGAAAGTAATTGTAGATACAACCGGGTCTCGGAAGGTGTATTCTTTGTAGCGAAAAAGTTATGTATGTAGAATTAGAAATATCGAAGCGATAAATTCGCCAAACCTCCAAAAGGTTTCGAAATACTTGCAGTTATAAACTGGAACAATATTCAAGTGTAAACAACTTCCATGTAAGTAGGTTATCAAGAAATGTTGGTAGAATTACGTGATAGATTTCAACTAAGATGGCGGTGGAATTTTCTAATGGACCTTCTTTGTGCAATACTGCGGTTTCCACAAAGGAAAATCAATGTATATAGCAATAATCAGGTGAAATCAGGTGAAAAATGAAAAAAAGAATTAGTCACAGGCAAGAAGCTTAAAAAATGATTATTCAAAGTCAAAGGTAATACGCAATTGTTGGTACATTTGGCATGTGGTACACGGCCTTCGAACTTGTAAATAGGTCCGAAAAAAATCCAGAGAAAACCTTCACAGAAGTACACTACGGCCGCATAAATCTCTTAACAGGTAGACAAAAAATGTCGAGTAGAAATATCGCGTGTACGTTCTTCTTACAAGTAATGATTGAAGCTGTTCTTGTACAAAGAATGCGTATGCAGAAAAGAAAAGAAGATCACGACCTATAGACGCGAAAATAAAAATAAAACTATTGTAAATTAAATCTATAACACTCGGGTGGCCCCTAATGGCAAAAATAAAGAACTGGAGTAATAACAAATCTACTACAGTAATAACTTGCATTTTAACTAAATCGGTTTACAAAGGAAATACATAGATTGCATAAGAATTTAAATCGAAAATTGTAATTTAAATTTTGAATCTTAATTGGAAAGAAATAGTATGTATGTTGTATGAGCACTAGATCACACCTTCATTGTACAGGGTGTCACATTAATAAAGGTCACATGCCATATCTATGGAATCGTTAATTGCAGAGCTTGGTGGAAATGATTTAGTTAACAAACGAGGCCAAGAGACATCGCTGGAAATTATTTTCAAGTTTCTAGGTTCGCCAATAGAGGGCGTACGATTCATGTTTAAGTAGATAAACCATTTTTCCTAAAATATACCCAACAAACGTGCATAAAAAATACATGCATCGTAATCTAATTTTACTTTTGCATCATTTTCGTGCAGCACATATAGCCCATAAAGTATAATCTTTTATCATTAAACTGAAACGTAGTATTGCTATATATAAAATAAACGAATACAATCTGATAGTTGAAAAACTGCCGTTCACAAAGTGAAGAAAGGAAGGATTTCATTCGAGGAGTGTAATTCAATTAAAATGTCAATAATAACAATAAAGAGTTACAGTATCCCTCCATGATTTTCTATTGAAGTTTTAAATTACTAACCTTTTGGCGCGCCCTGTCAAATTGAAAGGATGAAAATTGTCACGTAATAAAGAAAAGCAAAAGTTTAGTCCGTGTAAATTAAAAGCATATTATAAAGAAAAGTTTGCTTAGTGTTTTCTTTGTAATTAGGAACTGGATTTGTACTATAAAATGCCAAAATATGCATGCACTTAGCACTCAAACTGAATGATATCGCGGTACTTTGGAAACTTCATCCAAATAATTTAACAATACGGGATTATACTTTTAGTGTTTTTTTATTGAATAGTACTTATTACCTCTACATACATTATTAACACATTCTGTCGATACGCTTTGTTTGTGTTTCTATATTGTGAACCTGTGCATTTGTTGTTTCACAGTATTACGTAAGGCGCTTACTGACTGCTTTCTTGAAAACCCCCGACTGCATATAATATTGGTTGATATTTCTGGAAAATGCTCATCCAATTCTCGAACGTACTTCCATAATTCTATTTATTTACTTACTTGAAGCATGACATCGATTTGAACTCAAGAAAGCACAGCGAAATTAAATCCATATTGAAAGAGATGAGAATCCCAATGTATATATTTTTTAACAGACGCTCTTGATCACTTAATAAGATAGATTAAGTGCTAAAGTCAAAGAATAAAGAAAACTATTTTCCGACATTTCTGAATTAAGTAGCATTTTTTTTAATACACTACACTGGGGAACAGTAATTTTGCGGCATGGCAGATTGAAGTCAATTCTGTATCAGACTAATGTGCTGAATACTGGAAAAATATCAGATTTGTAAAATTGGCTCCAGTTTTTGAGATAAAAACTATTAACTATTTAAATCAAAAATTTAAGTAAAAATACCAATTTGCACTGAAAAAATACTTTTATTAAGTTGATCTTTAGGAATGAAACAAAAACAAATATATCTATGCAGTTCACTGACGAAATTTAATTTTCTGCCATGGTTCTGCTCAAGACAATCCCTTACTAAGGTCCAGCAGTAGTCTGCCATCGTGTGGCGGTCCCAGCAACCTTGGTATCTTTCTTCCATCACCCTAATGTCCTGGTGGAACCGTTCTCCTTGTTCCTCGCTGTAATCGCCCACATTATCCGGGAATCTATCTAAATGACAATGCAAAAAGTGCACTTAATTGCTCATATTAGCTCCTAATTTGTTAAAATTTTGAAACATTTTAGTGGCTAGTTTTGCATAGTCTGGAGCTTTATGATTCCCTAAGAAATTTTTGACTACTAAAACAAAGCTTAACCATGCCTCAGATTCAATTTGTGTCATACAATTCACGAATTCTTTTATAAGTGTTCGGATTTGAGGTCCATCGAAGATGCTTGCTTTCAACTTTTCCATACTTATCGCTGGAAATTTTTTACACACATACTTAAAACACTCATAAATTCATTAATAAAATTAGTGCCGCAGACATTTTTATTTTTTTTGTTCCGCTGTGCTATACACAAACTGTCTAAAATATGTGCTTTCAAATCCTGATATTGGCACAATATTCCCTCCCCCTATTTAAAAAAAAAGAAACGAGCGCAAATAGTACAGTTGCTTATTATACATCCAATCCACAGTTCTAATTCAGGAGTATTCAAGTGATTGCAAGAGTATATTTTCTTATTCCTCGTTAGATTATTGTAGGTAGGTACTGCCTTCTTGTTCGCTATATCAACATTCAACAATGCGGGGTAAATTTACTTTAACTTCCCTTTCAGTAGAAATCCCATGCTCTTGTGTATAGGACCACCTTGCTGAATGAAAGTTGATTGTTACATCAGGCAAGAGTGTTTGAATTATTACTAAAGTTTATAGGGGTTTGACAATGTATAAATCCCGGATCACTAAAACATCTTACACATTTTTTATAAGAAGTTTGTGGGAAACAATCAAACATTTTAGTGTTCTGTTAATGTGACGTAAGAGAACTACTTACTTTAACTGGAACTCGACCCGACTCATTTTTGATCACCCGATATTATTTGGTATTGTACATGGGTTCTTCAGCTTATTTTGAATTTTCACTCTGCACATTTTGAGCAAATACAAGAAATTATAAAGGAATTTCAGTTTTCCCGCAACTGTACTAAGAGAATATGACTATACCGAGGACTATGCCTTAGGATTATAATGTATGCATGCAGAGGATTGGACGGGTCGATACAAATGCAAGGTTTGCAAATTTCATTCCGTACAGATCTTTGCTAATATTAATTATTGGTATACAGGGCGTTTGCAAAAGCGTCGGATAATATACCACAGGAGTACAAAGTGGCCATATGCGCTCGCCCGCTACTTTATTGCTAAATTGTTCATTGATATTATGGGTACATTGATTCCTTATAGATTCTTGAGAGTTTCCGTAAAATTAATGAGATAAGAACTGTAAAGTAACGAAAAAAAGCAAAAAATGTTGATAAATAACTTAAAAATAAATTGATCTTGCTATAAATTATATAGCTATTATTTAAATAATATACTGAAATTGTAAGATCCATGACTCTCAATGGGGTGCTTAAGAAGCTTCGGAGAAATAACACAAAAATCTACCCATTTATTATTATAACAATTTTTATGCGGAGATTTTGGTGTTATTTCTCCGAAGCTAAATAATATACGGTGGTGCACTAGAAACGATACATAGCTATTTCTGTAAATTAAAATAATTTTCAAAAAACGCTTTGGCACGTCAAATTGATCATGGAAAAAACAGTGTCTAAAAATAAAACTTGCTCACTAATGTCTTTGTCTCGCATCGCTGACAGTGCAACCCTTAAAATCTTAAATTATGCATCGTTGGTAAGGTCGCCCATCTCTAAATTCGGATATGTAATTTTTTTGGTTTAGTTGTTTCATTTCCAGCGCATTCGACGTTGCAGATACAAGTTTTCTCTTTTTTATACCACTTGCAACTGCATAACTTTGACGCACGATCGCATTAGCTTTTCTATTACATAGTGATCGGCCCGACATCCTTCCAATGACATAAACAACAGCGCGCCCTCAACTTACTTTTAAAACATTTCGAAAATATCAAATCTAAAAAATTATAGTCTCACCAAATTCAGAGAAGGAAAGCCTTTCCAATGATGTCCCATCTTCCTTGTTGCGCAATTACCAATGCTAAGGGTTTTGCTTTAGTACTAGGTATGCCATATATAAATTGAAAAGGAAGTATACAGGTACTTAATAATTACAAACATTTAAAAGAAAAAATCATCACGACCTGTTCCTAAAACGTTTCAAGATTTTTAAAAGCTTTACTGTTTTGATTGTTAACAATCTCTTAAAAAATTGCCAGAATTTTTCCATGTATCTCTTCAAACTATAAAATAAATAAGAGTAAGAAAATCAAAAAGAAACTTTTAAGTTGATTCACTACCATAGTTGTAGCAAAGATAACGCAAAAAAATAAGCAGTTAGTGTAATTTTACTCAGTCACCAATAATCAACATATAGCCATATGTGGCCAAAGAAACGTAAAACTGGTTCTAAGAAAACTGGAACCTTTTCTGAACACCACCACAACACTACCACTAGAAATAAAATTTTTTAAAATTAAAAAAAAGTATACATAAATCAAAACCCGTGCTCAGATAAATTTTAAAATACCACTCTGTCAAACGTTCAAGAATGAAGATACTATACAGGCGTTAAAGCTCTAATTAGTTGTGGTTATACGTACTTAAACCTGATTTTTCGAACCTAATTACTTTTACCTTGTAATAAACCCTATTCATCTTCCAGAAATAATAGAAAGGATGTCATTACGATATTTCTCTTATTGTTTCTTTATGAAGTGCAATTTGTGTTATCGGAGTCTTTTCAAATTTACCTTTAATTATAATATTATCTTAATTACCTATCCAAATTTAGTGCCATCTATGAAATGCATTGTTCTATTATCATTTATACATACTCGTTTTGTCTAAAATAAAGTTAATTCATTTCCTTTGTCACCCTTTTCAACTAAAGAAATAAAGAACAATTTTTTATGTGTTTTCATTAAGAAATCTGTATGTAAGGGAGCGTTAAAATTACTTCCTTTTTCTATTTTCATCTTGATCTTATAATGTAAATATTTTTAACTTTAGACTTATCACTTTGTTTGTGTACGGTATTATATGTTGATTCTGTTTTAATATTAAGAGCGTCTCAAAAGTAGCGAATATTACACATAATATTGTAGATATACTATAACTAGGTATAACTATTTGGTATTTAATTACTCCACAAAAGACGTTTCAGTTACCTATTCTTATTTTCTCAAAACGAAAGCGCAGTAGATAAAAATTATGTGTTCTTAAATTACAGGATTTAACTATATCAGACTCTTCATACAACTTAAAAAAAAACCAGCGTGATTATATTTAAGAAATGGAAATACTTAAGAATCGCGATGTGTTGATATTGAAAGACCAAATAACTATTTGAAACATTTTTCCATGAAGTAGATGTTTACCAAGATGTGCAACACTACATACATTCTGTAAAGGCAATCGTCTAGTAGCCTCTTAAAAATATTTAATTTTAATAAACCAAAGATTTACAGAATTATTCGGGAGCGAATTTTTCGAGTGCGAATTGTCCGGGTGCGAATTGTCCGCACACGTTGCAAAGGACCATCGATACCTTTAACATAAAGAACTGATAGTTTGGCCCTGGCGGATGGATATAGATTTCATATTCGAAATATTCCTGTAACACATATGATCTCGAACTTTGTCAACGGAATTAAAAAGTGGAGTAATTCCCTTTTTTAACAGTTTTAATTCATTATATTGCAGTAAAAAAATTTCTATTTATTCACGTGTATGAATTGACGCGGTACAAAACACGCTGCAAATCAATGTTGTACATGACAAAACACTACACGAAGCGTAGTATTGTAGGTAGTGTGCTAACCCCTGTTGAATGCATTTACATACATCACATTCACAGAGCGCCCCTTTAATTTAATTTGGGCGACAAAAGCCGACGCCTTTTAACATGCTTGCGTAATAGTTTCGTCCAACGCCTACACTTTATAAAAAACCGATTTACCCATGCGTAAGATGATATGAATATAATATACTGATCGTAAATTCTGTTATAATAGCCTCAGTCTTATCTACTTATACGTTTTCCTTTTACTGAACGTTTTTTGGTGGTTTTGCCGAGGAATCAACTGTCAGGTAAAAGTGGTTTCTACAAATCCGAATTTGTGCCAATAATACAATAACATGTAAATTTAATTCAATCACAGTAAACTTGCACCCAATATACACAGCGTGTCAATTTTAGAAGAGGCCTGGGGCCATATTTTGGAAATGTTGTGTAAATTTCACTTAGACATTGCGGTCTCCCTGCTCCTGCACACATAATATTGAAAGAGCCACTCTCTTTACTATTGATGTTTGAATATTCATTGACAAGTTGTCACTTGTAACCGTTAGTTACATTACAAGGGTTGAAGATCCTCGTTCGCACTACATAAAATTGATCCTCCACGGCACTGATAATTTTCCTACAATTAATTTTACCCACGGCTAGCACTGTGTAAGGTCCGTTAGTATTTTAGATAAATTCAATTGCGTTATCTTGTCTTCATGTAATATAAAAAATTGTTCGAGGCCTGGTTTACCTACCTCGCACCAAAAGAATTGAATTTGAAGTGGCTCTGGAAGGTTAAGAATAGGATATACCCATATACGGCAATATCACGTCGACATATTATACGACATGAAGAAACATCCTGATAAGCTGCTCCAAATACGTCGAAGACAGAAGAAATACCGGACTTAGTAACTATTTAAAGGGATAGAGGAAATACAATTCTATATGCAAATCTCGCAAATCCACAGACGGTAATAGAGAAATTATTCAAATATCTATGCGACATTAACCTATAACAAATTTAACCAATAAACAAATAAGTAAGTACAATACTAATCTATGTAAAGAAACCTGTATACTACTATTACGGTGATCTAGAAATTAAAGCTTCCCTAAAACATGTAATTTCAATAATATTCAATAAATTTTGTAAAATTAATTTGAACTTATTTAAACAGTGCAAGAAAAATCGACTCATAAAAGACGTTCATAAAGCTGCTACTAATTTAGAAACGTTCTGTTCAACGAGGCAACAACATCTTCGGTTAGTTGACTCCGTAGGCCGAGGAGATAATTCTTGTCGATCGAGTTTTCACGTGATCGGCCAAGTGTGCTGTCTAATCGGCCAATTTTTTGAATTTAATTGCGCCTTTTTCATTGGTGAAAGTTATTTTATTTTAGACGAAAAGTTCAATGTGCCAAAGAAAGCGAAACAATTACCTAATACTGCTTAATTATTAACCAAGTGGTAGGAATTCTTAAGATAAAATTACTTTCGTCGCCGAAAGCGAAGTTTCAGACGCATGATGTGTCTGAAACATTCCCCCGGTGTACCTAACGACACTCTCTGAAATATTGATCAAACCTCGTTCGTAACTTCTCACATACCTCACGGAAATGTTAATGATATCACAAAAACGTGAATGATAGACAAGCATGGACGAGATTGTAGGTAATGTAGAAGTTACAGCCTCTCACTGGACCGGAGACACCCAAATACATTTCATTTATAGATCACCGTGACGATTTCAAGGTCAATGGAAAAGATTAGTTTCCTTGCATTAATTTCTTGAATAGAGAAATTTAGTATTTCAAATTGGAAATTTTGATACTGAACTATTCATTACATGCAACAAAAGATGTCGCCTATAAAGGAATCATGCCTTGTAAAATTTTATGGTGGATTTGTGTGTCCTTTGTTTGCCACATTCACGAAGTAATTTTAATTCTCCTCATTCAATTGTACTGTATAACGTCTCACCACCCGCTGTTTGCTATGTAATTTTATGCGAAATCTTGGATCTCTTGGTGAAACTAACGTACAGCGACGTACAGTTTTAACATCTCAATTTTCCCAATAATTCTTGGAAGACTAAAACATTTCGCTACGTTTAAAGATTCAGGAGTCTGGCGAAGAGCAGTTAGCTACATTACAAGGGTTGAAGACACTCGTTCGTATTAAATAAATTTGATCTTCTACGGCAATGGTAAACATTTTTCTATCACAATTAATTTTATCCACGGTTAGCTTTCGAACAGAATTTAAATACCTACCCTTCACATTGCGGTTTAACTTTTTATCTTCTTTTAAATCTGAAAACCAACACTTGGCGCTCTGGTTTGACTGCAGACTATACATTTTTTCTGATTTAAACATATTGATTTGTTTCCTATAAATACCTACAGAAAATACAACCCCTATCTTATGGCCACGTTACGTCCTAATTTATCTGATCTAAATTTTTTATGGACCCCTGATAATTTTTTACACAAAAGATTATTGGGTAACATGGGGGCGTCATTTCTTTATGCTGAAACAATGTCGAAGACCAGAGCGAATCACCTTGTAGTGTAAAAAAGCGTGTTGTTAACGTAATTTCGGAGTGAACATCGAAAATAGCAGTAAGAACAGCCTGTATGTAACAAAAGTTTATAAGATCTGTGGATTTTCTTTCAAATAGACACAAAATTAGAAAAATTTGTCAAATTGTCATTTTAATGTTTTAGAGTAAATTTAATCCGTAATTGTTTAATTCATTTATTCCTATTTGTTGTGTTTAGTTTGTAACAAATTCAAAAGGTGAATTTAAAGCTCAGGTCAGGCGTTAAATCGTTATAGGATTAATTGGTTTTCCGACAAACCATGCAACGTGCGAGATAATAGGTGCAGGTTTTTATCAGTTCTGGCGACGGAGAGGAATTTCTAGTGTCGTCGTTAATAATGAAGTTGAATATGGTAGAGCGAAGTGGTTTTTTCTTAAATAGGGGGAATGAAGAATAAACGGGGCTGTCTCGGCTGGCACCATTTTTTCGACGAGGTTATTATCGCGGGTACTAACCTTCCCTTTTCAACAAAAGCAATCATAAGAGGTGTTTTTATGCAACAATGGAAGTTCGTTGTGTAATGAAAACTAATCGATCGAATTAAAGTGCTCACATTTAAATAAATTGTCACCACGAAAGCGGCGAAATTGAAGGTGCAAATTGCGTTATTTTTGTGCCAAGTTACGTTAAAAAACCAGTTTATTAATTAAAGTTGTGCGCACCTAATTTCTTTATACCAGGTGTAACCAAATTTTTACCTGGCTATACAAAAAGCCATTTGTATTGTAAAAAAGGCGTGCCACCATCCAATTTTCCAACTCGTTGCTACCTTTCCAAAGGAGAAAATCAGCTCTCAATGCGAGAAGATTTCTCATCGATAAATGTAAGTTAATTGATTTTTTTTATATTGTTTATTTATTTATTATCCCTCTCTTAGTTTTGGGCCCTCAACAGGCATGCGCCCAATTACAGAGTGACCCGCATAATGCTAAAATATAATGTGTGAAAACAGGAGTCGACCGTTTTTGGGGATTTCCTGAAGTGGTCGATTTCCGGGAATTTATCCTGTGAACCAGTTTGTGTACTTTTCATGAACGATAAGTGAACCTCAACCAACGATATTGGTAAAGTTATTCTCATTAATTGTGAAGGGATTTTTTAAGTTCATTAATTCCGTTATCTTGTGTGGGTTAAATTTTATTTTGGACGTGATCACGAGACAGGGTTTAACTTACGTATACAGGGTGGTGACTTGCGTAACGCATCATAGGGATTTCAATGTAAAATTCATAACATGCGATTATTGGCTCCCCAAATCATTTTAGAGCAAAAATGTAAGTATTAAGTTTTTTTGTAGAAAAAAAATTTTTACATTAATCAACCGTATTAGTTTTCAATTTTTTGCATAATAAAAGGGGAAAATTGAAAAAATAAAACCCTTTTTCAATAATCTGTGATGCCATGGAATTTATAATACAAGAACTACGCTAAAATCCGTCATACCATGGAATGTCTGCTATAAAACAAATCAAATTCTATCAAAAAGTATTATATTGAGAACAGCGAATTTAACATAAAGAAAGACCAAATTACTAAAAACGATTTCCTAATATAACAATTTACAATAAATGTTCGAATAAGTCACCATTAACTGCAAGACAGTAACCAAGTCGATCATAAAATCCATTTCGAACTGCTGCTAATTGATAACTGGACATCTTTTTGTTTTAGAAAATTCCATGGCATCGCAGATTATTGAAAAAATGCGGGTTTTATTTTTCAAATTTTCCGTCTTTATTATGCAAAAAATTGAAAACTAATACGGTTGATTGACGTAAAAAAATTTTTTCTACAAAAAACCTTAATACATTTTTGCTCTAAAATAATTTGGGGAGCACATAATCGCATGTTATGAATTTTACATTGAAATCCCTATGATGCGTTACGCAAGTCACCACGCTGTATAAATAAATACTATCGTATTTTGTATTAATTACACGAAGCACATTAATCTTTTAAATCACAACGAATGAAAAGAAAACTGGAGGGACGATATTTTGAAAAATACAGGGTGTTTTTTGGGAGCTTTAAACGATTCTGGGAAAGTGAAATAGGTAGCTTTTTGAAAATATGTACTTAGGAGTTACCCTGAAAGCCGAATCGATGTAAAATATTTTCTAAATAGTCGAATTTCCGGAAATACCGGAAGTAGCTGGTAACTTCGATATTTTAAATGGCAACTCCTATTTTTTTATTGATTTGTGTAAAATTAGATTGTCATATAATCATGACCGACTACTAAAAAGAAAATCCGGAAAAATGGTATCAATTCAATGAAATGGGAATAAGTCAAAAACTGTTAAAGGTAGCTATAGGAACATGTAATATCAAAACATGCCAATTTCGATTCTCTATCTAAAGAAAATGGTCTTACGCAACTTAACTTTTTTAAGTACAATAAAAACCCTAATCTTTCTCTATGCACTGGTAAAACTTGGTTACCATAATTACAACCGTTTTCAAGTAATCAATTATCAAGGTGCCGTCTGCATCCGCGATTTTTTTTCTTTAAGTCAAAATAACTTAAAAACCATAAATGATAGATATCGACATCTGTATTTTACATCGATTCAGCCTTCATAGTAACTCCTATGTACAAATTTTCAAAAACCTACTTATTTCACTTTCCCACAAACGTTTAACTAAAACTAATACACCCTGTATATCCTAACAATTCAATTATTAATTAATTAATTGATACTAGCGCATCAGGTTTTAATTTTCAGATTATAAAGTGGAAATAAAGAACCAAAATTCCGCAAGGTAAGAGTCATTGAATATTGATTTATTACTGAGCTAGCCGCGGTACTAATTATTTCATTACAAAAAACTAATTGTTACAGTACAATTTTTACCAGTGCCGTAGAGAATAAATGTTATTTTCTACAAGAGGGACTTGGACCCCTTTAGCTGATTCTTTATTTCAGCTTCATGTTTTCGAAGATGCAAGTTAGGACACATTGAGATTCAGGCACACATAGAGATTTTTACTGCTTTAAGATAGTTTTGTTAAACCTGTAATGGTTTAGATTTGAGTAGAGTAGCATCAGCGTTTAATGTTATGATCGAGACAAATACGAGAGTATAGCCACAGGTGGTATAATAGCGCTCCCTACAAAAATTCGATAAGAAAATTTAACAAAATGGCAAAAGATAGACATCATTAAACCAATTTACATACTGTTAACTAAAGTGGGACAAAGAACTCACAAGGGTTAGCATATTATCCTAAATGGTAATTCAGTCAAGTTTAGAACACGAGATATAGTTATGGCATTCAAAGACGGCGGACCCTCATTAAAATAGAACCTTATTGCATTGTGGTCAAGGCGTACCTCCAAGTGTTGCCACACTAAAGGGACTGAATTTTTTTTAATGAAACAACAGTTGGCGTTATGAAGCACAAATAAAACTACTTCGTTATCTACGACGCTTTCCCTTGTTAATTTACAAGAAACATAACTTTGTAATAGGCGATGTAACTTACCCCAAAATGATGAAGCATTTCTCTCGTTTTGTAACGTTTTACTATACAATAAATTATAATGTTTAAGCCGAACTTTCCATTTCCTAAGGGTTTTAAAATGAATTATGTAAATCCCCGGCAAATTTTACGTTCTAATATAACATAAGAACATAATTAGCACTTTACATTATTATTATATTACTGCTATGCAGCATGAATTCCCTCATCTCGTTAAAAGTTGTGCAATTGTATAAATAAAGTCTGTGTATTGACATTACCCAAAGCTAGCATTTTATTCTCGTTTCTACAGCAAGAAGCGTTCTGCAGTTTTTTTTAATATTGTAATTAGTACTTTTTAGGTTTTAATGAAAATGCAAAGGCGTGCCAGAAGCATTAGGGTGTAAAAAAATCGATAAGAGGGATAGTTCTCTACGGCTCGTACATCAGAGCTTGATTTAATTTGATTAAAAAGTGAGTTGGGTGTTATTTTGGGTATGAAAAATAGTTCGTGATTGCTAATTATCATTAAAACGAAATCAAAACGACATGTATATAGGCAATATATAGGTACGGCTTTTTTTGTTTATTGTTTGCCACTCCTTATAGATACATATATTATACCGTTGAGTGAATGATTATACTATTTTCAGCACGTCTGTCTAAAAGAATATTGCATGGAAAGTTTGGAAAACTTTGATTTGATAGTATTAACTTCCAGAAGGGGAGGATATATATTTTTGTAGTGGCGTTTGCGGTGGCAGTTGTTGAAAGCACAGGTGAACATTCTGCTATCGACACACTGATCTTATTTCCGATTTTTGCGTATAAAAAGGCTTTCCCGTGAGGATGATTAATATAATTCGGAAATTATAAAGCAAGTTCATATTGAATTATCTGAGATACAAAAGCCCATAGTAATAGCGACAAGGGATATATATTTTAAATTCCATCATTAGTAACGCCTGAATGAGACTCGTTACAAAAGCAAACCATTCCGAACACATTACGAGGGGAAGAAACTTGGCGAACGAGAGTTTCTAAACACGTGAAACTAAGAAAGATAAAATTAATTTACCGCAAATAAATGAACCGAAGAAAGAATGAAACCATCTACGAGAAAGAAAAACGTTAAGGCTCCCTTTATTTCGATTTCGTGCTAGAACTCACAGAACAGAAATAACATTTAAGGTTCATTAAATTTCCATTTGATTGTGAATATGAATATACAGTGTGTTTCAACTTGAGCACATAAACAACGAAATCTTAGATCTTTTAAGTTAACTAACTTTGCCATTGCAAACACATTATTGTATTCAGTTTACATTGCGCCCCACATTGAAAATGAAAAGTGAGCTTTAAAGTAGGATTTTTCTTAGTTTGCGCGCACGTCATCAATTTTGTTTTTGGGGAATATTGTATTGTAATGCCAACGTATTAACAAAATAAAAAAAAATCATTTTAAACCACGAATTACATGTTTGCGTTAGACTGATCAGTGACTTCACAATGTAACGGTCATTTTGCTACATTAACCGATAAAAAATTCGTTAGTTTCATAACGAACAATTGTATTACGTGTGATATTCTGCGCCAAAAGTTATACAAACCAAAAATGCCATCGGGTTTACCACGAAAAAGTAAGCATTATTTCTAATCTTATTCGATATTTTGAACGAAAAAGAGATAATGATGGTCCACTTTTAGCAGTCGCAGCAGTAAGAGGTGAGTGGTTACTTTAGTAAAGTAAGAATTCGTATACGTAACCAGTTTCATTTCACAAAGAGTTGCGGATGCATTAAATATTAGCCGGCGAACAGTTCTATTTCATTTTTAAATCGGAAAAACCTCTAGAACACAACCAGCGATTCGAAACACAGTAAGTTAAAACACACGTTGAATGATGAAATGTAGATAGGCGTTTATGTCAACTGTGCAAAGATATATTAAATTTTTTTTAGTTTAATTAATTTACAAACCTATTTATTTTTCGCAATAACTTAAATAAATAATTAATTAAATTATTTTTTTAAGTATTTGAAGTATTAAAAAGAACCACGAATGTTTTTATTGTTTTCCTATAAAGCGATCGATTTCGGGTTATGAGTTACCCATCATCAGGCTGTGCTAAAATTACAGGAATGTGAAGTTGAACAAAGAATTAAAATTATTATTACCGTCATTGATATGAGAAGCAGCGTATTCCTGTCTGGCATAACAAGGAATATTAGACGTGTGACATGAAATTTGAATAATTAAATTGATACTTGTATTTATAAGCAGTCTACTTTTGTATTTTAGAACAGCTGGATCTGAATCCCCTTCTGCAATCAAAGAGATGTATTTAATGGTTCCAATTCCAATGGTTCCTTAAGAAAAGTTGCTACGAATAACGGGCGATCTAAAATGAGTTACTGTCGAGTCGCCTTTGGAAGTTAAGTACGATTTCTCATGTAAACAAAAATTCCAAAGGTGACTCGCAGCAACTCATTTTTGATCGCATATATTCCTAAATTCCCTTTCATTTTTCGTCCCTTTATCAGCACATCCTTGTTTTAATTGGTTTGTATCATACGCGCGATTTGTAACGGGCATTTCAAATAAAGGGTTGACCATCCCTTACGTGTCTTAAACAACCTGAACTCCTTTCTCCGAAATTATTTTTTTTTAATTTGACGCCGTCACGGCTAGCTGTGACTTGAATGGTCTTCAGAATGATTACATTTCTCTTCTACCCGAAAACTAAATTTGAATTTCGTTTCTGGCCTTTTTGCTAGTAGATAATAGATATAATACGCAATTGTGGTAAATGAAATGAGTATATTGATTAAAAAAATATTAAGATCCAAATTTTTAGAACTTGATTACTTTTACCATGAATTCTGATCAAAAAATTCTAAATCGTGGCCACGTTCTTTCCTAACTGTCACTATTCATATAAAAATGAACATATTTTCCTCACAAAAAATACACTTTTCAAGTAATAAATTCGACCCCGTTTACAGAGAAATTCTTGCTAACTGAACACGAGTAATACTGACAACTCGCACTGAGCGTTACGCCGGCTCAAAATCGAATCCCTTAAAAAATCTCCTCCAGATTAATCCCTACCTTTCTTTTCTAATTAATTGACGTTTTAACTTTATGAATTAAATCGGTCATTTATAATGCAAGAGAGCTAGGGTCATAACTCAAAATGTCAAACACGTTCAGTTTTGCAAGGCTTGCAGTGAAATCACACTACGTAATTCTATATCAACAGTTTAACATGATAATTTAATCTACTCTAAATTCCGAAAAGACTGGCACCAAAGACTCCCAAAACTCATTTAAGAGGTACCTAAACAGGCACATATAACTTTATGACATGAAATATTACAGATGAACAAATTTATCCGGAACGTACAGACCGGAACAGCTTCTTTTGTAACTCGCGTTGCCGTATTTACCTCTCATATATCAATTTTTGATTTACCCGCGCTTTAAAACTAACATGTTCTCGTCTATTTCAAATACCAAATGTCAGAAATTCGGGCTACTACTTAATTGTGATATCAAATTAAATAAAATAGCTATTAAGATAACTAAGTGTTTTATAGGTACTTTAAAGGATGAAGCTTATTTAAATCCGAGCGACCGAGCGAGGTTTCAACGGGCAGAGTCTTTTAAACTATAAAACATCGTATTATTTTCAAGATTTTGCATAACACTCTGAAGCATATTTTATGAGAATTCGTCTTTATTAATATTTGATCATGAGAGAAAAATGTTTTTCGAGGCTGCTGTAGGTAGTAAGTAGTAACCATGGTAATAGAATCAACAAAATTAGATTTATGAAAAATTCAGCAGCGTATTTTAAGTAGTGTATAAAGGACGTTACCATTGACGATGTACTTTATAAGAAACAATGAATTTTATAGATAACAGCAAATGAGTTGATATGAAACGTAGAAACGGTTTAAAATGTCAGTGTTAAATAAACAATGTTTTCGGAATGAAGAATTAAAGAAAAATCAGTTGAAAATTCAAGAATGGAAGGCCTGTAAACATAACATTTTGGAAATCAGTTTTAAATACTAGGTCCTCTGTAAGACTTATTTCTATACCCCGCAATAATGACATCTAAATGGAAGGTTCGAAAACAGAACATTCTTATTACTCGATGCACTATAGCTACGTATAGTGTTACTGTGTACGATGCGAGATTAATTAGAAATGTGATGCAGTGACACAGTGAGTTAGAGCTACTTTTCGAAGATACCTTTGGAGCACACTACAGCCTTAATCGTGGTAGATTATACCTACAAGCGACCTATATCTTATAGTATTAGCTCCGTTTATTAACAGCCATTATAAACGTCAATATTATTTGCATTATACTACGATATGATCGTGACTTACATTACACAAATTAAAAAAAATGTTTAGTATCCATATCTTATTGACGAACACATACGTCTAATTGGATTTATAGCCCACTAAAAATTTGATAAATTTTAAACACACGTACGCTCCCTTCAGAAAAAGGGTTATAGGTATTTTAAACGAATTAACCAATTTAATTAAAGATCGCCGCCGGTACGGGGTTGGTTTTCCACGAGAGAAAACCACTCGATTTACGGGTACAGCGAATGTAATAAAAGAAACCCACATCGTCGAATTTTGTGTGTGCCTAACTGAAGAGTGTAGCTCTGTGTCCCAAAATTGACGTGCACTGAGGGTATCTTTGGTATACACTCTAATTAGAGAACTTAAGCATGTTGTTCGTTTACTTGTTCCTATACCTACCTTTTTTTTTATATTTCGCCGTTTTTGTATTACTGATTTTATTTAATGTACGAGATTGTTTTATTCATAATTTTGAAGGAAATCGTAAAAGACTACAATAATTTATTTCTGTACGTAACTACCATCTACACTAACAGTCACAGTGCCTCCAGCCACTTAGTTCCATCAAAAAAATTGTTTGCGCTTCTAAAAACGACGCTCATTCGCTGCTGGATGCGGTAAATCCCTTGAGCCACGGTTTGCAATAATGGATTGAACATGGCAAGCCTTGTGGACTCTCCCATTGTAGTGCAATAACGCAGTTTTTGTATGTATTCGATAAGCAGAATGTTTTATTTCACAGTCCCGGAATTGATAGTCCAATTTTTCAGACGAAGACTGGGTTTTTTTTGAAGATGGAGACTTCTTATGGATTTTGTGAAAGAATCCCAATAAAACTCCTCATAAGTTAGGAATAAGAAATTAATTCACGTCACTCTTACAGTCGTCCATTCTTGTAATTTCCTTTAGCAATTTGACTCGAAAAACGGTCAACCTACCAATACTCCACCCTCGATAGCGCATTTTTATTAGTTGACAGTTTTTTCGTCTAATCCGTAATGACAATTGGGTTCGGTAAACGTTGTGCTTCGGTACGGAACTTGGTAAGGGAGAAGTATAAGGTGTATCCTACGGCAACGATTTCAATAAAAAAATCTTTGCTGATAGCATTAGCACGAAAATCTCCTCCTGTGTTGACTATTGTGTGACAAGCACAGTTTTCACTCTGTAAACAGGCAGTTTGTTAAAAACTTCTGGTTCTTTCGTGTGATAGAAAAGATTCCCAGTAAGCACATATACGAGCACAATTACAATGAATCTAAGAATCTTCTAACACATCGGACGGTTTAGACTTTGCCGTAACTGTCTTTCTTTCAACACTACTTATTACTGTTATTCACGGGTCGAACAGAAAATCCGCCGTCAAATCTCAAAACCCTTTCGTGGAAGGGATAATACAAAACAGTAATGATTTGCCATGGCAGACTTTCGGAATTATTTCCTGGTCTCCGTGCCTAACCAGAAAAAAAATCTCCCACTGTTTTTCACGGACTGCGCGAGAATACCCCTTTTTACTTCAAAATAAAAAAAAATTTCGCCACTATTGGTTAAATCAAGAATATCCGCGACCGTTAAAAATTAAACCATTAACATCCACCTGATGGTAAAGTTCCGTCAGAAAGTTAAAATTTATTATTGAACTTTCTGTGTCAGGGTTTAAGCTTAGGCGGCATCCGAACGACTGCTATATATTAGTATAAAATCAACCCAAAATGACAGAATGTATCATTATCTGAATTAATCACGTCGGGAAGTTGAAATAGAAAATGGGCATGGGACCGAGTTTAAGATCGGTGTGTGTCGGCAGATCGAATTACTTGCGATGGCTAAAATCATAAACCACCCTTGAGCAGTATCATTGTCGCTATAGCAGATATATAAGAAAGTTTAAGAAAAATGCTATAATATATTCTTGAAAAGTTTTGATGCAAGCGGAGAGCTTATGATCTCGATCAATTTTAAATTTCATCGTGTTTTCAAGTGCACCACTAGAACTCGTAAAATAATAATCTCCATTTATATACAACAGCATGGAACAGAAATACACAACTAGCTTTAATACACAAACGAACGGACAATTTAGAAAACAATTGATTGAAATTATAATTAATTCAATTTCTGATGCCCATACGAACAGCAGAATAAATCTAAACCCGCACACTGATCGGAGACTGTATCGATGGTTCGGAATGGAAAGGCAAAGAAGAACTTTGCAATGTCTACGTTACCCCAATTGCGCGCAACTTTTTATTTGAAAGGTACAGAGAACTCAAACAGCAATGTCTACGTTTCTATCCTCATTTAACGGAGACAGAAGGAGTAAGCAAATGGCCACCTGAAATTATTTTTGAATACTCGCCCGATCGTACATATACCATCAATAAGTATACAAAGAGATATTTGCAAGAAGCCGTGGTAGTCAACGAATTCAGGGTAAAGCAAAAGATGAAAGGAGCTTGGGGAGACGATGAGATCAACTGGAACTACATGTTCAAACATCCTTCGTTGGCATCGGATAGCGTAGTGGTGTGGAGATTTGTTAAAAACCGATTAGCAGATAAAACATTCTTGCAAAAGGCTTCGTTAGCTGCTACAAACTACTGCAATAATTGTGTCTTGGTGGCTGATGCTTGGCACATAATAATATCATGTCATCTTGTTCAAGAAATATGGCATTTTGTTACCAATAAAGTAAAGTGTCTAATGTGTATTCCAAAAGTCTTAGTGAAAGACAAGTACTGCATGTATAAGTACAATAAAACGCGGACAAAAGCTGAAGTAAATTTAACCAACTTTCTTTTGGTATTTTCAACCAGTTATATATATAAACAGCAGATAACGTACATAAAAAGTGACGATACCCACGGTCAGTTTTACTCGAAATATAAAACCGCCTTAATTTCAAGAATAATGACTGAATACAAGTGGCACGTTAATAATAATAGTGTGGACTTTTTTAAACTACAGTGGTGTGTTAAAGGTGCTTTATGTAATGTGAAAAATAACAAACTGGACCTATGCGATGAACTGACGTAATGTAGCAAAACGAGACTTTTTAAAAGAAAATTCAAGCGCTGTGATATACTTGCATTAACATTGTAAATTGTGTAAAATAATGTACCGTTTTTAATAAATAATAATAATAATAATAATAATAATACAGAATAAACACACATTTGTCGGTTGATGACGACAGCGTTGCTTTCGAAACGCGTACGATTTATTAAAGTTTTCCCGGTGTTTTGTTTTTGTGCCAGTTTTTGTTCTTAACGGCCACAAGATTCTTAATGTTTCCAGTCGGTTGACTGTATTGGAAATTGTACAGGACAACACAGCTTGATTACATTTTAACCCTCCATACACGTAGATAAACAAGAACATTTATTATAACATTATATGGCATTTCAGTTGCCATGAAACCCTCTTTATGTCTCTAAATATTAGTCATCGAGTTGTTAGTTGATATTTGCGTGTATTAAATGTGGTCACTTAACGAGCGTGATTGTCTATTTTTGCATGTTAAAATTATTATAAAACTATTGCGCGAGGGGGTAGTTAGTCTGCGTGGCTGGCGACGAAATTAAACAAATTCACCAAAGCACGCGATCATAAATGTTTCTCTTTTAGCAGGGTCAAGGCACATGTCCGAATACTTCAGCGTAATAATGTTTAGTGTGTGTGAAGGAGAATGCGATTTTGCACCGTGTTTATTGTTATTTAACTTTAAGTTAAGTACTTTTTTCTTCACGTGCTTGTGCTTGCTATCATTGGCGACATCTTGATTTTGAGTTTAGTGACAGCGATCAGATGCATATTGCGTATTTTGCAGGATATGATGTGGAAGCGTGGAGCGTTGAATTGTAATGAGAATAAAAACAGATAAAATTCCTGTTGCTTCGGAGTTCAATTAGTAGCGACAATAAATCACGCAACATGACTTGTACACCAAATTTCTTGCTTTCTACACTACAATGGCCCCGTTATGTTACGATAAATTCTCGTCACACTCTGCAAGTATTCGCTCTAGTTCTTGCGTTTACATTAATACCAATACCATCAATTACAAAACATATTGCTGTAGCTATTATTTTCACTTGGGAAAAATTTACCCGAAAATTATACAAATTTGATCTGCCGTCACCATTGGCTTAAATTAAAAAAAATCATCCCGGAAATACGTTGAGTACCTTTCCGTCTCATATACAAATGCATATCTATTAAGATGCTAGCCGTCGTCGTCGTCGTTCTTCTAATCGTTGCGTCGCATAGCTACCACGCGGGTGGCCCGGGGTCGATTCCCAGCCGATGCAGATTTTTTAAAATTTTTTACCAAAAATTGTCCTGAAACCTTCATTTTCATGCCTACTTTCTGTCAGGAAATTTGAGTTTCCATGACAGAGGCAGAGCAGACTACGTTTCCTGCCGCTTGTCACTTTACTATGGCCGCATTTATCACTTTACCGGCCGCATCTGTGACATTGCTAAATGTCTATAATCAATCCTGTCATCACAGATTGACATAAAAATTGAAATGTTATATTAAATACGATTTCGGGTAAAATTTAATACAAACTCGTCATTAAAATAACATTACTTGACTCGGAAATTAATGTACTTGGCCCCAAAAGGGCCTTTCCTTCAATATGTCCACGCCAGTAATGTATCATTTTCCTGACGTTTATGTAATAGTTATTTACATAAAAGTCAGGAAAATGACACAGTACTGGCGAGGAAATATTGAAGTACAAGGCCCCTTAACTTTCTTATTTGTGGACCGAAATTTTAACAGTAACACTTTACACAAAAGGCAAATCGATTAATTATTATTATGTATTATACATGCGCCTCTTGAGAGGAATGAGTACATTAAACACGTGAAAAGCTGCATTGCCGCATATACAAAAGTATTTGTGGATTAGATAATTCGCTCAATAAAATGTGAATCGATGCGTGAGAAGTAAATATTATAAAGCGAGGGTCCTAGGTCTCAACAAATTTCTTTCGTGCGGAAAAGATTAGTTTTGAAGAAGCTGATTTTTAATTAGCAGTTCTACATTTCGCGAGACTAATGCTGATGGTTGATGTAGGTCTTGGTATTTCTAGTTTATTGTATTCTCCAATCCTCCCCCCAGTTTATTTCCCGACTAACAGTAACAAAAAAACACTCAGTTTCCCTCTAGGTTTCCCTTTGGCTTTGCGCAAATAGAGAAGAAAGAAAACCAATTACATAAACAACTCCTCCCTCTAGAATATCTCGATATTGTTAAAAAGTTTCTTTTAAAATTAACCGTTCCGCGTCGAGAACGCCTCTAAATTGAAATCACAATCGTATTGAACATAAAAGGTCAAGTAACAATAAGTTTCAAAATCCTTACATTTTTATCTTCTATTAAGTCCCATTCATTTAAATAGTAGAAATAAGTTTCTTAATCACAAATCGCTTTATGTCCGTAGACGGAAATATTGATTTTTTAACGCAATTTTCATTCCGCAGAGTAATGCCCCGCTTGTGTCTTTCTAAAAGCCTCACGTCTGGTCGTCCAAGCACTCCTTATCTTCCCAAAATTTTCACCGCACCGCACAATATCTTCAAGAATCTCTGATACCTTCATACTCACCTGAGCAAAGTCCATCACTTTCCTTAATCCGCTTTTTAAATAACTGACGAGGAAATTGTCAAATAGTGTCATTTTACATTTTTCTTCTTTAATATCAAATTTCAGTTATGAAATCGAACTTTTGATTAATATCAATGTATCAGCGATGACAATTACCAATGTGAAGGGGTTTGGTAAAGTGACATATGGCAGGAAAAGTAGTAAGTTCAGTTATTATGGCTTTCATAAGGTAGGAATTGAGTTTCTCATTGCAAAGTACTTTGAACATGCGGAATGTATTGGTTCAAGGAAATAAAAATACAAACTCGGTCGAACCGTAATAGTAACACTGCCAAAAAAAGGTAGTTTACCACATTCTGCAGGAGTAGCGTCACGGTGGTGCCCGGAACGCGAGCAAGCGGTGGTTTTTCCAGCTATAAAAGGTTATAAAAAGAATATATTAAGACGGTTAGTAGCGTTTTCCACCGAAAAATATTATTTAAAATAGTTATCAAGGCACTATCGCGTATATCATATAGATGCCGGGATAGA
The DNA here is from genome assembly GCF_008802855.1 of Photinus pyralis. NCBI lineage: Eukaryota > Metazoa > Arthropoda > Insecta > Coleoptera > Lampyridae > Photinus > Photinus pyralis. The sequence continues at coordinate 21,991,834 of NW_022170403.1, forward strand.
TGACCTTACGTACAAACATATTTTAAGCTTAAACTTTCAAGGCGAACATTTTCGAAGTTTCGAGTTTTTCCACCGATGAGTTACGGTGTTTCCCTTGTAAGGAGGTAGGCCGCGTTGCAGGGAAATGTCCTAAAAAACGGACACTCAATCCACTTAAAAGACTGTCACCTTATTAACTACAAATTTAAAATAATCTACGACGCATTGGTGCAATTTTTGATAGAAGCGATTTATTATTCAATGAAGAAGCTTAAAATTATTATTTAACTAAATAAAGTCAATCACTGAATGAATACTTCTATTTGTTATCCTAAACCATTCCGTGGCCTACTTGTGTGTTAGCCACACAGGCATCGATCCCGTTAATGCTATATAAATTAATAAATAAACAATACGAGTGTAAAAGTGTTCTATTCAATGAGTAACTTTTTTGCTCTAGAACTAATGCGATTTAAATACAACTGTTGAGAACACCGGGAATGTTAGAATAAAAATGTAATTATTATATAGGAGATTTGTGCTTATTCGCTTCAAAACTTTTTTTTAATTCGCCAAACTTTTCCAGTTAGGCGAAGTTTTCTTTCATGATCTACTACTACCCGCATCTTACAATTTAAGTTGGTAAAGTTATTTATGCCCAATCTGAATTTTTCTCTTCCAATCTGGCATATTATAAGAGTATTACAAAATAGAGGATATAACTTAATCGTTGAAGGAATTTTTTGCGTGACAACTGCAATACTTACAAATGGAGATTGAAAGCTTACGTGTTGAAAGTAGTGCAGTTTTACTTGGAAAGACAGATGTGCTTTAAAACTTCTACTTTACTTAAAAGGAAGTATAAAAGCTATAATGGTATAGTAATTTAAGTCACTGTGTGCATTATTAATGGAACAGTTTGAAGTTATTATAGATCCTTTTTATTACCTCCAAAAAGAAACTAAACTAAATCTTGCAATTATCGAACCACCAGCCAGTGTTACTACTTCTACATGAAAACGACCAAATCTAATATACTGCCTTAATGATTTGAAAGCTCCCAATCTCGTCAATGAATGAAGATTATCGTAGGCCTTTTACCTACTATGAATGGATCCGATTCTGAATCCGTTTATATCTCTTTCAGTTGATTGAATAGTGTAACAAAAATAATAAAAGCGACACCGATATTAAACTTTTCATAGTATACTATTTTTTGTTGCTAATTAGCAACAATCAGAAAAATTCTCGCTGCACTATTTTGTTAACTTTGTTCAGGGTGCCCATATTTTTATCTCCACTATTGGTATCTCACTGACCAAAAGAAATAGACAAAAAATTTACATTGATGATGTTTTGCGGAATTCTGAACTGATCTCAAATATCACTTCAAATTTAATTTATTTCCTTTTTTTTTGGCGAACACAACGAAAACCGTTAATTCCTCATTCTTTGAACTTGTACATTATTAAGACAATGTTTTAGGATAAATCCTTTGATGTAAACAAACAACCCCGATTGTTATCTCAAGTTACTGAAGGTAGATTTTGTTTTTTCGTCATTGTTTGTTCAGGTGGTTTGTTGACATCAAAAGATTTATCTTAGAAAAATGTTTAAGTTAAAATGGCAAACGGTTTTCACGGTGTTCGCCAAAATTAAAACGCATAAAAAACGAAATGAGATAACAATGAAAACGATTATGTAATGAGCTCTATATCTTCTAATAACTGAAATATCAAATTTGTCGCTCTTTTTTTGGAGTTAGCGAAACGTCATAACCGCAAATTTCGATAAGCGCATTTCGCAAGAATTTTCTGTTTTTTAGCAGTACATAATAGACGTGGAAAAAATGAACAGTAGTAGGGACGGAACTATTTTGTCGCACAGGAGTCATACTATAAAGTATCTATCGAGATAATAGCATAATCTCATATCAATGCCAATTTCCAATCAACAAAGTAGGGTGGGATTAAGATATTTTGCCGTTCGATAGAAGTTCTCCAATGTTGGAGAACCTATTGGAGACCCTCGAAGGGACCAAGATGTCGCCTGTCGTTTTCAATAGCTATCTTTGTTACTAAAATATATGAACTTTGAAAATCTACACAACTTTGCCAATTTAACCGAATCTGTAAGTTTAAAAATAACAAAGATAGCCATGCTATTCTACTAAATTTAAGACACCCTGTATACAAAATCATTGTTCAGTGTTCAAATCTTCCATATTCGCCTGTGAATTTATGAAAATATTTGTTAAATCCTGTATTGTACAGTCTTGGGTCGGAATTCCGTATTATTAGTGCATTTTCCAACGAAGTTGGGCGCGCTATTGTAACCACTTTCTTCGTCCGTCCTTCTGTCCGTCTGTCCGAGGCCTACAGCTACAGATATTTTTTCGTTCTTCTTGCATTAGGTAGCGTATAATCCTAGCACCTGAGCCAAGGAAAATCTTGACGATTTGCGCAATATCAACTTCCTATTTATAGATATTTTTTGATGTTAACTATAGGTGTCTCTAGTAAAGATAAGCATATCGCATATTCCGAACATCAGATGTGCGAATGCGCAAACCGCGCAACTGTCAAATTTCTTATTTATAGAAATATTTTTTCTGAAATTTTAATAACAGATGCTTCTAGGAAAGAACCAGAACCTGAACCCAGAAAAATCTTGACAATTAGACTGCACATGCGCATTATGCCCGTTCTGTGGCCTTTTTGGGAACTACTGATCACTGCATGGAAAATGCGCTAAAGCTACTCGCCTTAGGCCGAAAACCTTTTCACTTGTTTTGTGTTATTCCTGAAGTTCTGCGTGACAGTGCAAAATTTCCTCCCTTTTGGAGTGTTCACCTCCAAGAACACTCGCCCCATAAACAATTTCACTAGAATAATCAAACCCATTCCAAGAAGGATTCACGTTCAGGTAAACCAAGTATCGTGGCGAATCCTAAAAAAAACCACCTGTTGATAACCATATCCAGATTTCATAAAAAAATTATCAAAGCCCTCGTGTAGGATCGAAGGGACTTCAGCGCATTGTTGCGTGGCAGATCAGTATTTTATTAGCCAGTATTGACTCCACCATCAATAAGATCTTGTCGAAGGCTACCACATTCTCTTTGTCGGTATCCCCTTACGACGTCTCATTCACCCGCAATTCGGGTTTGAAGTTTTGACTCCACCATCAGTAAGATCTTTTCGGGGGCTACCACATTCTCTTTGTCGGTGCACAGTTCTCGCAATCCGCATTTTAGTGGATTTCGCTCAAAACCCGGTACAAACAATACTCAATTTTTGGGTACTTCACATAGCTCGAGCTATTAGTGACACGAGAAGGAGAGACGGCGATTCGAGCTCTAAGAAACTTTTGAGTGCCCAAAGTCGACCACCCCTTGAAGCGCACCGTGCAAAAGGTGGTTCATTTCGGCCATAAGAAAAAAAAAAGCGCGTTGACAAGATCTTCTCGACGACGCCTATTTGAAAACAATCGGAGACAAACTGTAGAAGAAGATAGAAAAAAATCTTCAGGTTTGCATAACACGCTCGGGGATGGCGCCCAGATGTCGCCGACCCCACATCTTGTAGTCTTGTCCAAAAAGTTGTTAATTACACGGCCCCAATACGTACATTTACATTCCTCGTCTTTTTACAAGCGTTCTTCTACGGGCTAGCATTTACTGCCAGCCAGCCAGCCAGCCAAAGTGAGATTAAAAGCTACCTTTTTACAAATAAATTTGCAAAAATACGCTAGCGCGTTTCCATAAAAATAGAAAAATGCGCCATTGTGGCCACTTTGTCCGTTCGTTTGTCCGTCCGTCCGTTTCTCCGTCCGTCTGTACGTCCCTCTGTCCATCCGTCTGTTCGTCCGTCCGTCCGTTCCACCGCTACTACACCTTTATCTTAAGAGCTATTGTTCTACTCTTTTCTTGCACCAAATACGTTTATTTATTACGAAAAAAGTTATAGTCAGGGTTATAGTAAAAAATCAATTTCTTCATGTACCATAATTTTACACCTTTGCCGTTTATTAACGATCGTTGGGATCGTGTATTGTCTGTTTTTCTGCTTGTTGTCTGTCTGTCTGTTGCCTGTCTGTTCCTCTGTCTACTTGTCCGTTTGTCTGTCTATCCGTGTGCATGATAAGTTTGTTTATAAACGCCGGATCGCTTTGAAAATTGGTACACATGTTCTTAAGCTGATTTTACATCAACAATAAATTGAACAAATGCTTGTTCAAGTCGCTTTGACAAGAAAACTTTACGTGTGTAAATACAGAATTGGATGCAATAACTTGATCAATTTCTTAAGCTCAATTTCGTTTCGGATTAGTGCAAGTTCTATTTTTCTGGCAATTTTTACGTCAATTCAGTAGTACCAACTATCAGCAACCAACATAAATAATAAAATGAAAATGTTTTCATCATTTTTATGCGCTATAATTATATAGATAATATAGCGATCTTTCTTTTTCTATTCCGTAATCTTCTATTCAAGACAGAGGGAAACATTTTTACACTTTTAACTTTTTTTTCTACACAATTAAAAAAAATGACATCCTAACCTTAAAATAATTAGAGGTTGGTCAAATTGTACAATGACTTTAAAAACAACAAGAATTTGATCAATTTAACAGCAGTGTAAAACCAAGGAACTTGATCAATAAATTGACAAATAACTTAATGAAGTAATTGATGAAGAAATTGTTGATGTAAAACTAGCTTTAAGGATATAAGAAAGGTTGCTATTGTTTTTCAGATGTCAGACGTAGATTAACGGGCTAAAAAGATACAGCCCAAAAACTGACCAAACCTCCGAAAAATAGGGTTTCTTTTATCATTCTTGTTACAAAGACCATATGAATGTCCGGTTTTCTGCATTAGTAAATATTCCTTACGCACATCAAGCAAAACTATGCCGACGAATTAAAAAATATGGTTGCAGCGTTAGTAAATGCGGAATCCAATTTTTTTTATTTGTTGAGGTGTTTAAATGAAACTTTGTATATAGGCATCACGAATAAAAGTAAAACTAATACCAAATTAAAAAACTTGATTTACAAACTATGCTGATCTAATGGGATAGAATGAACCCCTTAATGTGTGTTGTAAAATTGAGTGATACGTGAAGATTTCGAAGACTGTTAGGTATTCAGTTGTATTTGTGGACGGATTTTTTTAGTTAAATTGCTGAAAACGAATTTAGTTGGAGTAACCAATTTTTTCGGACAGGCTGTTAATGTGGAAATGCGCATTTTGTGCTTTTGAGGGTTCATATATTTGTAAGTGAATACATTATGGCCTCTTCCGTTTTAATTTTGTAATCGTACTGGTAGTGGACGCTGGAAACGATCGCTGCAAAAATGCTCATTTCCTAAAACCTTTTCTACACCCGAAAAGAGCAATTGTTCACAGTTTGCAGTAACCTATAAATATCTAAATAAACGTAATTAGAATTTCATAGCATTAGGAATGTAACACAATTATAAACCTATAAAGGATGAAACTTTGTAAGCAAAAACACAGAGAAAAAACAATAGCGATCCACCACCGCCAGTGTTCGAGATTTATTAAAATCCGAGTTAAAATCTATCACGTTGAAAATCGGAGTAAAGTTTTCTGCTGTAAATATTGCAAAATTGAGTTAATTTATAGGTAAATTGCTGTTGGTTACCTAGTAAAACTCTAATCATTTTCCAACTCGCCAGAGCGAAAAGGTCTTTTATATTAAAGTGCCAGCTCGATAATCTATAAAGATCTGCCAGTAATTTCGTCACGCAGAACCTATCCAATACATATCGCGCTACATTTGAAACTCTCCGAGAATTCGACAGTTGGCCAAAGAAAAAGAATTTAATTAGAATTAATGACAATGTCGAGCACTATTTCTACATTAGCGAGGAGTTGTCTTAATTGCCCTTAATGGGGGGGGCGAAGTAAGTGAAATTGTACTTTATTAACTTTCCGTATTGAACCCTGGATCCTTTATTAAATTAACCCAGATCAAGTGGCTGATATACACTTTCACCGCTAATGTAAAGCAATCAAGAGCACACTCTGGGATTTACAGCTTAAATATTATTTACGATACGCGCTTGAGTGGTAGTTATTATACTTGTAAGATAAACCACAAAATGTAGAAGTTGAGAGGAAAATTCGCGTTGCTTATATTTCATTTTTGGGGAGTCTATAAAAGCATGAAATTAAACAAACAAAATCGATCTCAGCCCGCAAAGTGAGAAACTCTTATTTTAGAACATACAGGAGAACTTGCGTGACATAAGCACATATATTTATCATAAGAGATTTAAAGACTATATACAACATTATCGATTTTACCACAAAACACGAAAAGCACAGCAAAAACGCTTTCCTTTTTATGTTGCCATGTTGTAGGTAGGTTGTACCTATAGGTAGCTACAGCTGATACCAAGTCACGTCTGAGGGTAGTCGGATTTGTCATCGCACAGTGATATTTCTTCGGATGGAAAAGATGCTACTAAGCAAATGCAGTTTCAATTAAACTTCTCCCCTAAGTTTATTAGAAGAGGGATGAGCGGTAGGTGTGGTTACCAAACACGCAGCAGAATTTCGAGACTAGGGTATAATTTCCAAATTGCGAAATCCAGAGCATGGCATCTCATTCGTAATAAATGTTGTATCTGATCTTCAATATTTAATTAGGCGAACGTGGTTCCTCCAACTTTCCCATAAAAATATCGTACCTACATATGTGTTACATTTCAAGACTAATAACAAATTTAATTTAACAGATGCAAGATGGAATATTTCTAACGTAGACACACAGAACATTTTGAGCTATATCAGGAAATGTGGTTTGAGAAAATTATTCTCGTAGGTATTGCATTGCTTTAAAGGAAAATTACGTAAAAGGGGTCAAATATTTTCATTCCATATCCGGTTTGAATCACACGAAGCGCTTAACATCAATTTGTATGCAAACGATGTCAACAGATTTTTTACCCCTTCAGTAAATAGAGCTTTAACTCCTTTCAATAAACTGATTTCAGGGTGGCGGTTTCGGCAATAAATTACAATTTATAATACGTAGCACTGCTATATAAATATATGACCAATTCCAACCCTAAAATAAGTAACATTATTTACATATTCAAATACCTTCGGGTCACGGTTTCGCCGTAGTTTAATTTAGTAAATGTGGTATCGGCCTGCATATGATTTTGAATTATGTAATTGAAATGATGGATATAATGTTATCTGATGACGCTCTCCGTGCGTTCCGTCATAATCAAACGTTCATCAAACTATGAGATTGATATCGACACAATATCCAAAATCAGAAACATTTGCAAGAAGATATGAGTCTTCCTCTCATCGTGTACATTATTTGCAGATTAAAAAACGAAGACTGTTTCCGTAGAATGGAAGGTGAACCAATCTGAACTCCTACGTGTATTACCTCCAACTCCCTCCTTCAAACTAGAGCTACTATAGAGCTTTTAGAAAGTGTAAAGAGTATGGGAAAGACATTTTTCTGGAATAATGAAGTGGAACAGTGACCAAATAATAAAGTTTATTTTATATCAGATGATATATTGACATTTTAATAGGTTTGAATGAGTGGACTGGTCGCTCTCTAATCGTGAGGTTAGATAAAGTGAAACAGATGATTATGCATTCTAATGACATCTGTAATTTTTATTTCAAATGCGACGCGAAGCACGATATAAAATGACGTTCAGAGCATGCTGTTTCTATGGAAATGACTGCGACGGCAGAACCTAAGCTTGCTAATTTTGATGTCTAAATTAAATTCCGAATTGTCAGAAGCTTTACAATGATTTATATAGCTTCTGCTATAAAATAAAGTTTTGTATTATACACGGCGATAAAGGGAAATTAACCATCTCGTGAAAGTTAATTCACTCAATGGTTAAAATATCCCGTTATCGTCTTTTGTAGGTAAAATAAATAACTATTTATAACCTTCTATAGCTGGAAAAACTACCGCTTGCTTGCGTTCCGGGCATATTTCCGAGTTTAAAAATCGTGAAGGTCCCAGCAACACTCAACCAAACAAATGCTGTTCGTGTTAGATTAAAGTTTTTATTTTGTCGATTGTATTACAGTGAACTTTTTCAGTCGCCTTTGTCATGTCTATTAGTAAAGTCTTTGTTCTAAATCGTATCTGTCGACCCATTTCCGGGAGTTGGTGTTGGTTTACACGTTGGAAATAGGTTGTTTTAGTTTACATATGACGTTGCGAATTCTGAAGGGAAAAAACACTCTGAAATTGCAGAGTCAGCTTTTTGTAGACCATCCTGAATGCCAGGGAACCAATGAAAATTAATGATATATTCCACCATTAAATAGTCGTTAAAAGATGACTTAGAGTTAAGAGAGGCTACTAGAGATTAAGCATTGTGGTTTGGCGATCTAGCGGAAACCATAAGTTTCGAATAGTGGCCTTTGTACGTGATAAAGTCTAATATTCAATTTTGGACAATTATACACAGTGCATATAGTTTTCGCGACAATCAGCGTAATTTACATAAATAAATCGCGACCGACAGCTGCTAAAAAGGTGTCAGTTCACCAAGGATTAAAGTGGTATAAAGGTAAGCCAATGGATATTTACGCATTCCAGTGTGTGGGTTGGAAAAGTTCGTAATCGTGTCAAGTGTTTTCCCGAGAAATTTTGGTGTAGTCGATTTTTGGTAAAAAAGGAAGGTTTTGCACTGCCTTTTTTTGAGGCCCGAAAAAAAATTGTCTCAGATCGACCCGGAAAAAAAACTTTCTTATAGAATATGGCCTGTAGAATCCATAATTTCAAACAGTTCCAAGATTGGGCTACTAGTTCAAAAGTTACAGCCCTTTGAATTTTCTTTCGAAATTATTTTCTAGTCTATAACTTTTGATTGAGAAGTCTGATCGAAAAAGTACGAATTGTTTTGGATTCTACGCACCAAAATTAATAAGAAAAAGTGTTTTCACGAGAAATTTTGGTGCAGTCGATTTTTGGTAAAAAAGGAAGGTTAAACACTGCCTTTTTTTGAGCCCCGAAAAAAAATTGTCTCAGATCGACCCGGAAAAAAAATTTTCTTATAGAATGTGACCTGTAGAATCCATAATTTCAAACAGTTCCAAGATTGGGCTACTATTTCAAAAGTTACAGCCCTTTGAATTTTTTTTCGAAATTGGTTTCTAGTCTATAACTTTTGATTGAGAAGTCTGATCGAAAAAGTACGAATTGATTTCGATTCTACGCACCCAAATTAATAAGAAAAAGTGTTTTCCCGAGAAATTTTGGTGTAGTCGATTTTTGGTAAAAAAGGAAGGTTATACACTGCCTTTTTTTGAGGCCCGAAAAAAAAATGTCTCAGATCGACCCGGAAAAAAAATTTTCTTATAGAATGTGGCCTGTAGAATCCATAATTTCAAACAGTTCCAAGATTGGGCTACTAGTTCAAAAGTTACAGCCCTTTGAATTTTCTTTCGAAATTGGTTTCTAGTCTATAACTTTTGATTGAGAAGTCTGATCGAAAAAGTACGAATTGTTTTTGGATTCTACGCACCAAAATTAATAAGAAAAAGTGTTTTCCCGAGAAATTTTGGTGCAGTCGATTTTTGGTAAAAAAGGAAGGTTATACACTGCCTTTTTTTGAGGCCCGAAAAAAAAATTGTCTCAGATCGACCCGGAAAAAAAATTTTCTTATAGAATGTGGCCTGTAGAATCCATAATTTCAAACAGTTCCAAGATTGGCTACTAGTTCAAAAGTTACAGCCCTTTGAATTTTCTTTCGAAATTGGTTTCTAGTCTATAACTTTTGATTGAGAAGTCTGATCGAAAAAGTACGAATTGTTTTGGATTCTACGCACCAAAATTAATAAGAAAAAGTGTTTTCCCGAGAAATTTTGGTGCAGTCGATTTTTGGTAAAAAAGGAAGGTTATACACTGCCTTTTTTTGAGCCCCGAAAAAAAAATTGTCTCAGATTGACCCTTTGAATTTTCTTTCGAAATTGGTTTCTAAGTCTATATCTTTTGATTGAGAAGTCTGATCGAAAAAGTACGATTTTCTAGTAAATGCTGATAATTCGTTTAAATTTTGTAAATTTGTCAAAAACTGATTACAACATTCGATTCTACTGGAAAGAATAACAAACGTCCCATAATAAAGCTTCATACGAAAATGAAAAGTAACAATCTTTTCCAATTGTTTGTATTCGAAATTAATTATTACTTAAGAGAACTGAATCTTCATCATTTTCAAATAGTTCCTGTTTTTCAAGGTTCTCTTCTCAATTCCTCAGGTAATTGATGCATCTAAAGAAATACCAGGCTACTAGATTTCACAAGAAGTGTCTCCAGATGCATTTTTACCAAGAATATACTTGCAAAATTTTAAATGTCCCCCTAATTTTTTATATTGAAAAAATGTGTAGTTATTTAAAACATAAAAGTATATACTTTAGCCAAGGCTCAAAATAAAATCATTTTTTCCGAAAGAACAATAAAAAACGAAAAACACGGTTTGCCGGGATTTTTTCGGTTATTTTGAGAAAGTGGCTGGTAACTTTTCCATTGAACACTTTTATTTCTGATCTCAACTTCTGCGGGAAATTGCCGTAATACGATTTTCACCTATTTTCACCCTTCCCAGAAACTTAATACCTACCTCTCCCCTGCTCACGTATTTTTTTTGTATTTTATGGACCATTTTAACATATTATCCACTTGGCAAAGCTACACCTGTAATTTTTTTTTAATTCGTTAATTCGCGCATTTTTTGGATCTTTTAATATTGTTGCTAAAGATGATCTTGTTACCAGTAGCGGTTAGTTTGTATTATACCGATTATGTACCTACAAGACGTAAGTGGTACATTCAGGATATTTTTGTTTTATAATCGTCCTTTTAGGATAACAAAGAGTGGGACATTCCGCTTCCTGGAAAAAAGAAAATTTGGCCGATAGTGGGTTATGCGCGGGTGCACCATCCTGTTGAAACCTAACTTTAGTTTTTTTTGTGTGCCATACATCGTTGTATTCGTAATAAAAATTGCTACTCAGTACAAGATGTACTTATTTTACGGGTCATATAAAAAATAAAGTTGACGATAGTTTCTCCGAAACGAAACGTTGTATTGAAAATCTGTCAACACTGCCATGAAAGTGCTCTTTTGTTTTATTTTTTTAGCTTTTTTTACCATCTTCATATCTTCTATGGTTTCCGAGATCCCCATGATAGACATCCTTATTTAGGATGTATATAAATGGTACGAAACGCATTCACATTTTGCAATCATTTTTACTTCCTCTTTTTTGCATTTTCCTAAACCACTTTGCGTGAAAATGAAACAGATCTGGGTTCAAAATTGCCAAAATACGTGCATTTCTTAACTTTCGTTCTAGTATCAACATGGAATTATTTGATATAAAAATTCTATTGGAAGTCAAATAGGGCCTATTTTGACTTTGCTTTTCACTCGTATGCCTGGAAAACGCTGTAGTTTTTCCAGCCTCAATATTAGCATTAACAATTTAACAATTACATACCGTTTCGCGTATGGCAAGGACTGTGTATAAATGTGATATAAATTGGTTTATCTTAACATTAAAATTTTGACTAAGGTACCTTTAACCTCAAAAACCATTTTGAAATATACACCCTTTACATAATAAGGTTTTAAACCTGAAATTCAAACTGCACAGACATCGTTTAATGATTGCAGAACTTTCATTATCATGCAGTAGTGTTTTAAGTACTACTGCTATAATGGAAGTTGTTAAATTATACGATTCGCAATTTACAAAGTCGTAACCAAAATAATGGCAAAACTAAACAATAAGCGGTCTATACCACCAACAGGGCGATAAAAGCTATCGACACACCCCCTACCAATTTCAAGGAAAAATAAGTTCACCACGAGTTCATTTATTTAAGGGTAGATTGACTTCGGTCAAACTAATGACGTCTCCTTTTTGAAAACCCTCTATTGATATTAACGGTAATTGCGTGTAGGCACAAAAGCTGAAAGTGCAACAATCTAATTACCTTATCGTAATGCAATAATATAATGTTATTTCTATGTTCAAGCTTGATAAAAGCTGATAAAATGATATTAATACAATATTCGATAAAAATGGTTTTCTAGATGATTAATCAAATGTCGTTTTTTACGAACTTTGGGTAAAAGTTGATTGAGTAAGAAACGGTTCCTCTGTTCGTTTCATAATTTTATTGGTCTGCTTTAGCTTTTTCCTTTATCTGAAAGCTCTCATTCACGCCTATGACCAAGGCAATGCTAACAACGTTAGTATCTAGATGAGTGAGTAACCAATAAAAGAGTGGGGCTTTCGATCCTTCTCCCTATATCCTATAACACTACATCTGAAAACTGTTTTACAGTGTGTAGTGAAACGTGTTTGCTTACAGATTATAATCCTGAGTGAATGATGTGTTTGTAGGAATAACATGGGAAAAGAGGTGCTAAATCGCATTTGATTGCTCGTTACCTGGCGCGGAAGTGCAGTGCATGTGTAATAATAGTGATGCAGATTGCTCTTGGTGCGTTCAATAAACAATTCGAATTTTTCAACAGGTGGTTACTGTCGTGATATTGACCCACATTGATAACTGCTTACAATACCCTTATAGTGTTTTGGGAATTATACGTTAATAACATTGAGCTCAATTTAAGTAGGTTCCCGTTCAATGTTAGACCTCGAGAAGGTCAACTAATACGCAAAATTTCAATCATATGTAGGTACAAAAGGAGTTTTCCAACAGGTTTCCCACGTTTTCATGGATTTTCATTTAGAAAAGTGTTGGTAGTAACTTTTACATACATGTAAGGGTGGTTCTCCTTCCGTACTTATGAGTTGAGATTTTACACTTACGAAAAACTTTTGAATTTTGATTATAGCTTAATAATACGTAATAGTCTACCACAGTAACTAAACAATTAGCTATACTTTGGTTATAATCTCGAAGATGAGAAAGCTTTTTGATTTGGAAATAGGTTGTCACTAAAGGTTTGCAGTTTTCCTGATGGACCCGACATTTTATTTCAATTGATATATGTGGCGCAAAGCATGGAACCGTAACCCAACTCTTGTTTTCACACAAAAATTGCGAATTCGAGAAAAAGTACGACGCTCTTTGAAACATGTTGAGACCTAAAAGCATCTTGTGACATGTTTGAAATAGGTTCTGCTGTCGCTGCAGTTGTTAGGTATTTAGATTTCGGTTCGGATTTCGGTCGCTTATTGGATTGTCTTGATATTTTGATTATAAATAAATGGAGGTGCAAATATATAGTTTTCAAAATATTGGCTATTTTGAGAGAAATTTTTCTCGACTTTAACTGTATAATGGAATAGCACAAGACCCCTTTTTTTATTTGTCTTCTTTGAGCTCGATCTCTGCTCAACGAAGCGGATACAAAATTGAAATAATTATCTTTCATATTACAAAAAAGTAAGGCAAACAAAAAAATAACGCGCCATATTTCTCCCAAAATAAAACAACTCCAAGGAATGCGGGAATTTCCAGCTATCATGCTTTATTTTTTATAATCAACTGTTGCATGGTTAAACTATGGCTTGTAACGTATCAATCTGCACCCTTAGGTACAACAGGGTGTAGCAGCTCAGAACCCTCGCATCATAATACCTTTAGCAAGATATCTAAAAAACAACTTGAAGCAAAATTGTGCACAATTACCGTGACCATGTTTCTAAAATAGCTCTGATCGCCAGTGGCGTGCTGTATTCCACCCCAGATTTTATTGCAGATTTGGAAAGTAGGTACTTGGAAAGAACCTCGGAAAGAACTATAGCGGCAGGGTAAAGCGACGCAAGGTTTTTAGGGGAGTCGATGGTGTCTGTCTGTTTGCCTCTCTGTGAACACGATAACTGTCAAACGCTTAGATCGATTCAGTTCAATCTTTGCACAGTTGACCCTCGAGTTGACCTATTTGCCACATGCAACAATCCTATTGAAAATTGGTCAAATCCAATGACACCGTTGGGTCAACCGCTCTGCTGTTTTTCCAGATCCGCTTTACACGCGGTTTATTTCTTATCCCACATATTATACCCTGCACTTTAAAGATTTCTTTATTCCTTAAAATTGGAAGAGAAACTAAAGGTCTTAGGTGGTGCAGCCTGTATAGATGCTCCAATAATGAGCCTCCTAATCCTGGTCCACATGTTTCCTATAACCTGTTTAGACATGAAATTAAATTTAATTTAACCACTTTTCTTAATATATACCTCAATTAAAACGCAGTTCCTCATCTTAACACTTCTGTTATAGCCCGCTTTGAATCAGTAGATGATTTTGTTTTAATTTTTCATGAAGTAATTTTTTCTCCTCTATTGTTTTTTTTTCTTGTTCTTTTTCTTTTTTGGTTCACTTTTCTTCTTATAGTACGTAAGCAGGCATGGAATTGTACACACTGCGGTGATTTTCGTTTTTACCCGCTTTCTTGTCCATATGTTGGGAGCAGAATGTGCTCTTAAATGCAGAGGAAATCGTGGGTCTTGTTCACTAACGAAAATAAGCAAAAAGAAAATGTAGTAATAGTAAACCGGATAGGCGCCACTTGGTCTTTAGTCTCTTTCAAACGAAAGGAGGGAATACTACCAAAAGAGGAAACAAGGCAGACTAATAGATTCTTGTTCTGGTCTTGAAAAGTTAAAGGAATAAAATACTTCATAGGGATATAACATAAACAATAATTGACGTTACAATCGAGGGTAATTTAATCAATGATCTCAAAAATATTACATATAAGACACTGTAATATACAGGGTGCCCATTATGTATGGAATATAGTATACAGTATGTCCCAGATCGCGTGGGACTGACTTTGTTTTGTTTTTTCTTAATTCATAACGGACTACTTGATTAAAATATAAAAACCCGAGTAAAAACTGTTGATATACCACTGGTATCTTATTTTGAATCTTATGCTATGATAGTTCGTTGAAAAGAGAATTAAAGAATCTATTAGGTAATCTAAAAATCCAATATGACGCCTATTTAACTTTAGGAATTTCAAAGATCAAAATGTTTTGTATCAAAAATCATTAAAAATGTATATATTGTTTAATAGTACCTCATGAAAAATAGTACTTTCGATCAAAAAAGTGACCTTCTGAGTTTTGTAGACACACGCCACTGTAAATCATTTTTAAGCATATAGATTTATTACATATACATTTTTTGATACAAAAAAATTGCTTTGACATAACTAACAAAAGAATAACGCATTTTTCAACTTAAACTAGTGAAATTATATAATTAATTATAAAAGAACGATCTTCCTTAATTTGAGTTTTTGTGTTGAATTGTAATACCTATAATAAGTTTTTTATGTTGTTTTCAAACAACTGTACTTTTAAAGAACACTGGTAGTTACCTTTAAGAAATATGCCCTCCACGCCTTGACCATGCAGATATTGCCACTGACCAAAAATTTAAAGTACGTAGATTGGTAGCAATTTTTTTTTAGATTTTTGAGGCCATAAGCTTCTTTTAAAAAATGTTGTTTTGAAAATATATCCAGTATTCCTGACAAAATGTTCACCCTGTGTAGTCTTCTTAGAAACGTATTTTGAAATGTTCTTAAAATTACTATCCAATCTTCAGAATCGCCAGAATAGGCAAACATTAGAATAGGGAAACAACCGCAATTTTACGAACAGAATTAGATGCATTCTGTGCTTTTCAAAGGAAGGATGATAGGTTTCTTGTTTCCAATGTAAGTCATATTCGGATATAGCGTTTTTTGATTCTTTTTTCACCGAATCCAATTAAATACTATTCGATATAGTTGATTGCTTTATTTCACTTTTTGCTAAAAAGAAAGTTGCTTTCAAGACCTTCATTGCTCCATCGATGATTGCATTTTACTCTGCATTCCAACAAAAATTTTGCAAAAAAAGCAATGTATTTGGTATTTCCTCGAAGTTCCCTCAATACAGGGTGTTTGACAAAGTTATACCATACAACTTGATATGCAAGTGTCTTAGAACCAAGAACGAAAGTGTGAATCTTATTGTGTGTGCGCCATATTTAGTTTTTATGATTATGCAGCTGCAGAAAGCTTTTTATTGTTATTGTATTAATTTATTTTTACATGTTACAGTAGCCTCAATTAATTTAATAATCAAACTAAACGTTAATTTGACCAGTTTTATTGTTTAGCCGATCTTATAGTATAAAACCCAAAAACCATGTAAAATTTCAATACTATTACCCATACAATCCCATTATGGGACACTCTGTATTTACACAACTGAAAAAAGTACGAGAGAAACAGGTTTCCACTTTTCCTACGCGCCAAGAATAGGTGGTTTTAGAAAATATTATTTTAGTCAACCTTATACTTGTTAAAAACACTAACAAATTACCGCACCTTTCAGTACTAAGATCAGGACTAAGATCTAAGACTATGGTACAGACGCAGGTATTAGCTGTCTTCTAAGGAAAAATGCATTACAATTTGTCAAATCCACCCTTATTTGTGCCTTAAGAGTTTACTTGTTAACTTCTTTAATTATACATAATTACCCTTCAACCCCAAGTACTTCGTATTTTTCGAAATAAACAGTATTGAACTGGCTTGTGAAAATCTAAGGGCGCAACAAAAAGGCGCGATATCCATACCTCTTCTAGACGGAAAAGTGACAGCATAAGCGCTTCCACTTTGTGGATCGCGCTATAACAAAACAGCATGGAATTTGAAAGAGTCTTTATAATACACCTTTTCGTCAAGGTACACAGGTTATATTTTTTCAGCGGATTCCCAAAATTGTTTGACAAACGATACAGGAGATAGAAATCTCATTCTCATGTGATGTTCCAATACACGTCCAATTTCTATAATCTCGTTCGCACTTCGATTGTAAACCACCCTTCATTCCATTAATTACTCGTCCCCACTCATTATTATAATCTAGATACTCTTTATAATTTCCTTCCACCCTATTTTTTGGAGAAAAGTGTTATAAAAAGAAATATTTCGCACATCACAATTCACAATTTACTTAATCTAAATATACACATTTGTTATTACGTATACATCATCATTGTCACTAACCTACTCTACTTGTAAGTATTTAGGATCGTATTTTGCAACTAAGCACTTATTTACTCGCATCTCAGTTTAGTAAGCACATTTTTTTATTGATCCTTGATCACCTTGGATAATCAGAGGCGTAGCTAGGGTAGGGCAGGCAGAGCGCGCGCCGTTCAAAAGGGGGTGCTGAAATCGCCAATTATTAAATTTAAAAATCAAAATAACCCACAATAAGCATCATATCAAACAATGCTATGGAATGAGTGGGGGGTGCACAAGGGGCGCGGATAAGGGATACACTTGCGCTGTGTAGTTTATTTTTCTCTACCGACCGATAGCGTGAGCAGCTCGCCTCCGGAGTCCTTGTAGTCAGGAATGTCCGAGGGCACGATGACCATGAAAATTCAGTTTACTTGTGTTCCTCACAGTAAGAAGACTCTCCCTGGGCCTAATGTTCATCCATAGCGGAGGACACCATAACACCTACTGTTCATAGCGTAGGTCTGAATTTGACATTTGGGAATTGAGGGTATCCATGTTTTCTTGAACTCAAAATGGGGTGGACATCAAAGAAAATAGGGAGAATTAATAACTCAAAACCTTCCCCATGCGTCTAAATTTATTTTGATTAAATTGTGGAATAAATAGTTGCGACTAGTTTCGACGTTACCGTCATCTTCTGGCTATAAGTTTTGCTTAACAAACAATGAGATAAAATAATAGTACAAACCTTTCAAATTAAGGACTAAAATTACCTGTCCAATTTTAGGCTTTTTTCACAAAAATGTAGGATTTCGAAATCCTCTTTGCAGAAATAATTGTGACCTGAGCTGAGAATATGTTGGACGATTTCGGATTGGGATTAGCTAAATCCAAATTATTGTTTTTGACAGAGGTGATGTGCTCAGCAAATCTAGTTTTGAAAGCTCTCCCAGTCTGTCCAATATACACCGCCGGACAATCCCTACACATCAGTTTATAGACACCTGATCTTTAGTGTCTTTGAATGAAAAAGAAACCTTGACATTGAATTGACGGAGAACCCTAGTTCTAGTCACTAAACGTGGACCCTTCTCTATTGGTGGATGTAATACCGCCGAAGTTCCATTTGACCAAGAAGAAGTTAATGTTTTCTTCCATCTGAAACTATGAGTTAACAAACTTACATTTGAAATTGAAACTATATGGTCCTTATAGTTAAAAAACAAGAAAATAAAGAACTGTTTCGATTAACGAAACCATTCATTACTGAATTTAATTAATTTTTTATTGCAAAATTTTTTAAAAATGGTTCCATAACAGAGATGTTGCGTCTTTAAAAGGACCATACAGTATACAATGACTCATGTATCGTAATTTGTTCAAAATAAAATAATACTGATACAAATAGGAACTACACTTACCTAAAACCATTTTTTCGTGGTAATCTCGCAAGAGAAGCTTTACTTCCTTGATACACCGCATCCTCTTTCAAGGAAACTAGCAGTCGGTCTAGTGTAGGTTGTTTGTAGATTATGTAATAATTGTGGATGTGTCGCCTGAAAAATGCAATAGTGTGCTGGTCCACTTCCGATTTTAAACTGTTTCTGACGTGCTTGTCTTTGACTTTGACTTTCATTCCTTCTTTCTGAACTTGTAATACCAAGTTTTTGCAAACTCCCAACGCCTTACAGCAACACATCCTAGTGGATTTGTACACCATTCGTAGAGTTCTTTGATAAACTGAAGCACATTATAAATTAACTCTCGACTTTTGCAATCGTACATCATGATTTTAACGCACTAGATGCTCCAAATCGGATAAATGGCATGCAAAAAAAAAGAAGAAGTAGGTAAACTTCTGAATTTATAATAACACGAGTTCCCTAAAAATGGGATATTAAGAATTATTGATCACTTCCCCAATGTTAAAGTTTAGTTACTAATTAAAAAGATTAAAAAACGATCATTATGCTATTTAAATAAGTAAATAAGTACCTCATAGTCCAGTAAATGCGTGTTTAAAACTGCCGTTTTCGGAACAAAATTGCGGAAGTTTTTTTATCAACGGTTTTATATGTTATCGGATGTGCTGCATCCGAATTTATTGTTTGCTGCCTTGTAGGAAGTCGGCTTCATACCGAAATACGCAAAAAATTGGAATGTTTCAGTACTTTTTTCAGTTTTTTGCTCATATCTCAAAAACATGCCTACGTTTTTTTAAAGATCGGCGCCCTATACAAAATTAAAGTAGGTAGATAAAATTCCCTACAAAATACATTATTTAGCTTTTATTTTGCGATAAGCGATACCCGCGCTAGAGTTTGTTAAAAACCACAATTTTTTTAATTTTTACAAAAGCGCCCAGTACCACCTCTTTCAAATCGAGGAATAAACAAGTAATCAACAAAAAAGTAGAAGAGGACCTAAGGCGCGTTTATCACTTTGAATGTAATATTTTTAGCGCATTTTTGCAAATTTATTTGTAAAAAGTAGCTTTTAATCTCACTTTGGCTGGCTGGCTGGCTGGCTGGCTAGCTGGCTGCAAATGTGGGCGCGTAGAAGAACTCTTGTAGAAAGGCAACGGATGTACGTGTATCTACAAGGCCGTGAAATTTGTCAACCTTAGGGACATGGCTACATGATGTGGGGTTGGCGACATCTGGGCGTCATCCTCGAGCGTAGTATACTAACGTGAAGGTTTTTCAGTTTTTTCCTACAGTTCCTACTACAGTTTTGATCCGATTCTTTTCAAATTGGTGTCGTCGGAAAGATGTTGTAAACGTGCCCAACTCCTGCGTGGCGGAATTTTGTTTTTTGTCCTAGGGGCGAAATTAACGACCTTTTGCGAGGCGCGCGCGCGTGTCTTCGAGAAGTAGTCAACTTCGGGCGCCCTTTTACCTTCCGTTGCGAACTCACCCGGTTTAACGTTTCGTAAATCTCGAATCGCTGTCTCTCTTTCTCGTGTCGCCAATAGAAGCGAATTGCGGGTGAACGGGACGTCGGAAGTGGCTACCGTCAAAGGGAATGTGGTAGCCCCCGACCCGATTTTAACTTTAAAAGCGAATTGCGGGTGCACGCGGAAAGTGGGAAGCGGTTAGTGAATGTAGTAGCCTTCGACAAGATCTGTTATTGATGGTTGAGTCGAAAGTGGCTAATAGAATACTGATCTGCCACACAAAAATGCGCTGAAGTCCCTTCGATCTCACACGAGGACTTTGATAATTTTTTAAGTGGAAGAACAGTCACAATTTAGTATTCAGCCTCGACTTTCCACAGCTCCTGACTCTTTGTTTGGACTTTCGATTGCCCAAGACCCTTTGCCTGGGACTTCTAGTTGACGACGCAAAACAAAACGGAAACGTACAAATTAACTGCGGCTATGACGTCAGGTCACTCAAAGGAATGATGATCCTGGCCATATATTTCAATCATTTCGTTAGCTTTATTTTGAGTATAATGTAACTAACTAATAATTTGTAAATATATTAATGTTTTTCATACAAAACTTTGTGAGAAGATTTAATATGCCAGATATCTTTTGCGTTACAAGAGATGAAAGTGGGCGTTTTAGACGTTTGTGTGAAAATGAAAATAGTATATTGAAAGACAAGTGTTACAATGCGACCTATTGTAATACGACTATCTTGCGGCACGAGTGGCGACGCGAAGCGTAGCCACGAGTGTCCGCAAGTTAGGAGTATTACAATAAAGCATTGTAACACGCGTTTTTCATACTATTTTTTCTATTTCGGTGCTTTAATTTAATTAAAAAATCATTATCAGAAACTATAGGGAACATTAGAACTAACATGTTTTATGTTGGGAACACTTTTTATGCCGTTAAGTTTTAGGTTGGCAGCGTAGTAAGACTGACCTTTTGAAGTTCAAACATGGAAGTACCCAACGAAGTACCTACTTGTACTAACTAGTAACTGCCAACTTAAGAGATGAGTTACCAAAAAAAAAAACGACTATAATCACTGTCTTTGTACAACTGTTTTCGGCCGAAAACAGTTGTACAAAATCATCATTGTGACACCGAAATAGAAATAGAAAATATTGTGATTCACTGAGCTTAACACAAAATCAAAGTGCACTAGTGCATTTTGTAGAAAATTTTGTTTGCTTTAATTTTGTGTAGAACGCGCATCTTCAAAAAACGTGTAGTTTTTAAGATATAAGTAAACAACTAAAAAAGTGCTGAAAAATACCGATTTTTTGCGTTTTTGGCTATGAAGTCGATCTCCTATAAGGGAGCTAACCATAAATTTAGATTCAGCACCCTCGAAAACATATAAAACCGTTGATAAAAAAACTTCCGCAATTTTGTTTTGGAAAAATCACCATTTGACTGGGCTATCAGTGATTTCCATGCATTTGACAATCAAAAAATCAAAAAAAAACTTTAATCAGAAAAAGTGTGTTTTTATCTGGGACATGTGTAGGTATAACTCTCGCCAGGAAAGATTGCCGGTCACAGCACACCTTGTGTCGATTTACAATCTTTGTTATTATTAAGATGCGAGCGACTTCTGGAATGGGATCCTGCTAATGTTGAACAAAAAGTCTTTTCATTCAACATTGACACGATACTATCCCGGAAGTCGCTAGCACCTTACGAAAAACAGAGATTGTAGATCGGGATCAAGTGTTCTGTGACCGGCAACCTTTCCTGGCGAGAGTTATAGGTACTCTAATACAGTAAATATCGCACGCCATTGGATCTACCCAACTCCCTTTAACGCATTGTACAGTGAAACATTCAATTAATAAACGTCTATGCGCTTCCCTCATCCATTGGGAGTCTAGAGGGTGGTTCCAACCTCATGATTGCCAGCTCTATACCTATCTTTATTCATAGCACAGCGATAGTGAGATGAGCAATAAACTTAGTGAGAAGTTATGCTACTTTCCCCCAATTCATTTTTTACACGAAACGATTATAATCTTGTTCCACTTCTACCTTTGTACCTTTATGCTTCTGAATCAGTTAATTACTCGTTTCCGCTCCGTACTTAAGTACTTACTTATTCTTTATAATTTCCTTCCACCACACTGGATATAAAAGGGCTGATCACTTCTGAAGCCCAAGAACAGTGTTTCGGGAAAAACTACTTAAATGTTCACGGAAAATATAAAACATGTGTTTATACTCGTTACTTTTATATGGAAAATTTATAGGTAGGTACACCATTTCGTGGAAATCGGTAGGAATGTTGGGAACGTTTTTGGGGATGTATA
Source organism: Photinus pyralis (assembly GCF_008802855.1). Taxonomy (NCBI): domain Eukaryota; kingdom Metazoa; phylum Arthropoda; class Insecta; order Coleoptera; family Lampyridae; genus Photinus; species Photinus pyralis. The sequence goes on from NW_022170403.1 coordinate 22,014,106, forward strand.
CAACAAAAAAAGTATTTCCCTCTTTACATAATTACATGCGACACTTAATTCCAGCAAAATAAAATTAGTATTCATCTGCCCACTTATCTAAAGTTTAGTTCAACGTGAGTTCGAACAACATTCGACATTCTGTTGATTAGTGG